>NC_080671.1:365876682-366187955 GCF_030247195.1 Topomyia yanbarensis
GTGAATGACAATAATGCATATAAATTTGTTATTCAAGTAGGTGCGTATAAACATGCTGAAATTATTAGTCTGATAATGCAGTGGGCAAAAAGCTTCGAGTTTGAACAAAATGTAAAAAGTAAAACTTTGGTACTAGCTTCATTCCATTGCGGAACGTGGCATTCTGTTTTGAAAAATTACGCAATCGACTTCTAGTGTTCCGGATAATTGCACAATCCTACTGACCACGGAATATCCTCTCCGGCTGGTACACGAACATGCGACGAGTGTCCATCGAGACCAACGCCTTATAATCTAAATCACCAGGCTAAAACCAGCACCCATACAAAACTGTTCTAATTCTGTTGTCAAAGCCCGGACAAAAGCAACTACCTAGGGGTGGGACTGTTCCAAAACTCACTTCACGACAGTAAACACCATCACGTCCCTCCATCACACGTGATTGCGTCAAAACTGTTGACTTTAGTAATGTGCGAACTTTGAGATAGTTTCTTGGAATAGAACTCCCCTTCTTTCCGTCTGATCGGATTGATGATTAATCCCCCAAATAGTGCGTTACGAAAGTTATTTCCTTCAATAATTCAGACAGAAAAATACTTCAGCAAAGTAGTAGGGAAACTCATTACAAACACTTTAACTGAAGACTTTAAATTTCGGAACCCACTATTAGGAGGATCATCAATCCGATACGACGGAATTCAGTGGAGTTCTCTTCCAAGAAGCTTTCTAAAAGATTCCCAACACTATCTACCTTGTCTGGGTGCTCGGACATTCCGGTATTACTGGAAATGAATGGGCTGACGAATTCGCCAGGGCAGGTTCAGCGATTGGCTTCGTTGGTTCTGAGCTGATATATATATATATATACATATATATATATATATATATATATATATATATATATATATATATATATATATATATATATATATATATATATATATATATATATATATATATATATATATATATATATATATATATATATATATATATATATATATATATATATATATATATATATATATATATATATATATATATACATATAATAAGCCAGTTTAAGCCATGGCATGCACACAAATAAAATAAATTATAAAATGTTCAAACTTTAACCAACCAGGTTTCTACGCAATAACCCTGCAATTGTCACCTATGATAATAACCGACAACGAATGCAGTACTAGGACATTACTTTTGACGGGGCATTTCATTTGTTGCGTAGTGAAATTCGCAAACAAAATAAGTAAAATGAAAACCTTGTTGTGCACATATTTTACAATTAATCTGGTTCCACAGATCGTTATAAAACGGTGTTTATAGCAGCATATACGATGATATGTGAAACGTTTACCCAGTTTGCCCCGAGTATCAAACTATCAGCAGAAGCTTAAACTTCAATAAACCAACATAATATCCTTCACACAACCAGTACCTACTAATTAAATTGTCAATTAACCAAAGAGCATAGTGATGTATTTTTTTACTCGATTAACGCAAATAATTGATTAATTTCTTAAATAATCGACAAATTTATAATCTATTAGAAGCTCGATATAATCGAGTAAATCGATTAGATGAAAGCAATTAATCGATAGCACAATTCATGAAGATAATGTGCTAACGCTAAATATGAAAACGACAACACAAATTATGCAAGCGAATCAAAATTTCAAAATAGACCCAGCGACCTTTTTTTTGGGCTCACAAACTAAGATTTACTACCTACTCGATTATTGATTTTAATCGATTATCTTGGCCGATTATTCGAATCAATTAATCAAGCTCTCAAAAATTGTTCGATTAATGGATAATCGATTATTGGAAAAAATCAGACATCTCTAAAAGAGTACACTCAATGTACACTCCAGTTCCTGGTCATTCAATTATGTGTGGCGTTCTCAAATAAATTCACCACGGCGCGCTCCACCCTAGTAACAATTGAGGTTTTAAGGTAGTTTTGTAGTCACTCATAAAACTTAGATTGCACTTGTAGCGTGCTATAAAACTTCAATTGTTACTTGGGCAGAGTGCACTACGGTGGGTGTATTGTATATAAGGGAGTCTAGTATATACACCCTTCGCAGTGCACTCTAGAGCCCGCCGTGGTGAATTTATTTGAGAACGCCACACATAATTGAAAGAGCAAGAGAGCGAGGTCTTTCTCACCCAACCACCCCACCGCCAGCGAACACGTGAAATTCGGTAGTTACGAAAGAACAAGCGTTCTGTTTTTTCTGTGGTCTTTGATCATTGTATGTATGCAGCTGGCGCGCCTGTACATCATTTAAGGTTGCACAGAGAATGCGCAAAATTCGCAAACGAAAAAAGCAGTTTTTTTCCACACCGTATGTCAGATTTTCTTAAAGATCAATCAGCGTATGTAGAATGTTGTTACAGTACTGCTGATTGATTTTTATGAAGATCTGACATACGGTGTGAAAAAAACTGCTTTTTTCGTTTGGGAATTTTGCGCATTCTCTGTGCAACCTTAATCGATGCCGGGTGCAGTCATGGAATATTTTGCTTCGAGCTGACGAAACGTAGCAGCTACTACGAAGTCAAAAAGCAAACTGACGATTTTTTTTTCTTATGTGCCGCTTTTATAGTGCGTCTCGGTTCCTTGGATGGTAAAGGGACAGTGCTAGCAACGCTCTCTGCTTGGTTGAATTGTACGGACCAATCAGCGCAGATAATTACCACAAAATACATTATTCTCGTTATTTATAGTAATCGTACATTTTACAGAATCAAATACAATAACCGTGCACATATTTCTGATCAGATAGTGTAAAAATATAACGATTTCGATCAGTACAACGGAAGTTATTCGCATTTGAAAACTGGGAAAATATCTCAGCAGAAACTTTGAAACGGGAATTGAATATATTGAAACGTTAGAAGTATTCTACTTCAATACGGTCCTGGGCTTCGTCCGAGCACCGTAATTATTGGAGAAATCTACAAACGTGTCGCCAAACAAAGTCATTTCTAGAACAACCGTGCCCTTCATTTTTCGAAACTCCACTGCGGCATGCTGACCAGGGCTTTAACCGGCCACTGCAAACTCAATTATCACATGGCACAGTGGCGGATTTGCTCAAAAATCTTGCCGAAAGTAGACCTGTGCGCCGCCGCGCCACGCCGCCGCCGCCGGTAAATTTTAACAAACGTCAACGCCGAAAGGTAGACCGGCGGCGCGCCGCCGACGCTTTTAATGTAGAATACATTTAAGGTTTCAATATAGGGGTCCCGTTTCAAAATATCGGCTGCGGCGCCGCGTCAGATTTTGAACGTTAATAACTTTTATCATACTTAACAGAATGATTTGATTTTTAGGCCAATTTGTTGCAAATATGTTCCTCTATGCTGTATTAAAATTTGAAGTATGTATAACATGTACTAATAACAAAAAAAAAGTGTTTTGAAAAATCTTTCGAAAACGACTCGGAAAAGTGAAAATTTTCAGCCCATCCCGCACAGAGCCGTCGTTATGGTAGACCAACCGAACAATAAAATAATGAAAAGTTTATATATAGGTCCACTACATGTTTGTTCGTATGGTTATTCGCATTGGGTTGCTTGACGAGAGCACTTGGTGGGGGAAAGACGGCATATTCCTTTGGTTAGGCCATTAGAAGCCGGACGGAAAGGAAAGGCTCATGCACGGCACGAGAACGAGCGAGAAAGCGATAGTAGTGCATATTAGCGCGATTATATAAATATCTGTCGGTCGGTTTTTCTCATCATTCGTATTCGTTCAAGCACTAGCAAGCAGGCAGTCCGAAGAAAAGCAGTTGGCGATGACGACGGCGGAAAAAGTGCCCCAGCTACTGGTGACTCATCGCAACCCGATCAGGAACTGTCGCCCTGCAAGAATTTCGCCCCAACTAAAGGGCAACAGAGTAGGCTATCGTTCCAGCGTCTGGGTCGTGAGATTGTGCAGGACTGCAAAGTCGAGCTACGCTTACAAAGCTCAGTCGTAATGATGCCCCGAGAAGCCAACGATGCCTACTTGGTCGGTTTGTTCGAGAATGCAAAATAGTGCTTTCTAGCTCACCGTGTCCGCGGGGAGTGCATCTGAATTATGCTCCCGCAATAAAACAATAAACGGTTCTTTACAGGACCAATTAATTGTGTTCTAATAAGAGTTAAATTGTAATTTACATTTTATGGTGTATAACAAATAATTTTCAGAAAGCAATATAAGAAATACGATGTGTGGAAAGAAAGAGAATTTAAATTATCCTCTCTCGCTCGTTTTCGTGCACTGCTTTTCCATTCCTTTCTGCTGCTACTACCATCATAACTAAAACGAATGTGCGTGTTCCCCCACCATCTCATGACCAGTGTTGCCACAATTGCATGTCGCTATTACAATTTGAATTATTTTATTGATCCTCTCTAGTATTGATAAAATATAGAACGTGCAAAGTACACTAGTCGCATGCTTTTATTCGAACTTTTTGGCAGCCTCCGTTGATTAACTGCATAAATCGATTTGTTTGGTCAGCTCCTTGCTAGTAGCAAACTAAATAGCCTTTATCAGCGCTAACAAATAACACGAAAGAATTTAAATTTGTGAAAATCTTCTCCTTCCTTCTTTTCAAATCTGCAACATTCTTTGAAAATATTGTTGGAATGTTGTTATTGAAAAACTGAACATGCAAGTTTGCTAGCACTGGCCACTAGATTGAAGGCGATGGAAAGACAGAATATTCGTTTTGGTTATGCTAGTATTGGTAGCCGAACGGAAAGGAAAGGCACAGGAATGGCACGAAAACGAGCGGGAGAGCGATAGTAGTGCTTTCTCGTGTTTTCATATATGAATATTGGTCGGTCGGTTTTTCTCATCATTCGTATTCGTTCAAGCACTAGCAAGCAGCCAGTCCACCGGAGGAAAGCAGTTGGCGATGATGACGGTCCGCAAAAGTGCCCCAGCTACTGGTGGCCCATCGCAACCAACTACCGATCAGGAACTGTCGCCATGCTAGTATTTCGCCCCAACTAAAGGGCAACGGAGCAACTAATCCGCTGGCTAACATTCCAGCGCCTGGTTCGTAAGGTTGTGTATTACTTCAAAGTCGAGCTACGCTTACAAAACTCAGCCGTAATGAAGCCAGTGCCTACTTGGTCGGTTTGTGGGAGTGGGCGTAAATTACAATAAAAGCAACGGTTCTTTTCAGGACCAATCAATTGTGTTCTAGTGAGAGTTAAACTGAAACTTTCATTTTAAGGTGTGTAGCAAATTTTCAACAAGCAACATAATACGTTGGGTGGAAAGAAGTAGCTTGCACACGGAACAAAAATTTAAATTATCCTCTCGCTCGTTTCGTGCACTGCTTTTCCATGCCTTTCTACTGTTATAAGTATTACCAAAACGAATGTGTTGTTGCATGTGTTTAAGATAAACGTTGAAGTCGCATGCTTCTATTCAAGCTTTTTGGCAGCCCCCGTGAACTAACTGCATTAAATGATTTTTTTGTGCAGCTTCGTGCTAGTAGCAAACAAAATGGCCCTACCAGTGTCTGATTCGTGAGATTGTGCCGGATTTCAAAGTCGAGCTAAGCTTATAAAGTTCAGCCGTAATGGTACCCGAAGAAGCCAGTCTTGTCGTTTTGTTCGAGGCTACAAAACAGTTCGCCAGGCACGTAACTATCATGCCAAAAATATCCAACGATCCAGCGCATCACCATCAACACCAACGCCGATACCAAAGGTTCTTTTCAGAATCACCATTATTACCATAGAGAATTATTTGAAAATTTCCCATTCAAAGGTGATTCTGTTGAATATTATTAGATTTAAATTAACGTCTCGAATTGAAATCACGACGCTCCGGTTATGTGACAGACATTACCCACCCATCTTTTTTTATTGTGACCACGACTAACGGTTTAATATAGACACCCCATTTCAATATTTCTGAAGGAACAGAAGGTCGAGTTTTGAAAGTTTGTAACTTTCATTGTACTTAACCAAATTACACAATGTTCGCACTAATGATTCAGAAATATGATCAGGAATCTTCTGTTAGATTTGTAAGTATGTATAATTTACATGAATAAAGAAAAATTGATTTTCAGGAATCAATTATTATCTGTTCTTCCATTGGCCAGTACTACGCGACTTTCTCATGCTAACAATTAATTTCATCGTTAGCCATCTCCCTCACCAAGGCCAACAACGCCAACAAAACCGGTCCTTTTCAGGACCACCATCATTTTTGTAAAGAATAATTTGAAATATTCCTCGCCCAAATCAGCTTTTGTCCGAAAATCCTAATGAGTATCAACATATTTGAAGAACGTGTTCCTTATGTATTCTACATCTCTCCGGTTATGTCGCAGACATTACCCACCCATCTTTTTTTTCTCACGCCGACAATTCGCGAACTCGAAAATCGTTGACTCATAATTTTGTTCACAAATCTAGGAACATTGTCTAATTAACTGACTGACATTAACTGATTCATGATTTATCACATATTGATCCTTATTTGGTATTAGTGGTTGTGAATTTGATCACAAAATTAACAAAGACTTGATATTTTCTCGAAAGTCACTGCACGACACTCGGAATATAATTCATGGATCTATTCGTGCTTCGTCAGCTGGTTATAGTTGCGAGCATATAAGTTACAATTCAACATTCGTGCACGTGGAATGGTTCACAAATTCAATAAAACACTTCCACTTTCAAGATATAGTTAATGAAATTTACGATTATGTGCCTGATCTTAATCATTGCACGTAATCAATTTCACTGGAACCTTTTTTAACCGATTCGTGACAGTCGAGCTCGTGAAACTGTTCATGATATAGTTCATGAACGCGGACTATTATTCATGGATTATTCGCTCTGCTCTTTGTTTTTGAAATTTCTATGTGAGCTATTGTGTACAACTGCAAGCAACAAGTCTCATAGGCGCGAACATTAGATATAAGCAAACTACTAGGACCTGTAACCCTGTTATTCTTTTGATAAGATTTAGTGTAATGTTCGGAATTAAATGAAACTGCGCTGAGCACCAAAAATATATTACCTAGCCACAATTCATGTCCGTGAAATAATTAAGAAAACTATAAGACACGTGATTCTGTGTAAAAAATCCGACGGTAAGCTCAAGACTAAAATATCACGATAACACGACGAGAAGTTACGAAAATCGTTGCAGATCGTTCAATTCTTGACTTTTTTAGTCAATAAAGTTATGAACTAGAACCATAAAAATATGAAACATATTCAGACACAACCACCTGCTAAACATTTGAGTATAATGCCATTTTTTTGCGTGAACTAGTTTTGTGAAAACACAAAAATTATGACCAGTCGGTTCCGACAGCATGAAGTAACAAGTTACTTTACGCTTGTCCGGACATGCCGTAGACTCAGGTGATTCGTATTTCTAATGCCAAAAGACCCTGACTACGGCTAAGCTTGCATATATGATCCTTCCACGCTTTTCTAAACTTTCTCCCTTCAACTACTTGCTCTCTCTTGAGTACTATGGCTCTAAATATTGAAAAATATACTTCACCTTCCAGTCCCTTGCTAATTAAATGCCGTAACAACTGTTGTAAAAATAGTTCCAATTTTCATTTATTATCTTGCATTTGGCAAGCAGGGTGTGCATTTTTGGAGCTTCAGTTGAAAAAAAAAATTGATCTGGTTGCAAGAACTACATTTTGTGCAATGTGTTTAACAGATGTCGGTAGTACATTGTGGGCGATGATTTTTTTAGAATTTTCTTCAAGCTGTAACATCTGTTTGTATGTGCTGCGAAGTCTGTTACAAGAGAAACCGAAAATTTGGGAAAGGAATTGCACTGCCAAGAATTTTTTTAGTTGCATAGGCGCCGATAGAGTCCAACGGCGTGACGCCGCCAACGCCGCCGGCCAAATATATCGCTTACGCCGCCGCCGATTAAAAATGCACACCTCTAGCCGAAAGCCGAAAATTGCATGGTAGTACTTTGGGTTCTAGGACATACATTGTCCTTCAGATGGTGCTTCCGCATGCTATTTTAAGTGAAACACTCCAAAATTTCCATATTTGGGATGTTGACACATCCAAACAGTTTAAACCATCGCGTTTTGCTCATATCATCGAGCACATGAAATATTAGTATTATTAAAGTGTAGCTAGATTTTGTTAAAAATGCCAGTTTCAAATGTGTAATAATGGAAAGTTATGCTGACGGTATGTACTTTATTTATATGTATTGATGTCAAAATATATTATTTTGCCTGTTTATAGAAAATGTCAATAACTTTCACGCTTTTGTAGCAGACGGTTTCAACGGACATTTTTGTTAATTATTGAAATACTTTTTTTATCCACGTATGTCCACTATGTTTCAAGGCAAGTCGTGTTCCATGAACGATTCTTCATTTGGAACATAATAAAATTCTTGCCCGAATTTGCCCGTTTATGAGTAATCTTTGATTAAGTGGAGACGGAGATGGATTATAAGATTTTCAGTTTAAAATTTGGACTCGTACTTTTAATTACTGATGCACCTCCGGTTGTCATAGCGAATTGCACAATACTGCATTTTGATTAGGAAGAATTGTGTATTTAGTGGTGAAAATTTCATCGAAATTCAAAAACATGTTCAAAAGTTATCAAAAGTGGAACGTAAAAGACGTAAATAATTTTGCTCCTTCATATTGAAATCCAACGAGGTCAACAGAAGTGATCGCCAAAGGTTCCAAATATCAAAAATCGTTTATGAATACCATGATTAAATGTTACCGAGAAACTACTTTTGATCATGCAAAGCAAAACAAGTCTAGAGGTGGAATATATGACTGGATACTACAAGCGAAAAGAGTAGAGAAGTTCAAAAGAATACTGGAATACTGGCCGTGATTTTGCCAAAGAGCTCGCTTTGGCATACACTCCAGCTTGGCGAATTTGTTTGTGAGAAGGTTGACAGTCATAGCAAGCATCACAACAAAACGTGGTTGCTCAAAACTATACCAGGAAGCAGTACTAGCATGTTCTGACCAAGTATAACGCATGAATTTAAATAGCCGTTTCATCGTAATAATGGACTTTGGAGAAATCCTCGGTCAAATTTAATTTAAATAAAACTATGAATCTTAGTGAATTTCACTTATTTTCGTATTTTTCTCATATTCATTTTTAGTTACTATAATTTGCACACTTGTTGTCAATTTTCACTCCATGCATTTCGTCGCAGAATCGGCTTATTTTATGTAATTTAGAAAAATACTATTTTTCGTTCTTTGAGAAATATGTGCATCGGACAGCAATTATAGAATAATCGTACAGAGAGTTTAAAAGTTTTGTAACTATGTTGCATAATATTTCCAAATGACTAATAACATCAATTCTCGTAATAGCTACATTATCTAGACACCCAAACATCTTAATGTGTGCAAATTAACAAATTCTATCATTTAACTGCACACTATTTAAAATTCGATACATTATAAACGTTATTGACATACACTGGAAGCATTAAACGTTCATTCGTGAAAATTTACTTATATTTAGATTAAAATATCGGCCATTTTGTATCCGCCATTTTGAATTTTGAAAATCTGACATTAAAATTGTAATCTGTGCCCCAAAAAACCGTAGTATGCACCTTTGCAGGTCAATCAAAACTATTTTCGACTTTTGGCCAGATTTTTAGGGAGATCCGCCACTGTGCATGGCAACTATTCAGCGCACTGAGTCTTTTTCATGTGATCTTTGTGAATCCGACTACGGAACCTCATATCATCTGATATGCACCTGTCCAGCAATAGCGCAATTGCAATTTCGAGTTTTCCGCCGTCCTTATATAGACGACACCACGTTTGGACGACTGAAACTCAGAGACATACTAAAGTTTCTTATTCAATGTGGTAAAGAGCTTTGGGCTTACTCGCAGGCGAGTCGAACTACTTGTGAGGTTAACTTGCCTCCTTCCCCCTTCCTTCCGCTCAGGAAATGATGAAAACACATGGCAAGGCACAAATCCCTGGGGAACGTGCCATTTAAGCCAATATATTCTGATTCCTGATTCCTGGCGATTTTACATTTTCTTGAAATGAACAGTATCTGGGTAGTATTGATACATCCTGACTATATGCAAGGCATTTTAAGAACATATATGTACGTGTGTTTTAGATTCAACTATATACACAGAAACAAATATGCATAATGGAAGAACGACGCATGAAATTTTATTATTCTGCCCATACAGTTATGGATAATATTGTTTTGCACAGCTCATATATACGGCAGCATTATTCATATGATGCTTGAGTTTTTTGGTACGGTCAAGCTGGTATCAGAAGTTTGTCTGGTGTGTTTTCGATGTGACATCATCAACGTTAGAATGTAAATCTGTTATGGGATGTGTAATCTTTTTTTCGCTTCAGAACAACTCTAAAACTTGCACAAACCTGATAGTGAATGCACAGAACACATAGATTTTTTGATCAATTCTTTAAAATATTGGAAATCAAAGGGTTGGTCGTGCCATAGCCATTGCAAACACTGGTTTAAATGCAAACTTATTTGAATTTCGGAGATTGCAGCTAAGCCAAGAATATTCATAGTTAAATCTTGATGTACAACATTAATGCCAGGCGCCAACAAATATGGCGAATTCAACTACTTGAATAGTTGTAAACACCGACAAGCAATTGTTGGGTTTGATTAGTTCGAAACTCCAACCCGACCTGAACCAAAGATTTCAAAATTTTAAAAAACCCGGGCGCGACCCGAGCCCGAACGTTTAAGATTTCGAAAGCCCAACCTGAACCCGAGAATTACAAATTCGAAACACCCGAACCTGAGAATTTTAAATTTATAGAACCCGAACCAGATCTGATGCTTGACTAAGGGTTTGCCCAAGAACACAATTCGTGTCTCAGTTTGTGAAGCTGGTGTCAATCCGGCGTTAACTTAGCCCTGGCTCTAACTCAGTTTCTGATTCTGATGACACGAAGTCGAAACGTAAACTTCTTTAGTTGTTGGTTATGTGCTCTTTACGTGCAAAAGTGTTATGCAATAAAAATTGGACTAAACCGTTTTGCGCGTTAAGGGCACAAGACCTATTTTTAATTAAGCTTTGTTTTTTTTTGTGTTTCGAATTCATCTCGTCAGTAACTAGCACCATCTGGGTGTCTAGTTAGACGATGTATCTAAACTTGTACCCAAATTAGCACTAGTTAGACACAAAAAAATCCAAACAGTTCACACGACATATGTGAACGCCTAAAGCCACATGTCCCGAATGATGTAGACACCCAGTTGGTGCTAGTTACTGACGAGATGAATTCGAAACACAAAAAAAACAAAACTTAATTAAAAATAGGTCTTGTGCCCTTAACGCGCAAAATGGTTTCGTCCAATTTTTATTGCATAATACCAGGCGTTTGGTTTCTTGAACCAAAAGACAAGAGTTCGTCTTCGCTTTCTCGTCAGCAAACCAGAGCTATATTTGCTTCCCGGGACATCATTCGGGACATGTGGCTTTAGGCGTTCACATATGTCGTGTGAACTGTTTGGAATTTTTTGTGTCTAACTAGTGCTAATTTGGGTACTAGTTTAGATACATCGTCTAACTAGACACCCAGGTGGTGCTAGTTACTGACGAGATGAATTCGAAACACAAAAAAAACAAAACTTAGTGCAAAAGTGGTTTTACCAACTTTTCTCATTAGTGGAGAAAATTGGTTTTCATCTAAATTTTCAACTGCGGGAAAAATATAGCATAGAGTCTAACGCTTCACCAAAAGATCAAAAATAAATTTGAAAAAAAAAATTCGAAAAACATTAAAATTGCGATCGATTTCTGTAAATATGTTTAGATGCAACTTTTTCACAAAAAAACTGGCATCTTGCACTTTTGCTCCAATTTCACGCTATATGTATATTCCAAGTTATTTTCATTGTAGAAATATTTGATTTTGATTAACGTTAGATGCACGGCCACATTCCAGAAATAACATGGTTTACGATGTTGCCGATTATTAATTGCAAATAACACTAGTGTTACCATATCACTTCCACCGACGGTCACGATAACCAGAAAACATATACTGCAGAAAACGATAAGAGAAAATTGCGCGCAATCGAGGAGAAATCCGAAAACAATTCCATCCAGCGTGAATGCAAAGATACGCTTCCTACAGTCTGATCGAGTGTGAATCGGTGCCGTATGCGCGCTTGCAGGCGGAAAATCTGCCCAAACCTGTTGACGGTCGAAGAATGTCCATCTTGGTGAGCTTTGCTTTCGATTTAATCCGGTCATCAGTTCCATCGTTGACTGTTCTCCATCTCACACGGCTTGAAAACTATTTGCCGTCTTCGCAGCTGGTTTTTTGTCACTTGGCCCTCGAATCACGCACTGGCACTTTCTATTTCAGCCGGTGATTCGACTCGAAAAGAAATGAGACATTCACTTGTTGAAACTTTCATTTCCATTTTACAAAGCTGAGCAGCCCGCTGTAGCAACACCCCCGAAAAAATGGCGCCGGTGTGATTCGAAACCAACACTGCGGTCGGTTTTAAAAGGTTTGTAAAGCAGAAAAAAAAACAATTCACGAATTATAATGTTGTTTCAAAACACCTAAAGCTGTTCTCACACTCACTGTTTGTGTATGCCGAATGGGTATAAATTCCATTTATTCGAAACGATTTACTCTACCAAAACTGCCGCCGAAAACAACCTACAGATACACCATCACAATAATGAAGCCTGAGCCAAAATTATTGCACAAGTTTTCCCGCGACGCTTGATTCACTTCACTTATAGAGTATGCCATCAGCATAAATGTTGTCTGCCACTGGGCTGCTGGGAACAATCTCTTTTCGAGCCCAAATTGAAGCCATCCTCCAGCGGACGAACGCGGACGGATGATTAAGCTTGCAGGGAATACACGATTGCACCAGATCACGACAAAACCTAGATTCTCTAGCTCTTCTTTCCAGCACTTCTGACTGGCGAACCACTTGCCATCACTCACCTTGTAAGAAAACAACAAACACCAACACTGCAACGGCAGAACAAAAAAATACAGAAGCACTGCTGCCAGGGACCCCTATACGAATCAACGGAACTACGTGAGAACGCGAACAACCGGCACGATCGGCGTCTAAATCTCAACTGGCAAGATGCCGGCGCGCAACCCTACAAACAGGTGAGAAATCCTGCGCGCTGCGCTCGAATTGTGGTCGCGGCATGTTCAAAATCACAGCAGCGGCGTGCGTTCTTCATTAAGCTTACTCGCAGCAGTTGGTTGGCCAAGAGAGAGAGAGATGGAGAGAGAAAACCTAGATAGGGACTTAACGAAGAGCAGACTGTTTTATGCGGCGGCCCAGCTTCGATATGTTGCGGGTCTCAACGATCGTTAAAGCTCCGGTACAGTAACCTTCATTAAGCTTGCGGCACAGTTGTACGTTGAAGCTTTAGAGTAATGGAATTCAAAGAGCCTACGCTTATACAATATTCATAGCTCGAATGGTTTTGTCAGCTTTATAGGGTAAAGCCGTCATCAGTGAGGAACTGAGAGTGACCAGATCTACCGATTTATCGGCTGTTTTACTGATTTTTCGCTTGCCTTTCAATCAACAAACGACCTAGGCAAATTACCAATATTTTTATATTCCTGACGAAAACTGCCGATTTTTATTGATCTCGGGAATAACTTATCATACTTCATTTTTTATTTGAGATTAGTCTATAATTTCAGAGATTGTAAGATTGGTTGTCAAATAAATAAACACACTGTATTACCCAGTTTCTGTGACCTGAAGTGGCGTAGCCAAGGGGGGGAGATTTGGGGGTTAAAAACCACCCCCCCCCCCCTCAAGCCAAAATTAATTGGGTTTAAAAATATATTTTATACTAACGAATTTAAATTAAATTAATTAAATATTCTACAAAATATTCTCTCTTCATTACATTGAGAACCGTGTTTAAAGCGTTATGACTTATGTGCTTTCGAATATACGCAATGGATTATTGTTCCCATACGTCAACGGGAACGAACCTTTGATACTGAATCGTTAGACATAAATTTATTTAAAATAAGGTCTTATGGTGTAAGGACTGCATAATGATTGATGATCACTCTCCGATTCTTTTCCAAAAACGAAAACTGCGACTCATCTTCTGTCTACAGAAAATTTCTGTTCAATTTATTTTCCTCGTTACTTCATTATATATTATACAGGTAGTATCTTCCTATAAATCATTTCCTGCTTGGAATTCCGAATTAAACTTTTGGCTCATTACAAGATTATTCTCTCGAAAACTCATCCATTGCGGTCCAACGCTAACCACAGGTCTACTCGGAAATATCTCCTGCATAACCACATGACAATCAATCAATTTCTCACGTTGTTTGTTTCCGTTTTCAGAGAAGCTGACAGAGTGGTCAACCACACCATCACCAAACGTCGTGCCGCGGTCTAATGGACATTGGATGCTTGGCTTTGAGTACTGTATGTGCTGAACGACCGGAAAGGTTATCAATTCATTCAATTGACTCAGCTGCTCCTTTTAGCGGACAACCATCAGCATGACCAGAGCAGATATTGCATCAGGATGTTCATTACAAGCAGTAATAAAGTGCTACCTCCAGATCCTAGAGTATGTGCTTTCGGAGTGGTTGGAGAAATATGGAATAGTGAAAGGATAGCAAGGCGCTGGAGTATGAAGAAGTTACCACGGTGCACAGAGGAGTAACTAGAACAAATTCTTGGCCAAAAACCAAAATATTTTTTTTCGATTTTTTTGTTTCGTTATATTTTTTTTTACATACCTAAGAACCTACTGTATAACGTGGCAAAATTAGGAGAATATCAAAAATTGTAAAGAATTTTTGCATGTTTGCCCAATGGTGATGTTTTAAGGGATATTTAAATCGTTTTCGTTATACATTCAGCAAAATCGCTTTCTAGTGATGATGACTGTATTAAATAAGACAATATTATTACCAACGTAGTTCAACACAACCGTTTGTTTAACTTCAGCTCAAAACTAACTAAAAAAAGTAGACTTGCTGTGAATTGCACCAACTTTAAAAAATACCTTTTTTAAACATTTTATTCCAAATTTTATTGATAAAAAAGTTCGTATAATGTAACTTTTTTATCAATAAAATTTGGAATAAAATGTTTAAATGCTAGATCCGGCAAAGTTGCTGAAGCAGTATTACAAAACAAGATTTCAGCTATACAAAAAATATTCGAACTCTTCCGATCTTGTCCGATCCACCAATCCCAAGCGATTTGAAAATATTGAAATTTTTACTAATTTGAAGTACACCGAAATGCTGTAGGGCCAAATATTATGTTTACCGAAATGTATCTCTATGAAAATATGCACAGGCGTCCCTTTTCTTCTCTCTTTCCCACTGATGAAATGTTTATGCAACTGGAAAAACAAATGTATTCACAAAGATCACCTAGAAATTACTAGTATTCGAAAGGATATAGAAAATTGGCCTCTGCACTGGTAGGTGGGTAGATGCCAAATTGTCCCAAAACTAGTAATTGCCTATTTTAGTTCATATTAAAGCATAATAACAACAATTGCAGCAGCAAATAATTTTGGCCAGGATTCGACCCCAATTACTCCTCTGTGGCGGTGGATGTATACTATCCTTTTCTAACTTCCAATATGGTGAGTTTTCATCTTTTCATATGGACATTACCTTAATTTCTACATTAAATTTGCGGCTGAACTTGGCATGAGTATTTTTAACCGGTTTGAAATGCTTTATGAGTAAACGGTTTCGAATAATGCTTTTTAAATTCAAGAAATTTAAATAAATGTTTTGCTATGTTTCTAATAGGGTCAGCAAACAGTCCAATCTCAGTAAATACGCAATAATTTAAGTTCGGCGCGACAGTATATTTATTCAAATTTTAAATTAGATTTTTTCATTATTTTTCAAATCAATATTTAGTTCATACTTTCCAGCGTACTCGAGCATGACAATGCACACTTAACCAGGACCAAATTAAGACATATGCCAACTACAGTACATTTTTTTCTGCCAGCGGATACTAGGTCTAGTCGCACTCCGACCATCATGAACTAGTCGTGGGGGAAAATGCAATTTATTAGGAAATAAGTGGTTCGGTTTCTGATATTTCCTGCTTGGTAGGGCAAACGAGATGGTTTTTGCTACTTTATTACAAGCAATCGTCGACTGCCTTCAGTGAAGTTGGAGCTGATGTCGAAGTAAAAATCTAATAATCTTAATAATGATATAATTAGGCCTTTCACAAATGTGTTTTGGGTTCGGTTGAAGCTGGGTTTTACCCGCTTCTTGTGGGTCTGCCGTAACCGTCAGAAGTGATCAATATAAGATCATACATTTTGCATCAAGCTTCCATTTCTAGTACATTTCCCGAGGTTCAACAAAAACAAATATTTCTAGGGAATTCTTGGAACCAACAGGTAAAACAAAAAAATTATATTTATGACATTTAAGGTAATGTGAGATTTTTCTAGAACGTTTATATATGAGCCGCTTTTTGCAAAGGACACAGTATGATTAAATGTTTTGCACTTTTTCGACACAAATCCAGATTTATATGAACATAATGAGCACGTAGTGAAATTACAAATTCAATCATATATCACTCCACATCAATGTTTGAACTTTATTATAAATTAAAAAATTCTATGAATAAACATGGCAAAGTTACTCCTGCTGCATTTACAGAGACGATTGAAAAGTTTCCCTTTTTTCGCAATAAACATGAAGTGAAAAATTTTAAATATGTATGCCAAAATTTGTCACAATGTCCGCATCAGAAAGGTCAACAATTTGTATACATACTCCTAACGATTCCTGTTTTTAGTTGTCAATAACGAAGTAGTAACACACTGGTAATTTCTTATGTTTATGATAATATTACCAAGGACCCAAACTCTCTACTTCATCCCAGTAGAAAGTTAGATGACTGTAACTAATTGATGATATAAAAAGTTTTGCTCGAGTTATGCAATATCTGTGAATCTGAGCGTTTCACATTGGATTTTAAATACTATTTTCAATTTGATTAATAATTTATATTTAAAATTTTCAGATCATTTTCTGGTTACATTACGAGCAAATTAACTTCCTTTTGCTTCTGACCGTATCCGACCAATCTCTCAAACTAGTAGCAACCCTCAACGCCAAGCTAATCGACGCGACGTGACTTAAATTGAATGAAATTTAATTAGACACTTGTTTAGCACAGAGCACCCCATCCGCTCGGTGTTAATTATATTATCCATTACCGAGTTTTTCATCTATACCAGAACATCGACAACAAAGTTCACCGTTTCTGTAGTCAGCTCTCCTGTTGGGTTAACAGGAGACACGTTTACCTAAGGGACAGTCGTCAACAGGGACAGCTGGATGCTACCTACTAACCTATCTCACCACAACGAGTTACCGTCACGTGTTGAAGCTATTTGCGGGTAAAAGCATCACCCAACAAAACGCAACTGGACTAGATCAACAAACGAGTAGGGAATTACATTTGTTCACGTCTGGAGCAGGCATTAAAACTACTGTTGATATACTCAGAGGGAACAAATTAGGGTCGGAGTTCTTTTCGAAAGAGGTCGGTATAATTAATAGATCCCTTTCATCTTGTGGAAAGTAGTGTTTCCAAAACGTATTCAATTACATAGTTTTTTTGAAAAAATATTTTAGTTTCCGATCTATAACCTAAATTTTCTATTTGTCTCAGTGCGTTGCGGGAACAAAACCATACGGTTTGAATTTCCACTTACTGACTTTTCTCTTTTCTATTGACCTTTGAGGGTTAGTTGTCTTTACCATGCAATTTTGTCTCACAGTTGACAACTGCTGCTTGCGGAATCCTGTAGGATTAGCGAAGCTTTCTTTTTCATTTGAGAAGTTTATTGTTATCCAGCGTGAGCTTTAGTGTGTACGCAATTGTCCGTGTTTTGCTTGGGCGCAGAAATAAAAATATATCATATAGGGTGATGTGCCTATTATGGCAGTAGAGCCTATTGTGACCCTATTTCGTACCCCTTGGTTTCGAACCAAGCATATGAGATAATGACACTATCGATTTGGCTAAAGCAGGTGAGAAAAAATAAGCTCAAGTTATATTCTTTATTTGTTGTGCACATATGTATTTAGAACTATCCTCTATGCTCTAAATCTAACTTTTAATTAAAACAAAATCACCTTATTGAAATATCTACTAATCCGCCTCACTCACGTAGTGAACCGAAACTGGATGCAACGGCGCTTAGCAAAATAAACACTTACGAGCCAGCATTTACCGCCTCATATCTCGTTATTCCAGCACAAATATACTAAACATTGCACTGATACATACCTTTATTTTAGCTGGAGAATCTTTTTACGATAATTTCACTTTAAAATCACTCGTCAAACACTAGAATAAGCCTAGTGTTATAATGGGATAAAACTAAATACGGGGGTTCCTATTACTGGCATGTTTTGCTGATACACTACCACAATCAAAACCAACTTTTTGTATCCATCATACAGAAAAGAATCACCAGTGCGGCCAAACCAAAACATGAACTTGTAAATATAATGTAATGCAATTTCAGGTATAAGTAATCAAGTACTTCAAGTTATTCAACTAATTGTTGATTGCAGATATTTTATTTTCATCTGCACATACAATTCGGATCAGGAGAAAGCAATGTGTGATGTGAAACTTGTCATTCCAGTTGCTAACCTTCGAATGGTTTTTTTCTGCGTGCGCAATTCTGGGCGCTCTTCTACTAACAGCTGATGAGTTTCATTGATGTGCGTGATGTTTACGTTTGTTTTGATCGGCTGAAAAAAGCAGAATGATTCGTTTTACAAATCACACGTTGGCGTCCATGATCTGGATACCTAGTTAGAATCGACGCAAATGGAATATGAGGCATTGCGTTTCAACTAGATTGTTTTTCGATGAGGTGGAAATTGGCACACCCATGAGGCGATAATTGGATCGTTGAGGTGGGAATAGATGCACAGAATGGAGCATTTATTTTCATTTATGCTGAAAATTGAAGCAATTCTGCTAAATAAGCATTATATAGATGTTTAAGAAACAGTACACTGATACTTTATGCTGAGAAAGGTTATAGATAATATGGCTTCTTTTAAAGTTGTTCAAAAAATAGTGCGACCCTCTCCCTAATGGTGCCAAAATAGGCTCATCACCCTACCTAGGTATGCGAATGTAGCAATCTGCTTTGGACAGTGCACTGCAATGGCCCATTTAAGCACTTGATGGAAAAACAATGCCTGCTTTTGTAGCGGTAAGCTCCATGGTGCACAAGTTCATGACCATGATAAAATGCTTGATTAGTTTCATAAACGTTTAAGGGGTTACAATTATAGATTAAAAAATATCGAAATGATATGCACGAAATTTTCTTAAATCCTTTTTTTTTCAATATATTTTTTTATTGTAAGCTTTAGAAAGTTATGCCCAAGGTGCTTAGAGTTATAAGGTGATTCGTCTTTGGCAGTAACTAGGTGAGGAGTGAGGTGAGCGTGCAACATACTGCGGGGAAGAAAAATGACAGCGAACAACTTCGTTTACCGCCTGAAATCTAAGCAAATATATGGAGAGAAATAGTACACAATGTTGTTAGCTGTCGTTTCTAAAACTAACATGGCTGATCGGCGTTTTTGAGGATCGTATCACCTGAGAATAAAAACTCCTTGGTTATGCCTAGGATAAAAAATGAGTTTTATTGTTTGTAAACAGCAGGAGAAATTTAACATATATCACAACCGTAGAATAACTTGTTTTAAATAGAGTTTTCGATTGAAGGAACTGGTGGAGTTTTCTGCACTGAAATTGCACTTTTCTTGCAGAAGTGTTGTCAAAACACCGACACCATGTTCCATTGATTGGAACTGCAATAAAAAAGTGCAATTTCAGTGCAATTTCGGGGCAGATATTTGGCACCGAAAATTTTGTCGGTGGAGCCAGTGCACTCACTAACACCAACAACGCAAACGTCAAAACAACCCAGCCATGGCCGCTAACAGCTGTTCTTGTTGACATTCGATTTGGATCATTGAAAAATTATACGTGCAGAGCGCTTTTTTTTCAAAAATGTTATTTTTTGTGATTTGTAATTTTATTTGTGCCAACTGTTTTTCAGGTCAAGGAAAAATAACAGAACATTTGTAACAAATGGAAGGATTAATATGCACGTCAATAAGTTCTGGTTTTTGATAGCCTTTTCAGATCTCGTGTAGTGATTCCTTGAAGCTGGTGATTGTCGGTTTTACTTGGAAGCGCATTCCAGCGAAGGGCTCCGTAAATCAGCACACTTTTTCTACTGCTGGTAGTGTTCGTTGGGATGTGGAATGAGCTTGTGCGCTCCGAGAAACTTTTCTGATGATGTTCCAGGATATATCCGGGGTGCGATTCGTAAAACCTACTATGCATGAAGCAGTTGATGCGGAACTGGTAGTGCTGCATCAGGTCCCGCCCTAGAATTGTATTGCGGACAGCTGCTAAAGACTCCCTTTTCCGGATGTTATAAACAAACGAACTCCGGCTTTAAAGCATCTTAGTAGTTGTTCTTATAGCTGAGTTGATAAACCTGGAACATATACCGTGTCACCGTATGTGAGATAAGGTACGATGACTGCTCCGCATCAGCTTCCTGCGTGTGGGTGTCGAAAGGACAGATGCGAAGCGGCGGAAAGTCCATAATGTGCCGAATACTTTCTTTGTGATATTATTCATCTGTGCCGCCCATTTTAAGTTGCAGTCCATTTTTAACTCTAGATTGGCGACTTCTTTGGACAGCGGGGTAATATCCGCAAAATGAGATCCTTAGGGGTGTTATGCTGCAGAAGATTATAGCCTGAGTTTTTGTGGGTTAGGAAAAAGTTTGTTGCTCGCTGTTCACTGTTCGATTGCGTTGAGATCAGCATTTAATATATTGATCATATTTTCTACATTTTGCACCGGGCCGGAAATGTAGATTTGCCTGTCGTCGGCGTACAGGTGGTATTCGCAGAGAGAATTTCAGGCATGCTATTAATATATAGGGAAAATAACAGTGCACTGAGACAGGATCCTTGGGGAGTTCCATCTGTAAGTACTCTCTCCGCTGACTTCTTCCCATCTACTTTGACAAGCTAAGTACGGTGCTTCAGGTATGAATTATGATGTTAACAAGCCGCAAGCATCAGCATAGAAACCAAACTCTTCCTCTAGCTAGATTGATACGCAGATTGAAAGCAAGCAAATCAATGGGTTCAGGTACATTCAAACAACGGGATATAATTTTCTGCGCGTCACGGTCCATGACTAGTGGGTTGGGTCCAGAAAAGTATAGCTAAAATTTGTCAACGTTGGTAATAAAAGAGCGTACTGAGAGATCACTCAGATCGATCAGATTGGTTCCACAATCGGACGGGGCCTGAACAGCTGTTTTGTCTTCCATTCGGCAACGTTTAGTGCCCCTAGGCCATGTAGGAGTATTCGGTGCTGTCCACACAGACTGAGCTGCTGATCCAGGCATATTGTCGATCTTTTTACTTAGCGCCACAACAGCACTAGAAAGTTGTTCGACTTTTGTTGGCAAATCGTTTGCGGTGCGAGTTGGGTCTCAGCGATGAAAGTACGAATGCTTCGACCGTTCAACTCTTCCCTGCATGTAGAGCAGAGAAGCATAATTCTGCCGTTGTCAAATGCGTCCTTCAAACCTCTTGTGTTGATGCCGGAACAGGTTTGACTTATATGCAAAAAAGCATCGCTGAAAAAAGCAGATTGCACAGACATCGCGAGTTGTGAGCTCCGATGAGACACGCGTCAATAGCAAGAATGCAAGCACGAGGTATTTCACGTGAGTTTGTCATGCCTGTCTCGTTATAAGCAACGAAGGCAGTGTGATGTAACTTTCAAATATAGAAGTTTCCTTTATGGAAATATGGTTCTTGAGCCAATGCTATAGAAGTTGTACGTTCCTGCATTAGTCGAGATAGATTCATAATTGATGTACGTTTATGCTGGAGAACGATTTGTGCTATTCTAACCATTGTTGGTTATAAAACTGCACATTTCATTTCCATAATATACTGCACAACAACTAGAGAACACCAAGCAAATTGGGATGTTAACACAATGCGCCATATCAGGATTAAATGGGACATGATCATTTGATTCCCACGATTTGCGAGGAAAATAATGGTCCACTGTGTCAGAGATTCGCATAACACAGTAAGGGCAAAGGGCCATCGGCACGGAACTACACCATGACTTTGGGACTCCTGCTTTCAGTCGCCTCCTAGGACGCAGGAGCAGAAACTCAGCGGCTCAATTCTTGGCAGGATGCCACACGGCCTCTGGGCAGGTTCGTCTGTACCCATCGAAATTTGATAATCGAAACCCAGTAAAACTTCACTGAACTACAATCAGCCGAAAGTTTCAGCAAACCCCTAAAAAATCCAGCAAAATAACGCTAAACGTCGACGCAAAAAAAAAATTTGGTGCATTGAACGAGCGTTCCTCTGCGTAATGCAGCATACTGGGATGCTCGCCCGGCTCTTCCCAGGTTCCGTTCGCCATTGAGAATATTTTAAACCCCCTCAAAAATTTTAACCATAGGACGAGTCGGATGACACTGGGATTCCCGATTTGGCTGGTTTTTACCACCGGAACAGGAAGTCCGTAGTGTAATTCTTAGCCGGTTGAAGCAACCACTAACGACACTACACGGCTTATCTAGACTGCTCGGAGAAGAAAGCTGACATTGAAGGACAGCTTCCATAGATGGCCGAACAGATATCAAAAAAACTTTCTGGAGCGCGATGCGAGATGGTCTCGCTAACTTTGAACTGGATGAATATCCGCACATTTTGAGAAGTTATACAAATGAGTAACCTCTATCCAGTTATGAATACTTAAAGAAATGTTGGTGAAAGTCCCGACCAGAGTTTTCAAACATATTTTATTTATTACTGCATAGTTTTTAATCAACAGTGACAGCGTCAAGTAACGTGTTTCCCATGAAATTGTTTTACACTTCAGTTTAACTGTAGCCAAAAACAGATAAGATTTGTCCCAGTACTGGATTCTTGCTTTCAGTTTCTCTAGAGAAAACATGAGCAAAAAAAACTGCTGTTTGTTACCAGAAGAAAAGGGAATTGCTTCAGAGCACTTCCAGTTTTTCTAGAAAACAAACTTTAACTAGTTAATTTCAAACTTCGACACTATTTTCTTTCAAGCTGCTCGATTGCAAAAGCTTGTGGTAACCATTCTATTTGCAGGTAGAACCGCTCTAGAACAACAATACTTGATAGTAACTTACAAACTGTTCGTTTCCTACCCATTTTTTTGTACACAAACAAGCATCAGCTGTTAAATGACAGCTCAAGTAACTACACGCACACATTCAAGCCAGCACTCGATTTGCACTGGAGTGTTCCATTGACACTGGGCCAGTGCAAAACACCGGCACGGTGTCAGTGCCATCAATCGAAAAACCTAAAAGATTTTTTTCACACATACCCTAATACATTTTGATAACCTGAATATATTAAGGACTTTTGATGTCATTGAACGATTAATTAAAAAGAGTTCGATCGCTGTAAGCGACGATGACGGATGAAAAATTTTGCTTTGACTCACATGTGAAAACTTTTCAACTAGAAAAATCATTATTTATTTGATTGTCGCCATGTCGATTTGGGATAAAGTAGAAAAAGGAAATGTTTGAATATTTCGACGAATAATATCATGCCGATTCGAGAATACGTCTGCGTCTGAAGATGAATAAATTAAGCGTATCACTGAATTACCGGGTGGCGTAGCACTGAACTAGTGGTCGAGTATAGTGAGAAAAATCATAGAATGAAAGGTTCAATTCCTGTGTTTTGTGATTTGTTTACAAAAGGAATAATATATAAGTGAATTTTCTTTGTTTTTGAGGTTTGCCTATGCTTATGGGCCTAGCCCTAGGCCACCGGAACAAGTACAGTTGATACATTAGTATTCCACTAAGTGTTCGATGATCACTGTGTGAAAAATATTAGTAGTTTGCATCTTGTAAAAATGGTTTCAGATAGGCTATTGTAAGTATTGTCCAGCGGACCATTTCTTGTGAAGCATTCCACAGAAAGCAACAATCATACGATCAATCAGGTGTAGCTCAATAATAGGGCACTTTTAAAAAAAATTTAATTTTCAAAGGCCCTCCCTCTCATATTGTGACAAATGTCAAAGTAAGCTCAGATGCTAAATTTCACATCATTTGGACAATTCTAGCCTCCCGCCCACTTCGCTTGAAATTTTTGGAATTGGTACCATGGGAAAATATGGAGGAAAATATATTAACCCTTAAAGGCGCAAAGCAATTTTTTCAAATTTTCTGAAAATTGTATCACAGTTTTAATACGTTACTATGATAATTTTAAGATGGTTTTCGCAATGTTGTTTTAAAACAACATTGCGCATTTAAGGATTAAAAACTATAACTTTTGAACTAGCAATCAGAAAATTACAACTTATATCTCTTTTTAAAGAAAATAACTTTGGTATTTAAATGGAGATATTTTTGCTTCTAGAAAATTACGAAAAAGTGGGTACTGGACTATTTTGTCCCTAAAATCCCCTATTTTTAAAAATGTTTCTGCTCTGTGATGCAAATCATACATATTTTACAGTTTTTCTAATGCGAAAAAATCATAGAAATCAAGCAGAACCCTTTTGACCTTTGTCCGAATACGAAAAGTTTGAGTTATATGGCCTTTTGTCATTTATATTAAATTTTATCATTTTCTCGTGCATATATCTATTATTCTTCACATAATTTTAATAAACTGTACCTTGTTGAACGTGAAAAATTCCTAGGAACAAAATAAAAATAGATTCGTTACCGGTAAAATTCAGAAACATCAAATTTCGGATCGATGTGAGAGGAAAGAATGCAGCCATCTGGTAACCCACTCAGGAAAACCTAGTCGCTCCAGTTTCAAAACAGCAATGTTGTGGGGCACCTTGTCGAATGCTTTCGCGAAATCAAAATATATAGCGTCCGCTTGTTGAAGCTTCTCTACAGCTGGAACTAGAAAGCTCGTGTACGTCATCAAGTTCGAAGTGGCGGAGCGTTTTTTCACAAATCCGTGTTGTCGTTCGTCGATTATGTTGGAAGAAGCAGCGTACATCGCATTGTAGACAAACTTTTCCAGAAGTTTAACTAGGCAGTTCAGCAGCGAGATTCCTCTGTAGTTTTCAACATTATGTCTATCTCCAGCCTTATGAATAGGAGCTATAGCAGCTTCGTTCCATGCAATTGGGAAAATATTTGCTGAGATTGAACGCTGGAAAATAATATTTACTGGTGCAGCAAGTGCTCGGGCAAAATGCTGTATATAGAAAGGAGGCAAGCAATCCGGATCAGGCCCTTTCAAAGGATCAACGCTGAACAGAGTGCTCGCTACATCAGAATCATTTACGTTAGGAAGAGGAAGGGTGATATTATGCGTTGACAATGTTTCAAGGTACTGTTGCGATGGATAGACAGGAGGGCTGGTAAATACATCTCGGAAGTGATCTGCAAAAAGGTTCACCGACACGGCAGCCGACTGTGATTTTTGTCTCGAAGATAGAAATTTTCTGGTACACCCCCGGAACGTTTTCTGCTGTTTATAAATGCCCAAAATGTCGAAGGATTAATTCGAAGGCTGCGCTGAACTTGGTTCAAATATTCACCGAATGCACTGTTCCTTGACTTGTTGAGATATTCACAAATCCCCGAAAGTAAATGTTTTCTGGCTAGGTTTGTTTGGAGGAACGCCGATCTTAAATGTTATATAGCTCAGAGATGTGACATCCTTGTCCTTAGGAACTAGACGAACTATCGTTGGTTGTATATCCCCGCCCAGGCATTCTTTCACTAGGGTCGAAACTTTATCATCCGTCGTGCTGGGGTCAAATGCTGACAAGTAGACCCATAACAGCTAGTCTTGAACCTAAAAACACTGATGTAACAATGAAATTTGTTTGGGGGGAAAACAGTCCCGTATTTATCACAGCATACCATAAAACTAGCTTTTAAAACCATTGACAAAATTAAAGACATAGTACACAGTAAGCTCAAGGACAGAATAGAAAAAGACCGCCGAACTAATGTTGTTTACGAAATACCATGCGGCGTCTGTACAGATAAGACATACATTGGACAAACAAGTCAATTTAAAAAAAAACGTTTGGAACAGCATAAGAACGATATAAAAAATAAAAGAGTAGGAAGTAAGGGGCTAGCACAACATGCAATCAATGAAGTCAACCTTTTTGATTTAAAAAAATGCTAAAATATTGGACGAGGTACCTAGAACCGATACCCGGTTGATAGTGGAAATGTTCCAAATAAAAATTAAAGTCGAGTCGAACACGTTCAATCTACAACGGGATTCTATTAAGTTTAGGTCTGCATACAACGGCTTAATAGAGAAGCTAAAAAGCACCGTGCATCCGAAGAAAAAAGTACTAACGGATATTTAGTATACAAGACAAGACAGCAGTTGAAAATGTGTTTGTTCATTGTGTAGACGTTGTTACCATGTAAGCGATGTTGTTAAATTTGTGCTTAGTGTTAGATTTTAACAAATATTATATTTTAGAAAGCCGCTGAGGATCATTGAACATGTTAGTAGGTCGAAACGTCCGGTAAAATTTAGTTTGTTTTTATTTTCACCGAAATAAATCGATGACCGTCCATACCGAATTCTTGAAATGGGTCGTTGGGTTTACCTTAGAGGTATCACCTTTCATCTCCAGGGCAAAAATGTTTGCATTTATTCTTACAAAATGTTGCGATAAAAAGTCCAGACACGTTTCTTCCATAACAGCACTGCCAGTTGGTGGGAGATGAATTGTATACACACGCATACACACACATGAAGGCAGCAGGGACAGGAACGACAGGAATCTAGGGGCTTAATGAACCCCTCCCCCCGAACCTACTGCGAGTTGGGGAGTTTTGCTTAGATATGATGGGGTTTAGATTGGGTTCCTTTAAAAAAGCCACAACTTCGAAAGCAGCGCCGACGAAGCGAGTCTGTGCCGCTTTTGCTAAGATCCTAAGATTCCAATAATCTGTGATCATAGCAATAAAAGCACTCTAGCCCAACCGGAGTTCCAACCGGCACATCAGGATCCACGCCAGTAACATCCTGATTATGGCATACTGGCCATGGCGAACGACAACGGACAGGACAGGACACGGATCACTAATTGGATGGCGACTTTGGGCTGGCAGGCGTGCTTCCCTGAGTAAGAAAGGATGATACCGACTTGAAATGGCGAGTGGGCCAATAGCACGGCTGCCTTCGTTTCTGGCAGGTCTCCGGGTACGTTCAAAAGCGTCAAACCTTGTATAACAAGTGGAGATAGCGGCCCGGAGTTGGGACCCAATAAGAAGAGGAGAAAAAACAAGAAACTCACATTTACGGAGCAGGCACGGCTAATCCATTTGCCAGAGGTAGGTTGTTGAGGTCACCACCACCAGCAGCAGCTGAACTCATTTAGCAAGATCAGGAGGAGGAGAAGCAGCAGCAACAGCAGCGGCAGCAATAACAGGCAGAGCAGAGCGAGACGAATTACACCCCACAGAAGCCAAAATTAGAGGCAGCGAAGCACTTGGTGGAGGAACTCCACAAGTTTGTGGATGCGAGAAATAATGTCCATAAGGACATTAAGGAGATGGTAATCAGAATCCGAAAGGGGCCAATGTCTGCCGTGAATGAGTATGACACTGCAATGTGGAGGGCTGATGTAGCTCCGAAGCAGGCTAAGGAGAAGCAGTTTGGTGTGGAGAATACTCCAGTTTCCGTGACTCCAAAGAGGACAAGATCCTCGCCAGAAGATGGAAGACCAGGCGGGCCCAAAAAGCAGACGCTCGAGGATGCTGTTGCTGTTGCCATAGAACAAGACGACACCCAACAGGGAGAAAGCTGGAGTATTGTTGTAGGTCGGAATGAGAAACACGGGAATCAGTAGAAGAAGATGGAAGGACTTAAAAAGGAGCAGAAGAAGAAAGCAAAACCTTCGGCTCGTCAGAAGGCGCCAAAGGGAGATGCACTGATCGCCGAAACGAACGATACGACGTCATACACCGCTGTTCTCAAGAAATTAAGAGAGGACCCAGAGCTAAAGGAATTGGGAGAGAACGTTGTTAGAACGAGGCGTACTCAGAAGGGTGATATAATCTTCGAGCTGAAGAAGGATCCTTCCATCAAGAGCTCGATCTACCGAGAGCTCATTGCGAAATCCTTGGGCTGCGAAGCGAACGTCGCAGCCCTGTCGCAGGAAGCCGTATTCAAGTACAAGGGTCTAGACGAGATAACGACCGTAGAAGAACTGAAGGGTGACTGATCGAGCAGTGCAAACTGGATGTACCGGTGACTATCCGGAGAGCCGCTCCGCGAATTTCCAAGCAAGTGAAGCAATGCTTCAGATACTCGGATATCTGGCGAGGAACTGCAACGGACCGGACAGGTCTGCACTGTGTAGAAAATGCTCGGGAAAGCGGCACGTTCCTAGAGATTGCACGAAGCGACCAAGGTGCATGATCTGCGAACCGGAGGACGGAAACGACCACACGATGGGAGGCTTCAAATGCCCTGCGTACATAAAGGCGAAGGCAGGCTAATGATGATGGAGATAATCCAGCTTGATCTCAATTATTGCGCCATTGCACAGCAGCTGTTGTGGAAGTCGACAACAGCAACAAAGTGCGACGTTGAAATTATTTCAGAGCCGTATCGTGTCCCTCCCGATAACGATAACTGGGTGATGGAAAGGGTCATCTTCAACAGGTTGACGATCTACACTGAAAGTGAGAACGGACTATCGCAGAGGTAGTTCAGGTTCCGAAAAGGTATATCGATGGTGGACGCTATCCGCACAGTCACAGGGTCCCGAACTACCTGTGCAAGGTTCTGAAAAGTTACTTCCAGAACCGAGTACTCGTCTACGAAACGAACATCTTTCCCAGCCTAATTTTGAAATTGCCATTTGTGTGCCTTTTCACAATCATTTCAAACATCCGTTTGTCTGCAAATTTTCGCAGCTTTAAAATTTGAACTTGTAATTTAACCGTAATGTAACCGTATGTAAAGACTTTCACCTAATACAGTGGCAGGGAAATTATTTGCCGAAATCTATTCATACGCCTATTACCAGATTCATATATTCAAGACCACCAACAAGCATCAATTTCCGGCCAAAAATACATACATAACGGTCCAACCACAACCTTCTCGTACAAATATGAATTTGAAACTTCGAACCACATTACTACCGCTACAGGTTACCTATTGACAGCAGTAACCGGTAATCAGTGCTTTCGGTCAGACTTTTCTCGGCTGATCGCACCATCTGTTAATGTCCTCATTGCAGAGTTGTTCCGGTTCCCACCTCGGTTTCGTGGTTGGTTGTTGAATTATTTTGACAGCTAATGGAAATTAATTAATTATGGAACACAAATTTAGTCCAGACAGCGGTTTGGTTCCGCAAGCCTGACGGGCGACGATAGCAGCACAACCAATTTAATATAAAATGAGTGCCTGGTTGACCGTGGTAAATTAATTTCCCCTTTGTGACAAATTTGTGATAGACGGAAGGTAGCGCTTCGTTGTTCATGGTGCCAAACCAGATTGGTTGTGACTTTGTGAACTAGTTCAAAAAGTGAAATTTATTCGTTTATACAGAGTCCTCCAGGCGCGAACAGCGGAAATTATTATGTGTTATTATGTTCTCCTTGAATTATTATTCACTAGTAGAAAATTATTTCTAATGTGCAATATACTTCATATCCCTGCAAAACAAAATACTGTCTCGGGTGGCAGACATCAGGCAACTTGCGGTGATGCAGCGCAGTAAGTTTTTTAATTTAATTAATTAGTCTCCCGCTGCTAATTTCATTTCACTTCTCTCGGTAGAAAATTTTTATTGGAGAGATTTTTGTTGTTCTTTCACCCGTGCCTTGTCTTTCATCGGATAAAAATGCTCACGCTGAACTGGATTGCACTTTCTACTTGCCCAGGCCAAACGATTGGTGTGAGACGAAATCATTTTGTCCCACTTTAGTCGATATTTTCCGAATGAACGCCTCGCGGAGCGGTGGATGTATCGAGCTGAGTTAGTAAGGAAAGCAAAATAAAACTTTGGTTGTACATTCCGTTGCGGAACTTGATCTTTTCTGTTTCGAAAGGCTTGGCAGGTGATTCTTAAAGCACAAATCAAACGTTCGGCTAATGCTATGATGCTAATGGCCATTAAGAATCCTTCCTGGCTCGGATTCCAACATATGACGAGTGGCTTATTTCATTGCCTTACCCTTTGAACTGCCAAATTAGGTAACTGCATTAGTATATCCCAAAGGCGTTGTTTACTTATGTAAAGGCTCGCACAGAATGAAGCCAAATCTACCAATCGAGCATGTCACCGGCTACGCCGGCTACCTATCGTGCAAAGTAAACAAACATACTTCTTTAGCTATGCCCTCATGCATGCTCGCAAGGGGAGTATTGTTATTGGCAGGAAACATATTACAATGATAAGTGAAAAACTATTTGTTTATATATTTACCGTTTCTCATTTCTTATATTGCTTACAAAAATCAGAAAGTTAACAAGAACGTGATGAATGCATATTTTAATTGATTTACCGAACCTCCACAGTGCCATTGAATGACTATCAGGTTTATTTTACCTTTTTTGTATAGTTGATAAATTCACAAACGGAACGCTCCAAAACGCTCTATTATCTAATTGTGAATATTATGACATTCTTCTTCAAAGATATTTATGGTAAGTGATTGCATGAGTGTTGCCAGGTTTGATGAAACGTTTTCATTACAAGTGACGAGACTGGTGACGTCTCGAAATATGCTCTCCAGCGCGATAAAAAACAAATAACTTCTGTTGAATACAATAGTGCTTCCCCACTAAAATCTTTAAGTATAGTATACTTTGTAAATTGTTTTAAAATGGGGTCGTACTAATACATGGTGTAAAGCATGCCTCACAAACAGTATAGTTTTTCGGGACACTCTTAAGAATGTATCCTGCAATATGGTACACTAGATTACGTTCTGAGTTATCGAACACGCTTTCGTCAAAAATCTTCAGAATACTCCAACTCCACAAGATCTACCTGGAAAAAGGAAGACATTTTAGACCAAGACTATATTTGGTACCACCTGGTTTACTTTTTCTTCCATCTGTTCATTATCCCTAGTTACTGTAAAAGTCTTGTTTTGGTATTATAGTATAACATTGGACTTCACTGCAAATGGTTATTATTGTTCTGTCACAGTGACATGGTTTTGTTACTGTTCTATTTGAGTGTCAAGTTCATTCGAGAAAAATCCTATTTTAAGCGGACCTGCGTTGACTCGAATTCTTTGAATAAATTTAAACACGTTATTCATTGATTAAATAGCATTCAATAAATCAGAGGAAATAATGTTTGAAATGGTTTTCGCTGGGATGTTCCGTTTGCCATGATAAAGTTGGTTAATTTTTCATTCAGTATGAGTTTATTTTGTGATTTGATCAAAGCCACTCAAAGTTACAGCAAATATTCCGGTTGCCAGAAAAAAATAAATAATCTGTATTCTACGCAGTTTAACAGGAATTTGTCTGGAACAAAACAATAAGAATCCGTATCAAGATGTCGAAGAACATGACCGGAGGCTACTGCATCAAAAACATCGTTCTCTGAATAATTACATAGGCAGACATCGTGATGGATTCACCAACTTCGTTTGCGAGGAATACTTATGAAAAAAGCGTCTCAACCATGGTACCTCAAAATGGAGACGCCTAGCTTTTTGTGATATTTTCAATACCTTAAAATGTCTTTGTTTGGGGGAGGATTGATTTTTGAAGAAACTCTCTCATGACTCGCCATAGGTCATACACTGAGGAATGTGTATTAGTTAGTATTTCTAGAATACACATATAACAAATGTTATTCATCAAATTTAAAAAATTATTTTAGATTAGATTCTGTGAAATTTTTCTGAGTGCTGCGGATACTCGTATCAGTCTAATGGCTTTGAAATTTTATTGGTCTGCTGAGTTTCTCGACTAAAAATATGATTTAAAATTTTCCACAAAGCTTTGACGAAGCTTATAGAAGGTCGAACGATATGATATGTTGTTCCTTTTACATAATTCTAGTACACATTCTTAGTTTTAAATGTGACAAGACCTAGATTAAGGAATTTTGGAAATGTTCAACAAAAAAACACATATTTCAATATATTCACTAGTAACAATTGAAGTGTTATACCGTTCACTTGTGTGCTATAAAACTTCAATTGTTACTTGGGTTACGCCGCATATTTTGTGTTTTGTTGCGAACTATATCCTTTTTACACCATGAACTGTTCTTGGATAAGAGAACTAATTATTGATTATTATCAAAGCAAGATTTGTTGTTTGCTGAACACATTTAAGTGTATTCAAAATTACGAAAAGAATGAAAAAAGTATGATATTAGATGAAATTGGAATCTACCAAATGGCAATCGGCCAAATGGCAATCGGCCAAATGGCAATCGGCCAAATGGCAATCGGCCAAATGGCAATCGGCCAAATGGCAATCGGCCAAATGGCAATCGGCCAAATGGCAATCGGCCAAATGGCAATCGGCCAAATGGCAATCGGCCAAATGGCAATCGGCCAAATGGCAATCGGCCAAATGGCAATCGGCCAAATGGCAATCGGCCAAATGGCAATCGGCCAAATGGCAATCGGCCAAATGGCAATCGGCCAAATGGCAATCGGCCAAATGGCAATCGGCCAAATGGCAATCGGCCAAATGGCAATCGGCCAAATGGCAATCGGCCAAATGGCAATCGGCCAAATGGCAATCGGCCAAATGGCAATCGGCCAAATGGCAATCGGCCAAATGGCAATCGGCCAAATGGCAATCGGCCAAATGGCAATCGGCCAAATGGCAATCGGCCAAATGGCAATCGGCCAAATGGCAATCGGCCAAATGGCAATCGGCCAAATGGCAATCGGCCAAATGGCAATCGGCCAAATGGCAATCGGCCAAATGGCAATCGGCCAAATGGCAATCGGCCAAATGGCAATCGGCCAAATGGCAATCACCCAAATGGCAATCGGCCAAATGGCAATCGGCCAAATGGCAATCGGCCAAATGGCAATCGGCCAAATGGCAATCGGCCAAATGGCAATCGCCCAAATGGCAATCGGCCAAATGGCAATCGGCCAAATGGCAATCGGCCAAATGGCAATCGGCCAAATGGCAATCGGCCAAATGGCAATCGACCAAATGGCAATCGGCCAAACTCATCAAACGCAACACTCGTGATATCAATGATGTGTATTGTCTAAAACCACTATACACTGCTGGCCAATAAAATAGGTGTGAGATAAAAATACATGAAATTTTGAGTTTTCTCTAAAAATATTTTTTTATTCCAATATTTTATAGTTAGGCACAGTCGTAAATATAAAAAAGAACACCTTTATTTGTAAATTAATTGTTATGCTTTACCGGAACTCTCTCTTCCCCATGAAATCCAAAAAAGCACCTGGTCAATGAAATAGGTGTATTGTAATCCATTGCATTAAAATTTTTCAAATCCAATGATTTTAAGACTTTAATATTTTTAACAACTAGTAGCCTGTATAACCTCCCTTATTCGACCAAATTTTATCCATTCACCTTGGCATTGAGTCATTCAAACGCTGATAAGTTTCCGTTGGCATAGTGTACCATACCTTTTAAGCTGCTTCCCACAAACGACCCTTATTTCTGAAATTTTGACCGGATAACTTCTTTTTAAGTACATTCCGTAGATTTTCTACGGGATTAATAACAGGAAATTGGTAGGGTCCGAAATTGTAGTCACTTTATTATCCCGAAATCATTCCTTTACATACGTCGATGTGTGTTTTCGGTCAATATCTTGCTGAAACTGCCATATAAAGGCATGACATCCTTTAGGATGTCCATCCTTTAGCCTTGCATTCGAATCTTGCCATTATAGTGGTGTTGCGAAAAATAGAACATGCGCCATTCCACGAAAAGTAGCCTCAAACCTCATTGTTCTCGCCTCCGTGCTTTACCATATTTTGCGTGTGTCGCAGATCAAACTTTTTGCACTTTGGACGTCTAACGTTTCGTTGTGCATCGGAGGAAAATAGGTTTATCTTTGATTCGTCCTTCCTAAGGATATGTCGCCATTTTTTGATTCCTTCTGAACCAGGCCCATTAACGGTGTTGAAAAATAAATTGCTTATTCCGGCGAAGTCTTTTGCTTCGCAATAGTGGAACCTTTTTAGCAATTCTTCCTGGAAGATTGGAGTTTTACAGCCTACGGCGAACTGTTCTCGGACTTACCACATTTCCAATTTGTGCTGTAATAGTCCTGGATGGATCAGATTTCGCTAATAATGCAATACAATGGTCAGCTGCTGTAGATGTTTGCTAAGTTTGAATAGGTTGATTGCATATAAAACATAAGCTTATTTACCGAAAACTTGCATACATTTCAACATTTGCTGAAAATGTATTTTTTTTAGATTGTGTAGAGTTTAGACAACAATTCAATATGGTTAACAACAAGAATAACATTTCAGAAACTAGTTGATAGCTGATGTAATTTTGTCTCTAGCAGGTCAGGATCGGTTTTATGAGCATTGGATTTTTGTTGTATTATCAACTATATGAATAGCCTCTTAGCAGGATGCAATGAATGGCGTACTAAAATTTTGTGTGCTACGTACTGCAAGTTGTGAGGTTGACTAATGAATAAAAGTAAAATTAATGCTCTATAAATTTTTAACGGTCACGATCACATTCATTCGAAACTGCCAAATTTCGATGTTAAGTAATATTGAAGAATTTCAAAACGTAAAACTGCTCATCTGCTGATAGAATAATTTTGACGGTTAATCCTCCTAGAAGTAATTATAGAGAAGAATTACTCTTCAAGCAAATTTGGGTCTAGACTTAATGTCTCCAGCAAAGTTTTCGAAAGTGCTATTTTAAACAACTTTGTCAAAGACATAAATATCCCACATATTCAGAGTATCGAAATATAGTAGTAGAAAACCTTTACAACAAGCTATTCTGAAATTACTGTATTTGATAAATCTCTTCTGCGGTAATTAAATAATAAATTCACATTGCGTTCAAGGTGCCTTTGAAGCTTACAAAAAAAAATAAGGGAACTGGACTTAAAACAAATAATTCCCAGATATTAAAAGGACTCAAAAACACAAAGAGTGATTCCATTTTCAGGAGCTAGCATCAATTCGGCGCTAGCTTGGTCCGCCCACCAAGTTAGTATCGGATTTTGATGAGATGAAGTCGAAACGCAAGTTTCAGTTCCATCCATCCATAATTTAGTTATAGGTTTTGTGTTCTCAACTCGCAATGATTGTTTCAAACAATTTTATCCGTAGCGCAGAAAAAAATAGTTTTCACCTAAATTTTTCTTCACTAAGGAGAAATATAGCATGTCCAGTCCATTTAAATCCCTATATGTTGAATTCATGTAGCCTTCATATTTTTAACAAAATTGTTTGAAATGACATTATCAAAAACTTTGCTGAAGGCACCATGTCTCTTAATATTTTTGAAAAATTAATTCACCATAATTACCTCAATGAGAGTTAATCACTAAAATTTCTATATCAAAGCAGGCGCTGTTTTATGTTGATAGTTGTTTTATGTAGATAGATCCTGAAGTTGTCAAGCCTTCAAAGTCAAGGATTATTATATTAGGTGATCTTGAACGTTGAAAATTTTTTAGATTATTTATCCCACTTTAAAAGATCGCAATTTTTGACTTCATTGACATATTATACAAGAAAATAATCTATAGAGGTTTGAAAACTGTTCCATGTTGATCCTTCTTGTTTGTAGACTGGAATGACGTCTGTTCGACTACTTATGTTTTTGAGTTTTCAATAATTTATCAAACTCATATTAATTTTAATTTTTTTTCCCAGCCAAATTTCTGGCTACGCCACTGGGTTGATTGGAGTAATTAGCAAGGAATCTCTTTCCAAGGTTCCATCAATATACCGGGGGCACGAACATACGAAGATTGGTTTATGAGGCTGGCACTCTACACCACCAGACCATCTTCAAATAAAGATATCATAATGTATCTTCAGTATATCTATTGTGTACGCAACAGATATCCAGAAGATAAATCACGAACAATAACTCCTCGCGGGTGGCTTGGATCTCCCACATCCTGTTGGGGTTTCTATGAGCCTACAGGATCCGACCCTCTTCTCAAATCAATTTTTCTGACCTAAAGGACAAGAGTGCACATTAGACTGCCCAGAAAAATGATGAATTTTTGAAAACTCAATCGGCCCACCCCTGAGTCGATTCCTAGTCCCACCAGGAGTACTTGTACCAAATTTGAAGCAAATCGGACAAGTCTAACTACCGGACCAACGTGCCTGAAGTTTATATGGGATTTTTCAATAATTTACATGGAGAAAGCTCACTAGCTCGTATTTTCGCCGCTAGGTGGCACTGCATATATCGCATAATCACTGTAAGCAAAAATAAGAAAGATATTTTAATTGTCTACAACTTTGTCGAAGACTGCTAGTAAATCCGGCTATGTTAAAAGAAGTTATTAAACTTTTAAGGAAGTGATGTCTGAGTCAGTTTTGCATGGGGCCTAGCAGTACATGGTTGTGTATCAGTACTCGAGTCCCGCGAACTATATATTTTTGTGAAATAATGGTTAGATTTAGTTGAATAGTATGTTTACAAGAATTATAGTAAATAATACGAGTTATGTTTTGGTTAGAAAATTTTAGTTCCACCTGTGGCCGCATAGAGGGCTCTTCGACAATTCAATTATCCTTCTTATTTTCACTTACAGTGATAATACGATGCATACAGTGCCACCTAACGGCGAAAATGCGTGCTGGTGGGTTTTCTCCATGTAAATTGTTGAAAATTCCCATACAAACTTCAGGCACGTTGGTCCGGTAGTTAGACTTGTCCGATTTGCTTCAAATTTGGTGCAAGTACTCCTGGTGGGACTAGGAATCGACGCAGAGGTGGACCGATAAGGGTCATTTTTTTCCTGTCACCCTAGTGCACATGTTCATACAAATTAGACTGAATAAGTGTATCATATTGTGTAGTGTTTCCACGAAGCAAATGGTCTGCTTCGCGCGAGGCGCTCTTTATTTGACGAGGATCAGAAGGTAACCGAATCAACTGTTGGGACAAACATAAACCCTTAACCCAGGACTAACAACAGCTGGAGGCACCAGAAACCAAATGAAATAGTTTCCCTCTTTTGCCTTCGCCGGTTCGACAGACGAATTGTCATGCACGAATGCCAGTCGCTGGAAGCAAGGATGAATTTTGTGATTACATTTTACCGATCGGTTTCTTTCTCGCAATTCTGCTTCCCACGGAGACTGGTGCTGGATTGAAAAATGAGCAATTTTCTCCAGCACGCGAATAAATCGTTAGGGAAGGTAATGGTTTAACATCAGACGAATGTGTCATGACTGGGCACAATTTCGATTGTGTTGCGAGTGATTGTCTACGTGTAAGCGAGGTTTGTTTATTTTTTTTCTGCTCGACGATTCGAGCTTGAGAATGTAATTGATATTTTAAACTGGTAGATGCAAAAACAAATCGAACCTATCCTAAACAATGAAACGGTATACATAGGAATTAGCTTCCACTTGTTCAACAAGCGATTATGAAACAAATGGATTCAATAATAAATAAATTTTGATGCATTTTTTCGGTATATTTTTGAAGTAAACTTGATTATTTGATACGGCTCAATACGTTTGAGACTGCTGATTTCGCACCTTTTTGCATTTCTTTTATAGAGGTTATGCAATCCGTCGGAATCTCGACCTTTTAACCGAGGCCTATTCGATTGTTTGTCGAGAACGCCAAATATCTGTGAATATATGTGTGTATGCATGTGTGTGTGTTTTTTTATTGTTTGGTTTAAAAAGCTTCAAAAGCCTGTCCTTTAGTGTATTGGCACTGTGTGGGACTCACGTTCGTGCATAACCACTAAAAACAATCCTTACTTTTCACGCCCTTCTTCCCCACGGAACTACGTCAAGGTATTATTTCGTGGGGCGGGGGGGGATCGCTGTGTCGCACCTCCTTCTTTTGCTCTATCTCGGAGCCTCACTTGGTTCATGGAATGGCTCAACCTATGAGCTTTGATTTAACTCTCGATTCTTCTCTTACTTCTTGTCTCTATCTATTACATCCCACCCACATTTGACGTTCCCCAACCATAATAACGACAGCTTTCAAATAATTGCACAGAGATTTGGGGAATTCGTAAAAAAATCAGGCGAGAGATGCGTAATATGTAGTAACAAAAAATAGTAATATCTAATCACAACAATTTAATCAATACCACAATACATTTATAACATTGAATGGAGTTAGGTACCTATTTTTGTCCTATTAGGGAGGGTGACACATTATTTCATTATTAATTTTAGTATTTCAGCTTCTTTGCTTTGTTATTAGGAGCCATTTTTTATTTCGTTAATAGAGGTTTTAGTCTTAAGGTCATTCGCGTCTTATTAAGAGCCAATATTGTCAAAATTGTCTTGAGAATGGTGAAAATCTTCTGTTTGAGCGCAGCAAAAATTCTACCCCAAATATCGCAACACCATTTGAGCCAACGCGTTGAGCAAAGATGGCAGACGCTGCTCTAACCAAAGGCTTCAGATGGGTAGGATGATAATAGAAACAGGGTAAAATACGCTTATTACTCTACATGCTTTTTAAACACGTTTTCAAAAAAATGATCAAGTGTCCCCAAATTAGGGATCGAGTCTCCACTAATCAAAGAATTTTCTATTTTTTGTTGTTTTCCAAAAATGCTCATAGCTCATGTCCAGTATAATATTTCCATGTATTTTTTTTATGATTATCAGTCAACCCTAGAAACAAAATAAAACTACAAAAAATACATAGTTTTTTTTATCATTCCACGGAGTAGTATTGAAAAATAAAAAAGGGGATCAAGTCTCCTCAGTCTCCCCTACTGTTTAAAGAGTACGGTCATATACCAAATCCCCTTATAAACTGGTAACACCATGGTGTCCGAATGATACACAGTGAGGACCCGATTTTATCAGAATCCGATTTTATCAGCCTCCGGTTTTGTCTATCCCCGATTTTATTAGCTTCATATGAAAATTGATAGTTTGTAGTTTGATGGGCTCTAGCAGACGAACGAAGTTGAATTCGAGTAAATCGTAACACCATTCGGTACTGACTTTTGGTTCCGGAGTTACAGCGTGGTTAACGCGGTCACATAGGAATTTCTCATATAAACTGGTACAATTATAATAACTCATAAAAAAATCTATTGAAATTAACATCAAGTTATTTTGATTCGCTGGCCTAGATCACTGACGGCGAATCAAAGATTCTTAGAATAAATTGTCCGCTAATATTTCCGGAAGTCTCGGGTTCTGGACATATTCCAGAACGGTGATGATTGAACCAATTTTCACTAACCTAGTCTCAAATGGAACGTATAATATGCAGTTTGGTGTTGCACCCTGCCATCCACCGCTCCCCCTCTTTCCTCCCACACCCCTCCCCAACACCGTATTTCAAAATATGTTAACATGAAGACAACATTGATCTCACGCTGTTAAGCTCATTGAATATTAGATATTTGTTTGTTTAAAGAGTGTCAGCGTCGATATGGTGCTCATCTGGTTCGTGGCAGTCTTGCGCTCATATATACTTACCAAGTGTAGTAAGAATGTAATAGATATTTCCACAATGTTATATTGAATGTAAATAGCAATTAAATCGTAGCTTTGATAAATGAGAAAGGCGCAATTGCACCACTAGGTGGATTAAAACAGGTTTTGCCTTCTTCGAGGTATCATTTTGAATCGGAATTTTCTATGTGACCGCATGCCACAACCCGCAACACCGGAACTGTAAGTCGGATCAGAATTAAACTTAATAGCAGTTTACGGGCTAGTAAAATCTTTCATTTAAGTTTGGTCCAAACGGACTTTGGATGACTGTTAAACTACCTAGAACTATAAATCCAAGCAGTTCCTCATCATCCTGTAATTCCGGAACTAGAAGTCAAACCCACACAAAATACAGTAGCAGCCGTTGAAAACGTTGTACCTTTCATTTAAGACTAAGTTCGTGATAATCGGTTCAGAAATGCCGAGAAACTGATGTGGACAAATTATAACAAGAATTTCTATGTAACCGTATTCTTCAACCCGTATTTCCAGAACCAAATGTCGGATCAAAATAAAATTCAATGGCAGCCGATGGGAACCTTATACCTTTCATTTGCGAATTTTGTGAAAATCGGTTCAGCCATCTCCGAGAAACCGATGAGGACATTTTGTTGACATGTCTGCACTCACACACATACATACACGCATACATACACACACAGACATTTTCCGATCTCGACGAACTGAGTCGTATGATATATGACACTCGGCCCTCCGTGCCTCGGTTAGAAAGTTTGTTTTTGGAGCAATTGCATAGCCTTTCTATATGAGAAAGGCAAAAAGTTGTATTGACGATGTAGATTTCAAATGGGATTAAAATATTTTAACAATATCGTCAATACTGTGTATTGACAAAAATATTGAACATGTAAGGTCCGCTTTTGAGCCATTTAACTCTCGACTCTGCTCTTGCTTTCCAACTCCATCTATTACATCGCCATTTAGCTCTCGTCTCTATGAGCCGTTTGGCTACTGATTCCATGAGCCATTTGGCTCCGGTTAGTTATTTAGCTCCTAGCCTTATCCCGATCTACTCGGATCGTTCCCGGCGGTGAACTCACCATACCCGACTGAAAGATCCCTGGCGGCGGAATTTCTCTTTATATTGATGTCTGTTTCGTGAGCCAATTAGTTCCCATTTTTGACACGATATTGACGCTGAATCTCCCCTACTGTGAATTTCCTGGCGGTTGATTTCTCCCTTTACCAATGTTCATTGCCGTGAGCCATTTAGCTATCCGTTTCGTCCCGATCTATTCGATCTACTTCCCGGCAGTGTAGCTAGCCTACTCAACGGGCCAGCCAGTAGGTGCGTCGGTATGTCCAGCCGTTCCGGGTGGAGCGTAACTTCTGGTTCACTGGCGCCCCAACGACCCACTGCTTGCTATTTGACGCGATCTACTCGCGCAAATCCCCGGCGGTGGATCTGGTTTACTCATGAGCAACCCGGTAGGGTGTCGAGGTTGGCCCGGCGATTCCGGACCTCCGGTTCGCTGGCACCCTGGCGACCCAAACTTGGTGTAACGTTGCACACTACTGAACAGGTCCCCGGCGGTGGACCTAATCTACGCCGACGGACAGTTCCCTGGCGGTGGCGCTTCCGTTATCCATTTTCTCAGCAGCTCTGAAATTATACACGTAACCACTCAGAATCCCAGATATGCTCGTCGTGGCACGTCTCTTCGACGATATTGTCAGCTGTCAAACTAGTCATACCCCTCCGAGCTTCTTCTTGCCTAGGGGATTAGAAGATCACATATTCCGGTTTCTCTTGCACGTTCACATACTCCGGGCAAAGGGTTTGGAAGCGTGTGCGATATGCCGTATCTCAGACCTCAGTATTGAAGATGAGACACCCACCACGACGCCCAGACGTCTCGTGCTGCATCTTGCATGTTCGACATTACCCTTGCTAATACGTCAACATGGCTGTTGTAATTTAACCAATTGTCGACCAGTATAGCCACCTGTTTCAGTGTACGCATCGATGGAATTGAGTGTCCCCCGACACTGATCACGAAGCTTTGTTACGGTTGCTCACCATCACTACCTTAGTCTTGTGGTGAGCCAACTGCAACGTGACGTCAGCCATGCAGGTTTCCATTATGCCTATTATCTCTGCGGTTCTCAAGGGTCCGATAACCTGTCAGCACAACATCATCTGCTCAGCCGACGATCTCGACTCCCCTGGGCAGTTTCAGTGTTAACACTCCGTTGTACATTGTATTCTAAAGCGTTGGCCCGAGTATGGAGCCCTGAGGTACTCCCACCGTGACCCTAATAAACCTCTGCCCTATGTTTGTCTCGTAGGCCAGAATTTGGTTCTGAAAATAACTTTCCGTACCTTACACAAATAGTCCGGAACCCGCATTTTGCACAGGGCTACGGTGATATTCACCAAGTTGACGCTGTTGAACGCGTTCTTAACGTCGATCGTAACCACGGCGCAGTTGCGATTCGCTGTACGGATGGAGTCCTCATTCGAGATCCCTTTCGAACTGTCTCTGCGATAGTGTTCTTACTTACAGCGTAGTTCATCAGCCTGTTGAGGATGACGCATTCCAGAAGTATATCAAGAGTATCCTGGATCTCCTGGTTGTTTTCTTGAAAGGTAGCTTTCGTCTAGACATTTCTGTGCAACTATACTGAATATGTTCGGAAAAGCTAGGATCGCGGTTGTTGTTGGGGATACCGCCCGAACCTGGAGGTTTCTTCGCTTTCGGTCCTTTCGCCACTATAAGGAGCTCGTCGTTGGAGACTCCATTGTCACCAGCATTTCCACCGTCGGTATCAATGCACGGTGTAGGCGGCCATTCGTTTGGGTTGTGCTTTGGGAAAACACTCTCCACGATAATTTTCAATTTGTCAGCTTATATTTCAGCTAACGACGATGGACCCTTGATTTTGGGCATCACGATAAGCGTTGCCCCAGGGATTAGCATCTACTTCTTTGCACAGTTCCTTGTAGCAGGTGGACTCACTAAGCATTATCTCGCGTTTAAAGCGACCCTAGTCGCTCGGAATGACACCTTACAGTCTTATCTGACTGCCTCAGATCTTCACATCTTCTTGACCACCGAGGGAATAGTAATGACAACGTTTAACTATTAAACGTTCATTTATTCCAAAAGATAATTAATTTCTTCAGCGCTTCGTGCGCACATGTTTTCACAACCAAAAAAGAATCAGGGTAGGTTTATGTGTTGCAGGTATGCGCAAGACAGTTAAGGTAGTTAACATCTCAAGGTTTTTCAATGTGAGGTAGGACACAACACCACTCCTTTCGTAAAAAAATGTAGGAAACAATTATCAATTCAATCTTTGAGGAACCTTGACTGTTCTACTGGATCGTCGTATACGTGATGTAGATTCCCACGCCGTAGGCTGACCAACTTCGCCAGCTGAATAATGCTCCGCTGCAGGGACCGGTGTCGAAGTTGTAGTATTACCGCAGGAAACCACCGGTGTCGTACCAGTAGCCTAATTCACCGGGTCCGTAGGCGCAGGAGCAACCGCAGCAGAAACAGTTGGCTCGTGGTATTCAATGAACTCCTCTCTAGGAGCGTCCACCGATACCTCCTGTAGATTAGCGCCCTCACCAACTATGTGGTCAATGTGACGTTCCCAGATTCGCCCATCATCCAATCGAACAGTATATCGTAGGTTCTCAATTTTTTCGGTGATGCCTCCAAACTTCCACTTATTTTTGGATAAGAAATCTCGTACGCAAATTCGGTCACCATCCAGGAACTGACGTACAACAATGTCAGCCTTGGTTGAAGTTTTATTCTTCGGCAGCAAAAGGTCGAGTCTCGAACGGATCTGTCGGCCGAACACAAGCATTGATGGTGATGTTCCCGTTGATGGGTGAATCATTTTGCGATAAGTGAGTAAGATGTTGCATAGCTCCATATTTGGCTGAGATTTGGAGCACTTCAATGCCTTCAACTTCTGCGTGATGGTCTGAATGTATCGCTCAGCTTGACCATTCGTTGCCGGATGATACGGTGCACCCATTTTGTGCACTATGCCATTCATCTTCAGAAATTGTTGAAAAATTTCTGAAGTAAATTGGACGCAATGGTCGCTTACCAGGACGGGCGGGATGCCAAATTTACTAAAAATTTTGCGACACATATTAATGGTGTGTTCAGCAGTAATTAAACTACATATCTGGACCTCCGGCCATTTACTGAACGCGTCCACGTAGACGAAGAAATAAGTGTCCATGAATGGACCCGCAAAGTCGATGTGGACTATTTGAAATGGTTTACTCGGTGGTTCCCAGAAATGAAGGTTCCACCAATACGCTGGACGCCTCTAGCTCCTCGGTTCCCTTTTCCGCGGCATTCTTACGCTATACGATCTCGCTAATGTTTCCGACAGTTCATCGGCATACGGAATTGGAGCAAGGCCGTCACCTAACCAAAAATCCTGCCTGCGACAAACGTGGAGGCCTCCGTAGCCATACCTGTCACACTAACATTCTCTTCCTTCCCCGATAACTATGAGGACGTGTTCGACGCCGTTAATGGCACTTCCATTATTTTTCAGAATGATTTTCATTACAGACTGTGTAAGGGTTAGAACAGAGGAGGATATAATAGAATAGAAATAGCTCAGATACTTGACAATTATACTATTCACACCACGAGACGATCATGTGCTATCTATCAGACATGGATTTCGGTGATGTTCTACCCAGCATAAGTTTGATGTTCCGATTTACGATGCGATAGCATCACTATACTAGGGTATTGAGAAAAACACGGGAGAGGCAGATATAAGCATTGTTTGAATCAGTAAATAAACCTTTCGGGGCTTGTCTATATGCTTACACCAAACCGATACTTGTTGCATTTCCCAGCAGTTCGCTCCAGCTGATGTCTCTCAAAAACAACCCCCACACCTAGCAGCATGAAATTCAACTTGACTGCACTCTCTTGCTTCGTTTTCCTTCTCTCCTAACGCAACTGGTGTTCGACTACTTATCTACCCTCCGAATCGACGAAGAGAGAGCGTTTCCACCGGGGGCCAAAAGCGGGAAAAATGTGCGTTATCAAATCCTGCAAACGGATTCAGTCGTCAGTCGCACACGGAGCGTCGGATCGGGTAGAAACGGAAATCGCAGCTCGCGCGTTATTCTTAGCTATTCAATGTAGAGAAGTTAGCACACCAGTTGATTGAAAGGTAGTCAGTCAGCCAGTCACCCGGTTGCTCGTCTCTTCCATCAGTTGTCACTGGAAACTCCGAGGGTGGAGTTGAGCATAGGAAGCTGACTAGCACTTCCAACCCACAGCGACTGCAACTGAGTCCTGGTTGAGTTTTTGAGTTTTTTTTTTGCATCTCCAACGTTTCGCAGTGGTAGTCCAAAAATAGTTCCCAGCTGGGTGAGAAGCACGGGGAATTCTGGTCAACAGGATTATTTGCGATGCAAATCGGATTCGCTTCGAAGTGCAGTTTTACAATAGAGGTTCTATTTATTTAGTGAGAGGAAATCTATTCCGATGTGCAAGTTTCTGGTTGTTTGTGTGTCGTGTTTGAGCTTATATCAAAATTGATGTACTTCTGCCGTCTTCAATCGAATTTTCACCAACAAAGTTGGTACAATCTACGCATACCTACCTAATTGTCTGTGATAGTTGTAATCTTTTTGGAAGCTGCTTACAAAACAGAATATATTTGACTCTTTTTAGTGAGCTTTAACTAAATCGTAACTCTAGCCAAACGGGTATACGAATAGATATAGACTACAACCTGTGTCAACGGAAAAATAAAAGTTGTCAGAAAACAGTCCCACGTTCGAACGAAATACGTTTTTGTGCGTTGCACGATTCGAAAGGATTACACGGGTTGAAAATGTAAACCATGGAAAGGGAAAACCTCCGACATAAGCAGATTTCCCGGTCGGAAAAGGAGGATATTTTCCATCAGCATTCGTTGTCACAGCTTTGAAAGCAAATCGAATTTCGGTGATTGCCAGGCGGGTTGTGTAAACGTGGGGGTTCACAAATGTAAGCAGTTTTATTGGATAAATGTACTCTGAGATTGGAAATATGTGTTTCTGTGTTCAATAAATATCTGGTGAAATAATACGACCAAGACGACACAGCCGGGATCCTTCGACACCGTTGTATACGTTGTTTGAGCTGTGAGACGAAGAAAGGGAAAAGGTTTCTTGGAATAATATTGGTGCGTGTAAATTGATTAAAACCCGGTGAATGTTTTGTGTGACATAAACAAATCCGATGGACGAAACGTGAAGAAAAGAAAGGGATTTAAGTTATCAACACAAGTGCGCTAGGACTGAACACGTTTTTGATCTGCACATTCAGTCGAAACTTGTAATCGAAAAAGTCAAATCCTCCAAAAGCGAACAGTGAAACCAAATCGTTGCGAAGCTTGCGGATTACAGCGGCTTCAGCGATGGATTCATAGCAAGTGAGTATAGTCGGTCCGCTGTAGATTTTGATGTTTACCAGTAATCCCTTACTTTGTGCTCGCTCGGTTCGAACGGGAAACTTTCTAAATCTGCAAAAATCTTCTGTGCCTGCGATGTTTCTCTAGTGCCGAACGTAAGAGCTTTGCAGAGTTTTTGTTAACGAAAGAACATGCTTATATGGATAGAAAACAATGTTTCAATCGACGAAATGAAAATGTGCATGGTAATATGCACATAAAATTGATGCATTGAATATCATATTTTGTTGTCAAAAAGTGCGCGACTCACAAAATTATATTCAGGAATCAGTAGCGACTGGGAAGGTTGAGGAAGAGATAGTGGAACTAAGCCAATCGATCTAAGCGTTTCGTCAGTACCGTCTATCGTGCAAGCTGCTTCACTGGAAAAGTTCTGGTTGTATCCGTCCGGTTTAAACCCGCTAATTACACTAGTTTACAGCATTTCTGAACTAAATAAGCTAGTGGTAATTTTCAATGTAAAATCGTGTGCTGAATCCGAAAATGAGGTCCAAAAAATTTACAATAGAACAGTTTTCGAGTTACAGTGAAAACATGAATTTTACCTTTAAAATTAAAAGTACGTTCAGTAAAATCCAAATATCTTCGGTAATAGTGCATTGATATGAAATATTATTATGTAGAATTAAAGGTAATTGAATGCACTTTCGATCGTTAGAACATTTTGTTTTAGTGCGACTACTGGTTCTGACATTATTTACGAATCTATTAAACTTTTTCTTAATTTTTGGTCGTTTTTTGAACAAAAATGAGCGTGTGGTCAATATTTTCGGCTTCATGGAGCAATCCCAAAAATTATATTTTTATGGGAAATTAAAGCCTGCTAATAACCAATGAAAATAAGCATTTGTTAGTTTAAATCCGATGAAAATTGCGAAAGTTATTCAATTTTTTGTAAAATGGCTAGTTTTGTGTTTCTCTGGATCAACTTATTGAACCGTCTCGATTCCAATTTTTCCTAGGGCTTAATTAATAATATATGAGGGACTCTGTCAGAATTCTGTTAAATAAATAAATGGACGAATTTTGAAAGAAATTAATGTGGGGTAATATTCGACCTCGTTTATCCAAATGATTAAAGACTTCTGATAACAATAATTTCAGCCTCAGTGGAGTAATGTCATCAAAAATTCGTCATTTAAAATACGCATAATATTTACATGTACAGAATCGTATGTGTGCAAAACACATTGTAAACTGCATGCTCCACAATGCCTTGATACACACATCGGATGCTTATGACTGTGCAAAATGCTAAATTCAGGCACTAGCTTCACGAATGATGACTTATCCGCCCATTTCGTCACGTTTTGTTCTACTAACAATTTATTTTATGTTATTTAAAACGTCTAGAAGTTTATAATTTGAAATTATATTGGATTCATATTGGCTTCTATGATGTACCGATTTTACTGTACTGGGTCACAAAACTTCAACATAGGGTAAGGTGGGGCAAATCCGACCGTTGGGTAAACCCGACCCCCCCTCTGTTATCGAAAATCGGAAGCATTACGCGAACTAATGTCAATGTTGTTGTGTAGAGCATCGAAAATAATCATAATGGTGCTTTGACAGCATTTCATTAGTCTACATTGAGATGCTCAAACGACAATAAATGTGTTGTTACAACTTTTAATTTGATTTTTGTGCATCATTGACTACAGGATATTTCTGATTGTTGAAGCGATTGAGTAAAAAATGTAAGTGGATTTAAATTCTTTGAATAAAATCCTACAACGTGCATAGATGAATTTAGTCCAACTTTTTCATATTTTTGCCTTTCTCATATAGAAAGGTTATGCAATCACTCTGAAAAACGTCAACCTAATCCCGGCCAAATTTTTTTTTCGACTCGCATAAGGTTTCTGGATTTTAACAGGGGCGTAGTTGATGGTTTATGGAGAGGGGTTACACCCCCCCCCCCCCTTTACTGTTCACTCCCCTCCTTTAAAAATCTCCTTAAATCCAGACCACCACCCTATCCAGCCCTCATACCCCTCCCTTTCAACCCCATCATCTTTAAACCACCACTATATCACAAAGCATACCAATTTAAGCTGGGGAGCAGCTAGATAACATTGATCTAATGCTGATTAGGCTAATGGAGTATGATATTTTTTGTTTCAAGTGTTTCACCGTCGACACGTAGCTCATCAAGTTCGTGGCTGGCATGCCATTGTGTATAAGTGCAAAGTGTACTAAGAATGTAATGGACATTTCCACAATTATGTTGAACATAAAAAGCCTCCGTTCCATAGTTTAGAGAAATGAGAAAGGCACAATTGTACCGCTAGGTGGATTAAAACAGGTTATTATAACTCTTATCGCTTTCTTCAGGTATTATATCGATTGAGAAAATTTAGAACTTGATGCTTCGCGATGTATTTGATAATACACACACCATGGGACAGTGGCAGGACTCAGAGAATCGCTCAAATTAGCATAGGACAATATCAGTGCAAGAAATCTCAAAGGCTAAACCAATTTAATGAAAAAACGGAAAAATGGCCCATAAAACAGACATACACAAATGAATTATTGCTAATGCTCCATTAAAAACATATCTAAATCCTTCAATCAATGTAATGTGTACGGAAAACTGAATTTTCCTAAAGGGGTTATATAAGTTGTGCGGAGTCAAAAAATTCGAAAACAAATTTTTGAATGAATTTGAAGTTCATACTCTCAATAGTGTTCACTCAAAATTCCAACGCAGCTGAGAACTAAGCACTGAAATCTCAGCTCTTGATATCTCGCTACGTCTGAAGTGTATGCGTGCATAGTTCAAACATTACTTCGATATCGACTTTTTCTAAAAATGACTTCCCAGTAGTATTTTTGATCTGAATTATTATCTCTAATCCTATGCCAAAGAACAAATAAAAAACTCCCGAAACCCGTTAGGGAAAATCATCATCATTACTGGAATTTTCTTTTTCACGAAACTTCTATTAATTTTTTTCTTATACTTCATAATTGTCACAATCTTATTAGGGAAAGTTTTTTAAAAAGCTTCTGTAATATTATGTAGGAAAAAAGCTGAAAATTTATGAATTTTCTCTATCTGCAATATATAAACCATAAACTAATTAATTTAAGATACCCTTTTAACATAAACTATTGCACGAATGGGAATAGGTTCGCCGAATTTTGGAAGAAATCGATAAATAACCCCTTGAAAACTACCTAAAAATTGGTGTAGTTCGATGCAATTGAAAAAATACATCCTCAGAAAATGGGATGTACCTATTAATGTGAATAATAAAGATTAAAAATTAATATATTAATGTGAATAGTAAAGACCCGTTTTTATCAGCTCCCTGGTATATTTTATGCTAACAAAATGGGGACATTGACTAAATTAGGACATTTTTTTCTTCATAATAAACTGAAGCTGTTAAAATATTCTTCCCTTCTCTTGATGTAGTCCAATAACTATTTCTGAATATTTAATATAGTCTTCAAGCGCAAATACTAAAAAAAAATGTTTTTTTTTTTATTTTTGCGTACTTGCATCTTTAAGATAAAGAAAACATGCTCAAGAAATGATTTACTCGAATTCAGCCTTGTTCGTCTGCTAGAGCCCATCAAACTTTTTTTCATATGAGGCTGACAAAATTGGGGACTGGCCAAATCGGGTCTTTAATGTATTATAATAGATAGGCAGTATTTGAAGAAGTTTCTTGAGAACGAGATAGAACGACATTGTCCCTACTTAATTGGAGTCATCGGCGTAGTCAGAAATTCGGTTTGGTGAAAATCCAACTTGCTGTCTAAATGGCATAATTACGAAACCACCATCTTTGAAGTTTTAAAAATATGGAGAATCAGTTTTTCAAAAAATTATAACAGAGTTCCTGTTGAGACTTTCATTTAAAACAACTTTATTGTAGGACTGAATACCACGTATATGGAGTATATCGAGTTATAAAATTATATTTACGAAGTGTTCCTTAATCTACTTTTTTCTAAAATAACTTATGAGCTTCACGAACTCAAGCTTTGGATAACATGTAAATTTTATTGTTTTTAGACTGTTCTGGCGCGAAGTTTATTAAAGTTAGTGGACTGTATAAAGGGATTATTCGCCCAGATACGGTACACGATTTATCGAGGTCACAGACTCCGCCTTCGATCTTCTTTTTGGCCCTTAGAAAAAACTGCACTGGTTTCACTAAACTAGAGTATTATTTGGCACGAGAACGAGCTATAAATTAATTAGGCGATGTATTCTAATTGACGGTTGGAAATTAACTGCCTTTATTGCTTGGCTTGATCGCTCTTGTCTACCTGCAATCGGATGTGCTTGGTGAGAGATAAGAGTATTGGGAAATTTTGAATCAAATCTAATTTGATCTGCTTTGGGGATGCGAATGTTAATTGCAATCTATCTACTGGTTCGACCATAAACAACAGAAGAAATTTATCATAAACAGTAAAATCATAATAATTTATTTTAAATATGTTAATACCCTGAACACATGGAGCCTTCATATCTTCAACAAAGTGGATTATAGTAGCACTCCCCAAAATTTTGCTGAAGACATTAAGTCTGGAACTAAATTTATTTGAAGTGAATTCTCCATAAATACTTCTTGGAGGATATTACGCCAAAATTATTTAATCAGATGATGTGCTGTTTAACGTTTGTAAAATTCATAAAAATTAATAAAAATTTAGGACTGGTAGTATCCAACGGGGAAAAACGATTGGAAATGGTGAGTGTAGCTAAGCAATCATGTGAAAAAAATTCCCCACCCAGAGGCGAGACTCGAACTCGCAACCTTTGAGACTCCGGCCCAATGCACTAACCCTTATGCTATCCCTGGGTATGGTGACATCCCAGAAAGAACATATGATTATCCCACTGGCGACGGTGATCGTACCCTGCCTGTAAAGCGAGGAATCACACACAACGGCAGCTGATCACCCCAACACATTTGATCTATTTAATTGCCCCGCTAGATACCATGGCCCGGGTTTTTATAATCGTCTGATGTCTAATTTTTAGTTCATTACCCATCGTACTTCGGTGGGTGACAGAGCTAATGAAGACTGTCGATTTCTGGTCCCTTGCCCAGTGAACAGAGGTATGACGGGAGCGAACCCGCCCGTTCGAATTAAACTAATAATTCAATTTTTTTTTCGTTTTTCCCCGTTGGATACCACCAGTCCTAAATAAAGTATTGGCACTTAAGCCAAAAGACAAAAAAAAATTTGAATTATTAGAATAAAAATTTATTTCAATTTGATAAATAAACATTTTCTTAGCAGAAAGCGGTCGCTTTTACCCCACTATTTAGAGGTCGGATTTGCCCCACTACGTAATTTTTCATTACGATGCAATTATAAAAAAATATGAAAAAGTTGGACTAAATTCATCTATGCACTTTTTATGACTTTAATCAAAGAATTTAAATCCACATACATTTTAATGCAATCACTTTATCACACAAAAATCAAATCAAAAGCTGTAAAAACACACTTATTGTCATTTGAGCATCTCAATGTAGACTAATAAAATGATGTCATACCACCATTATGATTATTTTCGATGCTCTACACGACAAAATTGATATCAGTTCGAGTAGTGCTTCCGATTTTCGATAAACGGGGGGGGGGGGGGGGTCGGGTTTACCCAACGGTCGAATTTGCCCCACCTTACCCTACCTAATTTAGAAGCTGCATCCAGCACCTGCAAATCAACAGTCAACACCACCAGAAAGCTAATACAGACAGCGGTGGTTCACACTCGTGACTAGTAAGTTGATAAAACAAGGAAGAACTTCTGATGGCGAGCATTGCTAACGATGACGAGAAACAGTGACGACTCTCCAGGCAAATTCTATAAGATATGGATTGGAAACCATGTCAAAAATTGTAAAGTGTATAAAATAATGATGTCCCAGAAGAAATTGAAGCAAAAATTCTGTAGAAAATTAACTAGTGGACCGATCCTTCAACTTCAATACCATAACCGTACGCTCGCACCACACGCATAAATCCACTTATTAGATACAACATCTGGCTGCCGCTTCTTCTGTACAAAAACCCACTTTTCTTCATGTCTTCCTCAGAGTTGACCTCTTTGAGATACTTCATAATTACCCAGTATTTTTCGATGGGCCTTAGTTCCAGTGCATTGGGAGGGGATGGGTTCATGTTCACGAAACTAGATCCGGCCAGAAGATCGTAGGACCCTCGTGTTGCTTCAACAGGCAAACAGACGTTTCTGTAGACACTCCTTGAGGTAGATCTGCTCCTTACAGTTCCGGTAATCACGAACGGTGCACTCCGTTTGCCGCATGAGCAGATCGCTTGCCAAATCATGTCTTTATTGGCAAACTTTGAAAGTTTCCTCTTCCTTACTTTCTCCAGAACATCAAACTTGTGCTGGGCGGTGAAGCCCGCCTTGACGTAAGTCTCATCGTCCATGATGAAACAGTGAGGCTTCGTCTGCATCTGGGTGTAGAGTTTCAAAGCCCGTGATTTTCCCACCATATTTTGCCGTTCGTCACGATTTGGAGCGTTCTGCACTTTGTACGTATGCAGTTCCTTCCGGTCTTTGGCTCTTTAAGCGAAATACTTGAACAGATTCAACTTTTGGGATTCCGCTTAAGCTTTCACTTTCACGCTTGTGATCCTGATTACTAATAGAACATCCATTCTGACCGCATTTCTCCTTCCGTTCGATGCTCAGAGTTTGGTAGTTTCCGATGTCCCGATGAGAGAGTTGAGGATTTTCCAGGTGCTTATGAAAAATCAATTCGCAACGTTGCTTTTCGGGTGACACCATTTTTTCCAATTTTCGAAAAACTGATAGCGATAAAAATACAGTGTAAACAATACACTCTAAACTACTTCTAGCCAAATTTTCAAGAGAAAATATCCGAAGGGTTTTTTGCTACAGCGTTTTTTCCTTGATAGAATTTGGTGTTGGTTACCCTTTACCCCACGAATTTATTCTAGGATTCAAATAACGCGGGGACTCCGAAACATAAAGATAAAAATTCTAGCATTTTTGTCTCAGGACTGCTAAACACGAAAACTGCATTGTAGTTTAATATACTTACTAATTAAACTTTTCTAATAAATGTAAGTATAAAATTCTTTCTCGCTTACTTATTCACAACCGGCTAAACAATGTTGAAGCAATGCACATCGCACAGTTTGCGTTTGTAAGTACTAGGTTGAACATAATAATTTCTTGTACTCTTTGCAGCACCGTCTCATTGCACTGCAGCAATGCACTCTCCGCGGAAAACTAATGCTAGTCAGCCAGGTAACGAACATCGTTCTGTGGGTGTGTCTTCTGCTTCATGCGGAAGCCCGATTCGGTTCTGAATAGGAAACTTTTCGCTGAAAGCGCTTCAGGCCCGACAAGCGGAATAGTTTTGCGTGTTCAGAATAATCCATTTCCCCACCAAGGGATGGGGGAAACATCGTCCGGTACAAGGATCTGTGCCTCAAAGAACATATTCTTTGCGCAATTATATTGGATTGTTTGACACACTCATTACGAGGCTTTTCTGTGAATCGAATTAGTTACGCATTGCGTTAAAATAATGTGTTATGCTAGAATAGACAAGTATACCGCTAAAAATGAAACCCGCGTCAATTAAAATTTCTAATTATTTTGTTTACAAACAACTTAAACATGCAAAGCAAGAATGCTACATTCCACCGTGGAGCGAAACAATCTTTTTTCACAGTCGAGCAAGGTGTTTCTTGTTAGGGGATGAAATATATGAGGAACCTTAGCCCTAAAGCTTTTGTCTTACATTTTCCAACGAGGAAAACGAGTACTTGTACAAGGTGTACCTCGTACGCGTTAATCTTGAACTTATAGCCTGCCACTTGCAGGTCCTAGAAGACAACTTGTACAAAAATAAAACTAACACAGAGCATGCTTTCTTTGTTGTGGGGAAGGATCTACTTATGTTTCAATCCTAATATGCAATTCACTGTATTGAGTCGAAAGCTAACAGGCATCCTAGAGGTCTGCACTTTACTCATTTTGTATACAAAATTGAAACAAAATAAATTTGTTTTTTTTTTTCAATCGAAAAAGTCGATTTGGCTTGAAGCAAATAGCCACTCACTTTGCTTCGAAAATGAAATGTGTTCCGCTTACACCCGAGTCGGTTGTTTGCGTTTTATTGCTTCATTCAGAATCGCATTATGGAGGGTAAATCTGATTTTATTTTTAATCTTTTTTCTAGGAACGGTTCCATTCGTATTTATTGCGTTACTTTTGTCATTTACAGCCGAATAAATCAACTAGCAGTAGCACGTTCCATTTCTAGGAGACGGGCGTACACAGTTAAGTTTCTCAAAGGGATCATCCATAAATGACGTAGCATTATATGGGGGAAGGGGGAGTTTTGTATTTTGTGATGATGCGTGACGACAGGGGGGGTAGGGGGTCATATCATGCTACGTAGCTTTACCCGTTTCATCTAACTAACATCGTTTTGTATTTTTTTAAATTTTTTACGGGATCATGGGGAGGGGGAGGTTTACCTTCAAGCTACGTAATTACCAAGGGGTATTTAGGGGTTTGTTACGAAATGCTACGATGGGGGAGGGGGGTGTTAAAAATCACTCAACAAATGCTACGTCATTTATGGATGATCCCAAAAGTATGTTAATTTTAATAGCTCGAACAGTTGGTACTCTTTAGATCATTTGGTCGGTGTTAAGTCAGACCGGACTAAGTCGCAAAACATCAAAAAATGAAATAATGATAGCACTGGATAAAGAATATTTTAAACTACATTAAACACTTGCCAGATTTGAAATATGTAACCATAAACAAGAATTATGGCAAAAATTAATTACCAATTATAAGGTAAAGGATGCTGCGATTCAAACTTTAAACTCGTTTTTCTCGAAATCAATATATTGTCACTTAGTTCGGTCTGACTTAACACCGACCATTTGCGCCTGAAACGTAAAAGGCATAAAAAGTACAAGAAATTTTGCAGAACTAATAGTAAACGTTGCACGAAATTTATCGTCGTCGACGAAACTATTTTCAGAATGAAACGCAAAGTTTCGTTATTTTTACGAAATATTTCTGTATATGGTGCGAATTGGAAAGTGCATATTTATTTTTCGACCTTCTAACGAAATATTGCGTACCACTAATCAGTTTATTCGTTAGTTGTACTATTTTTTATCGTTCATCAAATCAAAGTGTTCGTATTTTCACATTACATAAGATATTACGCTGAGAGAATATATTCGTAAATCGCTAGGAATTAGTTTCGAACAGACCATTTTCATAAGATATACGAATTATCTCGTATATATGATGAATCATTCGAAAGTCTATTGAAACACTTTCAATTTTTATTACGAGTTTTTCGTAAAAACCACGAAAGGATTTGTTAATCATCACGACAGTCAAATAGTCAGTAATCGTATTCGTGTCCGTTGGTTTCAGGAAGTTTTTCTGAACCTCTATCGCTTTCAGTTGATTCAGAATCCGGATGAGTACGGATTCGATCGGATTCAGTTGAGCCATCGCGAACTGTTCGTTGGTTTGTTAGGAATAAGTTTGAGTTTTTCGCTCTTCCGAGATAATGCACAAAGAAACTGAGTTCGTTCCATGTTTTGCCGGATTAATGCCAAAATAATATTATAACAAATTACGAAAACATTTTTAAGATGAATGAATATGAATTCGTGCTATCAACGAAATTGGTCGTAATGTATACGAACATTTATTAAAACAAACGAAGCATTTCGTTTCATTCACAAAAAATAATCTCATTATCAACGATAACATTCGCGCAATGTACACTAAATATGTTAAATTTACGAAAATTTTCGTTCACCAAGCGGCCATTCTGCTGTTCATGAAATGAACGAAATCTACTATTTACAATGCACGAAAATACTTCGAAACAATGAATGAACTCGTGCATTGCACGATTGATTTCATTATATTTACGAATTTATGTTTTCAGTGAATTTATTTTCGGAGTATTCATTGTCTGGATTACGGTTGGCTTTTAAATCGCTACTGAACTTTAATAATGATAATGCGATATGGCGAACGTGATACTATTATGATTTTTTTTGCAATTGCAGTACGGCGAAGTCTAACCAAAGTTGACATCAAATCAATCAACCGTATAGAAAAAATGCAGCCACAAAACTCTGCCGTTGATATGCATCAAACCCACTCGTCTGCAGTGCTGGTTACCGTGCAGTCTGTCTATCTGAAAAATTAAAAACAAACTCATCCAGAAAAAATGGGGCAAATAACCAATCGGAAATTGAAGTGTCTTGCCGTATTCCCTTTAGGAAGGTGAACGAATGCGTCGATGGAAAGAAACGACGAACACCGGGCAAGATTGGTTGCGGTATTACTGTGGAACACTTTCCCGGGCTGAATCGTACCGAGTGTGGTGGATGGTACACTCAAAACCTGATGGATGTATTTCTATTACTTTTCGATAAAATTTTATTATCTTTGCGATAATAGCTCAAATCTTCGTAATAATTAATGTTGAATCACTAAGTTAATGTTGGATTCTGATGAGACGACGTCGAAACACAAATTTCATAACTAATTTAGTTATAGGTTTTGTGCTCTTCACGCGCAAAGCTGGTTTTAAACAATTTTTATCTTAATGGAGAAAAATAGTTTTTAACTAAATTATTCTCCACCGAGGAGAAAAACATGGTAAATCAATTGCCAAATTTCTAGAAAGTTGTAGTTAGTAGAGTTATCTTTCTTATTGTTACTTGTAGTGATTATCTGATGCATAAAGTACCACCTAACGATGAAAATGCTAGATACTGGAGTTTCTCCAGTTTCTCTTGTCCGATTTAGATCAAATCTTGGTAGAATTAGGAATCGACTCTGCGGTAGGCCGAGTGTGTTTTCAAAAATTCGTTTTTTTTTTTCTATTTGCATCTTATATTGAGAGGCTGAGTGCAAGAGTGGGTTGAAATTTTGCTCAGAGCAAAAGTGGGTTAAAATATTCTGTTAGATCAGAAATGGTATGTTCATCACAACTTCAGGCAAAAGTGGGTCAAATATTAATTCGCGAAAAAGTGGTTCGACAAAATTTTCAGGGCAAGACTGGTATAGCATATTAACCCACTTTTGCGCTAAGAAAAGAATCAGATATTTCTTATTCGGACTTGTAAATAATGAAATTTTGGTCAATGTTTCGATGCCTTAGAAATCATGAGATATAGTATCCGTATAGGTTAGCAGACATCGAAAATGGACAGTTTCCGCCATTTTGAAATCCAAGATGGCGACTTTCGGTTATCACAAAATAGGGAGAACCACCATCAATATGGGTGTCATTTGAAAGGGAGTGGTCAGCAGACACCGAAAATTGGCGATTAGCGCAAATTTGAAACCCAAGATGGCGACTTCCGGTTATCCCAAAATAGTGAGTATCATCAATATGGATGTCATTTGAAATGGGGCGGTCAGTAGACATCGAAAATTGATGCTAACCGCCATTTCAAAATTCAAGGTGGCGTTCTGGTTGCCACAAAATAGTGAGTCATTATCAATATGGATGTCATTTAAAATCCAAGATGGAGACTTCTGGTTTCCACAAAATGGTGAGTGACGTCATCAATGTGAATGTCATTTAAAGGAAGTGGTCATTGGGAAGCGGTTTTATATCTTTAGGTTATTTAAATAACTATATGATACCGTGAGAATTGTAGTTTTTTTCCTCTACTTTTAATTGCATTTAGGTGGATTTGCGATACTGATTTATCAAAGTTTTCAACAAATGATTTGAAGATATCCACAGAAGTTATAGCCACATCTCCTGTCGAAATATTTTTGTATGTATCTAGGGCGATAAGCCTATATCGCTTCTTGTGTTTTATTGACACAAGCGTTCCATATTTCGGATGTACCTCTTGCGTTTTTTTATTACTCTGTCATCTGACAACATGCTTCTGTAGGTATTTCTAAAGAACGGATAGACTACACTGGGTTTGCGCCTACTGAACGGCGGGGATGAGTTGGAAATTTTGGTGGGTGAGAAGATTGAGTTATGTTAGAGCAGTTGCAGTTTTGATTTGTTTTCAAAAAGTTGCCAAGCTAATCCGAAGCGATCCTTGGTAGTCAAGCATAAAGTAATGCCATTTAACCGAAAGAAAGAACTGAATAGAATTAATTTATATAACAGGTTTGGAAGCATTAATACCTACCAAATTTCTTAGGGCATGTTCAGTAGCATAATATTTTATGTAGAAATTTCAAAGCACAAATGTTTCAGTATCATCACACTGTTTTTCTATTTGTTGCCTCATTTGAAACACGTTTAGAACTTTGCTTTGAAAAAGGGTATTCAGCACATACACTCAGGTTCGGTCGACAGGGGAAAAACATTTCGGTCATGTAACGACCTAAGGACATGTTCAGTAGTGGTTCATTTATAGATTTATAATTTTGAAAGTTTAGCAGGGATGAACATGAAGTTTTTTTGTGCAACTAGGAAAAAACATTAAACAATTAATTAAATCGGGAATCTATATTTTCGCTCGAAAGAACGTACTTTGCCATTTATTGTTTGTAAACAATTTCTAATAAATTTTGACCATACCAGCGTGTGAGGTGGTTCAATTTTTAAATATGAGTTCGAGCAGCTGGTATCTGGCTAATTACTTGAGTAATGTTGACTTCCAATGCTTCAATCGTTTCAGGCTTATCCACAGGCTTTTGACTTCACATAGCCCCATAGAACAAAGTCTATAGATGTGATATCGCTCGATCTAGGCAATCAACTAACAGGTCCATGGGAAATTAAACGTTTCTCCTCCAATTATTTCAATGTTTCATTACTTGTGTGGCACGTGGTGCTGTCTTATTGCAACCAAATATTGTCAAGACTACTGGATTCATGTTTGCGCAGTACCCAGTCTGTTGATATGCTTTTTACCAAGACTCTTCCGTAAAATACGCCATATTGTTGCATACGACAAGCCAAGTTATTGAGAAAGGTGTCAAATCGATTCTTCGCGATGATCGCGTACTCTCGGCTACTGCCGCTATGATTTATTCTCTGCGTACTGCATGTGGTCGATTTGGTCGCGAATCATCCAATAACGTGAACTGTGACTTTAACTTTTCGATTGTATGGCGAATAGTGAACTCAGTTGGCTGATTATTTCGACCATAGTATGATAGGAGAGCACGAAACTCATTCCTCACAAAGCACTGCTTTTCGTAATACCATTGCACAATTTGAGGACGGTGAGCCATTGTAAGTCGTTCCTTTATGAAATGGCCAACAACACTGAACAACAATAGCATCGTAATTTGTTGTTAGCACCCGTTAATCAGGAAAAAATGTCATGTTAAAAACCTTATCTTTAATCAACCTGTATAATGTAAAACTGATCATTTTAATACTAGATCCAATTCTCCCCAGCAGCAGGTTGAGCTGGTGTTACTGATAGTTACTGAGTGCAGATAAAAAAAGAGATTAGGATTATTAGGATTAGATAGCAAAACGAAAGTCGCTATTTTTGCAATTTGTTTTTGTAGAATCGAAAGAAGGTGGGGCTTTTTTTATTTTCATGGCCTTAAAATTTGACGGGACAAGGTGGAGCTTTGACTTTATTGCTTTGTTTTTTATGTATTTAGTAACAAAGGTGGCAGTGAAAAGACAAAGGGAACGTGCCATTTGAGCCAGACGCTTCTGATATGAAAAGAACAATTGGTAGTATGTGTAGGAAAAAATAAGTTCGGCTTTGACACCGGTTTGTTTTTTTAGAATTGTCCTACTGAAGCTAAGGAGCAATTGCAGCGGGCCGTGCTTATGATTGTGATATTGAGTGTACGGTTCAAATATGGGGGCGTAGGGACTTTACGATCGCGTGGGAATAAGCGTTTATTTGTTCCTTGAAACCATGTTGATCAGATTATAAGTGCAATAGCGTTCATCGAGGCATTTTTCTGTTTTTGAAATCATGGGCGTAGTTGATCGTTGATGATCGTGATTACATGTCCACCTATGTGTACAATGGCTAGGGGCTCGAGCGTTTGTATGTTAACATATTCGATTATGTTATTTTTTTGTATCGCGCGGGTGCTAGCGTGTAACTTCGCTTGTATACATTCGATTTTTCAACTGCGAGCCCATTTCCATTTTCGCCTGTGTTCTTGAATGATCGCGTGGACCGTGAATGATACTTAATTTTCAGTATTCGGTTCAGATGCCAGAAGCGAGTGAGTTCCCTGGTATCACTAGTTTTCGGTCGTGGCGCCATAGAACGTATTGTCTAGTGGCTCATAGTCAAGAACACAGGCGAAGATGGAAATGGGCGTTATTTTTTATTATATTATTACTGGCAGAATTGTTCGTGGTGGTGGCAACTTCACCTTTGAGTACCGAGATTCCCAGACGCTACTACTTATTGTATTTCGTATCGCTCTCATGGTCGAACATCAGTCGTTCTGCAAGTAGGTAGATAGCTGTGTCTTGTAGTGAAAATCGATGCTAACTTCCTTTACCTTATGTTTGTATTGCATCATGCCACCATTCCACATGTTACAATACACTACTACTGTTGGAAAGTGACGAATCAAATATTTTTCATGAATGCGATAGTGAGAGGATTTGAATAAATTAGAAACCATATCGTACCGAAAATGAGCCCAATAAACTTTGCAGAAAAAAATCGTCTTTCGGTTCGGGTAATATTATCTATTATTAGGTACCGAAAAGATAATAAGGAATAACTTCAATTTTGGGTGCACAATACGCGATGTAACACTGCAAGCATACTGTAACCGCTGGGATGGCTTCGTCATATGCTAATGGATTTTCTCCCACCGTGGCAGGGTGAGAGCCGTGGAAAGCGCCCGCTAACAAAATAGCAATTTTCGCTGCTAGTTCGCTCAGTGTGGTGCGTTGAACATTGTATTTGTAGTGGAATCAAAATGGCATTATTCAGCTACTACAGTCGTCAATTGCGACGAACAAAAATTACACCCCTCCGCAGCCATTCAATAACGTTCACAAAACTTTACTGACTGTGCAAATTGATAGTAACTGTGCACGTGAAACATGAATAGATAAGCACTACTACTGCAAGTTGACACACATCAGAAGTAATTCATTTTCTCAGTCAACATCGGCAGCAGTCGTTATCGAGCATTAGCGATAAATGGGGAGATAAGTGACGTGACAGGTGAAGTGTGAAAAATAATCAATACCGCGTGTAGTTTTGGTACCTCCGTCTGGAGTGACAGGCTTTCATTCTAAACGTGCAACAGGAGACGAGTACGAGCATGTCGACGTTTCGTTACAGAGATGACAGCTAGTTTAGTCGACGGATCAAGATTGAAAACCACGGGAGCTGTGAATTTAGTCTACATGGACATGTACGACAGCATGTAAAGTGAAGTACAACAAGGGATTGATGATTAAACAAGGCTGTGATGGATGGGTTAATAGGCTATGTTTACTTGAAGGCGAATTATGCTTTGGTTTGTGGTTTGAAGAATTATATGCTGCAAGGAAGAGCCATCTTGCAGTTGTAGGCAACTCTGGAAGGAATATGTAGTCAGCTTAATATGCATGTTCCTTAATCAATACCGTCAGGAATGTCTTCCTTGCGAAATTCAACGTGCTTGTGATCATGAACGACGAAACGTACCGCAACAGCGAGTGGAGTAGTTTTTATGAAAACATTAATTAATAAGGAAAAAATGAAGATTCGTTTTGTTTTGATATCGTATTAGTCATGGGTGCGTTTCGACTTCGTCTCATCAGAAACCGACACCAACTTTCCGTCGGAATAGAATAGCGCCGGCTTGACGCTAAATCCCTAAAACTAAAACACACTTTGTGTTTCAATCGAAACACAAACGTTATAAAGTTCTGTTTATGCCGATAAAACACAGTGAAGCCGAAACTTGGCTTGGCTTAGCAGACCTATGGCCTATAGCATAGATCTTTTATCGTTTTTTCATCCATTCGAAAATTGTTTATTATTTAGTGCAAGTATTACCACAAATGCAAATCAGCGCTATGATTGGTTCGCTGCTGAGTGCCAAAGAGACCAACAGACGAGAAAAACCAGTCTAGAAGCCGATTGCTTGCAGCGGCTACACAACAGGAGTCCTATTCTTGCAGTCACTTCACTTAGTGACTAGAAGAAAATTTTCCTCTAGTCACTAAGTGACGTGACTGTGAAAATAGGGCCCCAGGATAGGGAGCGATATGGTGAGCTATCATATACTGCAAAATTTAACATATTTTCATCAATCTCCCATGGTAACGTATAGTTAGAAATATTTATAAAACACCAAATTTTCCGAAACAAAATTACTTCATTTTCTGATAGATCATGTCGTCTTGAATGAGCTCTTTTGAATAATCATACTATGTTGCGTTTCGGCTTCGCCTCTTCAGAAACCGACACTAACGTATTGTCGGAATAGATTAGCGCCGGCTTGACGCAAATCCCTTAAAACTAAAACACACTATGTGTTTCAATCAAACGACTGATCAAACGTGATGTCCCGTTCGAGCAGAAGTTCTGTTTATGCCGATGAGACACAAGTGAAGCCGAAACTTGTCTTGGCTTAGCAGGCCTATGCGAAAGCACTATGCTATATTCCACCCTAAGGAGGAAAATTTGGTAAAAACCAAAATTTCTCACTAGGGTGAAAATTTGTTGGTAAAAACCAGTCTTTGTACAGGAGGGCACAAATCCTTATTTCATACTATGTTGCGTTTCGGCTTCGCCTCTTCAGAAACCGACACTAACGTATTGTCGGAATAGATTAGCGCCGGCTTGACGCAAATCCCTTAAAACTAAAACACACTATGTGTTTCAATCAAACGACTGATCAAACGTGATGTCCCGTTCGAGCAGAAGTTCTGTTTATGCCGATGAGACACAAGTGAAGCCGAAACTTGTCTTGGCTTAGCAGGCCTATGCGAAAGCACTATGCTATATTCCACCCTAAGGAGGAAAATTTGGTAAAAACCAAAATTTCTCACTAGGGTGAAAATTTGTTGGTAAAAACCAGTCTTTGTACAGGAGGGCACAAATCCTTATTTCATACTATGTTGCGTTTCGGCTTCGCCTCTTCAGAAACCGACACTAACGTATTGTCGGAATAGATTAGCGCCGGCTTGACGCAAATCCCTTAAAACTAAAACACACTATGTGTTTCAATCAAACGACTGATCAAACGTGATGTCCCGTTCGAGCAGAAGTTCTGTTTATGCCGATGAGACACAAGTGAAGCCGAAACTTGTCTTGGCTTAGCAGGCCTATGCGAAAGCACTATGCTATATTCCACCCTAAGGAGGAAAATTTGGTAAAAACCAAAATTTCTCACTAGGGTGAAAATTTGTTGGTAAAAACCAGTCTTTGTACAGGAGGGCACAAATCCTTATTTCATACTATGTTGCGTTTCGGCTTCGCCTCTTCAGAAACCGACACTAACGTATTGTCGGAATAGATTAGCGCCGGCTTGACGCAAATCCCTTAAAACTAAAACACACTATGTGTTTCAATCAAACGACTGATCAAACGTGATGTCCCGTTCGAGCAGAAGTTCTGTTTATGCCGATGAGACACAAGTGAAGCCGAAACTTGTCTTGGCTTAGCAGGCCTATGCGAAAGCACTATGCTATATTCCACCCTAAGGAGGAAAATTTGGTAAAAACCAAAATTTCTCACTAGGGTGAAAATTTGTTGGTAAAAACCAGTCTTTGTACAGGAGGGCACAAATCCTTATTTCATACTATGTTGCGTTTCGGCTTCGCCTCTTCAGAAACCGACACTAACGTATTGTCGGAATAGATTAGCGCCGGCTTGACGCAAATCCCTTAAAACTAAAACACACTATGTGTTTCAATCAAACGACTGATCAAACGTGATGTCCCGTTCGAGCAGAAGTTCTGTTTATGCCGATGAGACACAAGTGAAGCCGAAACTTGTCTTGGCTTAGCAGGCCTATGCGAAAGCACTATGCTATATTCCACCCTAAGGAGGAAAATTTGGTAAAAACCAAAATTTCTCACTAGGGTGAAAATTTGTTGGTAAAAACCAGTCTTTGTACAGGAGGGCACAAATCCTTATTTCATACTATGTTGCGTTTCGGCTTCGCCTCTTCAGAAACCGACACTAACGTATTGTCGGAATAGATTAGCGCCGGCTTGACGCAAATCCCTTAAAACTAAAACACACTATGTGTTTCAATCAAACGACTGATCAAACGTGATGTCCCGTTCGAGCAGAAGTTCTGTTTATGCCGATGAGACACAAGTGAAGCCGAAACTTGTCTTGGCTTAGCAGGCCTATGCGAAAGCACTATGCTATATTCCACCCTAAGGAGGAAAATTTGGTAAAAACCAAAATTTCTCACTAGGGTGAAAATTTGTTGGTAAAAACCAGTCTTTGTACAGGAGGGCACAAATCCTTATTTCATACTATGTTGCGTTTCGGCTTCGCCTCTTCAGAAACCGACACTAACGTATTGTCGGAATAGATTAGCGCCGGCTTGACGCAAATCCCTTAAAACTAAAACACACTATGTGTTTCAATCAAACGACTGATCAAACGTGATGTCCCGTTCGAGCAGAAGTTCTGTTTATGCCGATGAGACACAAGTGAAGCCGAAACTTGTCTTGGCTTAGCAGGCCTATGCGAAAGCACTATGCTATATTCCACCCTAAGGAGGAAAATTTGGTAAAAACCAAAATTTCTCACTAGGGTGAAAATTTGTTGGTAAAAACCAGTCTTTGTACAGGAGGGCACAAATCCTTATTTCATACTATGTTGCGTTTCGGCTTCGCCTCTTCAGAAACCGACACTAACGTATTGTCGGAATAGATTAGCGCCGGCTTGACGCAAATCCCTTAAAACTAAAACACACTATGTGTTTCAATCAAACGACTGATCAAACGTGATGTCCCGTTCGAGCAGAAGTTCTGTTTATGCCGATGAGACACAAGTGAAGCCGAAACTTGTCTTGGCTTAGCAGGCCTATGCGAAAGCACTATGCTATATTCCACCCTAAGGAGGAAAATTTGGTAAAAACCAAAATTTCTCACTAGGGTGAAAATTTGTTGGTAAAAACCAGTCTTTGTACAGGAGGGCACAAATCCTTATTTCATACTATGTTGCGTTTCGGCTTCGCCTCTTCAGAAACCGACACTAACGTATTGTCGGAATAGATTAGCGCCGGCTTGACGCAAATCCCTTAAAACTAAAACACACTATGTGTTTCAATCAAACGACTGATCAAACGTGATGTCCCGTTCGAGCAGAAGTTCTGTTTATGCCGATGAGACACAAGTGAAGCCGAAACTTGTCTTGGCTTAGCAGGCCTATGCGAAAGCACTATGCTATATTCCACCCTAAGGAGGAAAATTTGGTAAAAACCAAAATTTCTCACTAGGGTGAAAATTTGTTGGTAAAAACCAGTCTTTGTACAGGAGGGCACAAATCCTTATTTCATACTATGTTGCGTTTCGGCTTCGCCTCTTCAGAAACCGACACTAACGTATTGTCGGAATAGATTAGCGCCGGCTTGACGCAAATCCCTTAAAACTAAAACACACTATGTGTTTCAATCAAACGACTGATCAAACGTGATGTCCCGTTCGAGCAGAAGTTCTGTTTATGCCGATGAGACACAAGTGAAGCCGAAACTTGTCTTGGCTTAGCAGGCCTATGCGAAAGCACTATGCTATATTCCACCCTAAGGAGGAAAATTTGGTAAAAACCAAAATTTCTCACTAGGGTGAAAATTTGTTGGTAAAAACCAGTCTTTGTACAGGAGGGCACAAATCCTTATTTCATACTATGTTGCGTTTCGGCTTCGCCTCTTCAGAAACCGACACTAACGTATTGTCGGAATAGATTAGCGCCGGCTTGACGCAAATCCCTTAAAACTAAAACACACTGTGTTTCAATCAAACGACTGATCAAACGTGATGTCCCGTTCGAGCAGAAGTTCTGTTTATGCCGATGAGACACAAGTGAAGCCGAAACTTGTCTTGGCTTAGCAGGCCTATGCGAAAGCACTATGCTATATTCCACCCTAAGGAGGAAAATTTGGTAAAAACCAAAATTTCTCACTAGGGTGAAAATTTGTTGGTAAAAACCAGTCTTTGTACAGGAGGGCACAAATCCTTATTTCATACTATGTTGCGTTTCGGCTTCGCCTCTTCAGAAACCGACACTAACGTATTGTCGGAATAGATTAGCGCCGGCTTGACGCAAATCCCTTAAAACTAAAACACACTATGTGTTTCAATCAAACGACTGATCAAACGTGATGTCCCGTTCGAGCAGAAGTTCTGTTTATGCCGATGAGACACAAGTGAAGCCGAAACTTGTCTTGGCTTAGCAGGCCTATGCGAAAGCACTATGCTATATTCCACCCTAAGGAGGAAAATTTGGTAAAAACCAAAATTTCTCACTAGGGTGAAAATTTGTTGGTAAAAACCAGTCTTTGTACAGGAGGGCACAAATCCTTATTTCATACTATGTTGCGTTTCGGCTTCGCCTCTTCAGAAACCGACACTAACGTATTGTCGGAATAGATTAGCGCCGGCTTGACGCAAATCCCTTAAAACTAAAACACACTATGTGTTTCAATCAAACGACTGATCAAACGTGATGTCCCGTTCGAGCACAAGTTCTGTTTATGCCGATGAGACACAAGTGAAGCCGAAACTTGTCTTGGCTTAGCAGGCCTATGCGAAAGCACTATGCTATATTCCACCCTAAGGAGGAAAATTTGGTAAAAACCAAAATTTCTCACTAGGGTGAAAATTTGTTGGTAAAAACCAGTCTTTGTACAGGAGGGCACAAATCCTTATTTCATACTATGTTGCGTTTCGGCTTCGCCTCTTCAGAAACCGACACTAACGTATTGTCGGAATAGATTAGCGCCGGCTTGACGCAAATCCCTTAAAACTAAAACACACTGTGTTTCAATCAAACGACTGATCAAACGTGATGTCCCGTTCGAGCAGAAGTTCTGTTTATGCCGATGAGACACAAGTGAAGCCGAAACTTGTCTTGGCTTAGCAGGCCTATGCGAAAGCACTATGCTATATTCCACCCTAAGGAGGAAAATTTGGTAAAAACCAAAATTTCTCACTAGGGTGAAAATTTGTTGGTAAAAACCAGTCTTTGTACAGGAGGGCACAAATCCTTATTTCATACTATGTTGCGTTTCGGCTTCGCCTCTTCAGAAACCGACACTAACGTATTGTCGGAATAGATTAGCGCCGGCTTGACGCAAATCCCTTAAAACTAAAACACACTATGTGTTTCAATCAAACGACTGATCAAACGTGATGTCCCGTTCGAGCAGAAGTTCTGTTTATGCCGATGAGACACAAGTGAAGCCGAAACTTGTCTTGGCTTAGCAGGCCTATGCGAAAGCACTATGCTATATTCCACCCTAAGGAGGAAAATTTGGTAAAAACCAAAATTTCTCACTAGGGTGAAAATTTGTTGGTAAAAACCAGTCTTTGTACAGGAGGGCACAAATCCTTATTTCATACTATGTTGCGTTTCGGCTTCGCCTCTTCAGAAACCGACACTAACGTATTGTCGGAATAGATTAGCGCCGGCTTGACGCAAATCCCTTAAAACTAAAACACACTATGTGTTTCAATCAAACGACTGATCAAACGTGATGTCCCGTTCGAGCAGAAGTTCTGTTTATGCCGATGAGACACAAGTGAAGCCGAAACTTGTCTTGGCTTAGCAGGCCTATGCGAAAGCACTATGCTATATTCCACCCTAAGGAGGAAAATTTGGTAAAAACCAAAATTTCTCACTAGGGTGAAAATTTGTTGGTAAAAACCAGTCTTTGTACAGGAGGGCACAAATCCTTATTTCATACTATGTTGCGTTTCGGCTTCGCCTCTTCAGAAACCGACACTAACGTATTGTCGGAATAGATTAGCGCCGGCTTGACGCAAATCCCTTAAAACTAAAACACACTATGTGTTTCAATCAAACGACTGATCAAACGTGATGTCCCGTTCGAGCAGAAGTTCTGTTTATGCCGATGAGACACAAGTGAAGCCGAAACTTGTCTTGGCTTAGCAGGCCTATGCGAAAGCACTATGCTATATTCCACCCTAAGGAGGAAAATTTGGTAAAAACCAAAATTTCTCACTAGGGTGAAAATTTGTTGGTAAAAACCAGTCTTTGTACAGGAGGGCACAAATCCTTATTTCATACTATGTTGCGTTTCGGCTTCGCCTCTTCAGAAACCGACACTAACGTATTGTCGGAATAGATTAGCGCCGGCTTGACGCAAATCCCTTAAAACTAAAACACACTATGTGTTTCAATCAAACGACTGATCAAACGTGATGTCCCGTTCGAGCAGAAGTTCTGTTTATGCCGATGAGACACAAGTGAAGCCGAAACTTGTCTTGGCTTAGCAGGCCTATGCGAAAGCACTATGCTATATTCCACCCTAAGGAGGAAAATTTGGTAAAAACCAAAATTTCTCACTAGGGTGAAAATTTGTTGGTAAAAACCAGTCTTTGTACAGGAGGGCACAAATCCTTATTTCATACTATGTTGCGTTTCGGCTTCGCCTCTTCAGAAACCGACACTAACGTATTGTCGGAATAGATTAGCGCCGGCTTGACGCAAATCCCTTAAAACTAAAACACACTATGTGTTTCAATCAAACGACTGATCAAACGTGATGTCCCGTTCGAGCAGAAGTTCTGTTTATGCCGATGAGACACAAGTGAAGCCGAAACTTGTCTTGGCTTAGCAGGCCTATGCGAAAGCACTATGCTATATTCCACCCTAAGGAGGAAAATTTGGTAAAAACCAAAATTTCTCACTAGGGTGAAAATTTGTTGGTAAAAACCAGTCTTTGTACAGGAGGGCACAAATCCTTATTTCATACTATGTTGCGTTTCGGCTTCGCCTCTTCAGAAACCGACACTAACGTATTGTCGGAATAGATTAGCGCCGGCTTGACGCAAATCCCTTAAAACTAAAACACACTATGTGTTTCAATCAAACGACTGATCAAACGTGATGTCCCGTTCGAGCAGAAGTTCTGTTTATGCCGATGAGACACAAGTGAAGCCGAAACTTGTCTTGGCTTAGCAGGCCTATGCGAAAGCACTATGCTATATTCCACCCTAAGGAGGAAAATTTGGTAAAAACCAAAATTTCTCACTAGGGTGAAAATTTGTTGGTAAAAACCAGTCTTTGTACAGGAGGGCACAAATCCTTATTTCATACTATGTTGCGTTTCGGCTTCGCCTCTTCAGAAACCGACACTAACGTATTGTCGGAATAGATTAGCGCCGGCTTGACGCAAATCCCTTAAAACTAAAACACACTATGTGTTTCAATCAAACGATTTTCACCCTAGTGAGAAATTTTGGTTTTTACCAAATTTTCCTCCTTAGGGTGGAATATAGCATAGTCTTTTGAATAAGCTTGCTTATGAATTTTACAAGTTCAAATGTGAGCAACCACCAGTAAATTTTTTCATTTAAATAGATTGAAAATACTACGGAAAATGTTATGAATTAGATTTTAAACAAAGTATAATTATGGTTTTGCCTTTCTCAATAGAAAGGTATTGCAATTGCTCTAAAAACTGACTTTTTAACGGAGGACCGAGTGGCATATACCATTCGATTCAGTTCGTCGAGTTCGGCAAATGTTTGTGTGTATGTATGTGTGTGTATGTGACTAAAAATGTCATTCATTTTTCTCAAAAATGGCTGAACCGATTTTGACCAACTTAGTCTCAAATTAAAGGTACAACGTTTCCATAGGCTGCTATTGAATTTCTAATGGATCTGCTATTGAATTACAGGGTGATGAGAACGATCACGCATAAAATGTCAATTTTAATCACTTCTGCAATAAATGTATAAAGGTGAAAATTTTTCCAAAATGTGACCACAACTGCTTCGTTTTGTAGTATTAGGTCAATAACAGCCATTCAAAGTATCTTTGGCCCCATTGGCCACCATCATCGGTTCCGGAAGCCCCGGCGGAAGTATCTAAATTCAGAATAACAATTCACATCGGTTTGTCGGAGATGGCTAGACCGACTCAACCAAACTTAGTCTCAAATGAAAGGTGTGGTTTGTGTTCCGCTTTCGTGTTGATCGATACTTGTGTTGCTCTGTGAAAAACCCACTATTTTGAGTTTTGCTGGCCGGTTTAGAAAACTTGTTACGATATGTTAAGATTTGCCTGTAATATACACCCTAAGCGAAAAACTGTAACTATTATATTTGCCGTAAACCGTCGAATCAAAACACCCAGCTCAACCGTCGATTTAAAATATTACATCGAAGTCAGAAGGCCTGTCATAAAGCGCAACCGGAAATGAACGCTGCAAAAAACATAGCACGAAACAGTGCGAGCAAAACACACTCACACATATGAGCACCTCGATAGTGCTAGAAACTGCCTCGGCATCAATGTACTACCGCCCTTCTGATACCGTTTAATTTACAGTGTTAAAAAGACGTCAGGCGGAAAATACCCCGGGAAGATCCTCCGGAAGCAGATTGGCTGGCAGTCCGCATTATCAGTCCCAACAAAGACCCCTTTCGGAAGAGTGAGTCTTTTTGCCTTTCTCATATAAAGAAAGGCTATGCAATCACTGTAAAAATCGACTTTTTAACCGAGGCCCGGAGGGCCGAGTGTCATACACCATTCGATTCAGTTCGTCGAGATCGGCAAATGTCTGTGTGTGTGTATGTATGTGTGTGTATGTGTGTGTGTGTGTATGTGTGTGTGTCATTTAAACTCACACAATTTTCTCAGAGATGGCTGAACCGATTTTCGCAAACTTAGTTTCATCTGAAAGGTATACCGCTCCCATAAGCTGCTATTGAATTTTTAGTTGATCCGACTTCCGGTTCCGGTGTTACGGGTTGAAGAGTGCGGTCACACAGCAAATTCCCATATAAACTGGTACCACCATGATGTTCAAATGATGTAAAACATATTAAAATTGATGTAACATTACTCTAGTTTGCGGGTCTGGATCACTAATGATCAATCAAAGTAGCTTTGACCACATTGGCCACCTATGACGGTTCATGACGCCCCCGGGGAACCCGCCAAGTTCCTAAGCTAATATCACACCCATTCCACAACGAATTCTCTACCGATTTTTACAAACTTGATTTCAAATCAAAGATACAGTAATGCCATTAACTGCTGCTGAATTTCATTCGGTTCTGACTCTTGCTTCCGGAGTTACAGGGGTGTTAGTAAGGATACACTGGAATTTCCCATATAAATCGGTACAATCGTAATACCTCAGAGGCTAAAAACTATTGAAATGGTCACCAAATTACTTCTAATCGCAGATCTAGATCACTGATTGCCAATCAAACATTCTTTGAATATATTGTCCACTATCGACGATTCCGGAAGTCCGGAATTCCGGGCATATTTCACAATTAATGTCACATCGGTTCTTCGGTGATGACTGAACCGATTTTCTCAAACCAAGTCTCAAATGGAAGGCAAAATATGCAGTTGCGTATTGCATCAGAGCCCCTCCGTCCCCCCCCCCGCCTTGCCCTTACATCTCCCTCCTTCATCACTACCGTCCCCTTGGACCACCCTCACGCCCGCATTTCCTTCATCCACCCCGTATACCGAAATAAAATGAAGGATTTCTGACGCACTCCCACTCTACTAACCCCCCATTTCCTCCACTCCCACTCTACTAACCCCCCATTCCCTACACGTTCAAACCCATTCCACCAACCTTTTTTACAAATTATAATCACATGAAGATAACATTGAACTCATGCTTATTAAGCTAATTAAATATTATTCTTTTGCCTTTCTCATATAGAAAGGTTATGCAATTGCTTCAAAAACCGACTTTCTAACCGAGGCCCGGAGGGCCGAGTCTCATATAACATTCGACTCAGTTCGCCGAGATCGCAAAATATCTGTGTGTATGTATGTGTGTATGTATATGTGTATGTATGTATGTATGTATGTATATATGTATGTATGTATGTATATATGTGTGTGTATGTGCGGATTTGTTAACAAAATGTCCACATCGGTTTCTCGGAGATGGCTGAACCGATTTTTACAAACTAAGATTCAAATGAAAGGTATAATATTCCCATAGGTTGCTATTGAATTTCATTTTCAACCGACATCTTGTTCCGGATTACGAGTTGAAGAGTATGGTTACAAAACAAAATTTGTTGATTTGTCAACATCGGTTTCTCGGAATTTTCTGAACCGATTTTGACAAACTTGATTTTAAATGAAAGGTTCATCAGCTGCTGTTGAATTTTGTGTGGATCCGAGTTCTGGTTCCTGAATTACAGGGTGATACGTACGATCACGCAGCAAATCCCGATTCTAACGAATTCGGCGATGAATGTGAAAAGGTGATTTTTTTTCCAAAATGTAAACACAACTGTTGAATTTGTAGATCTAGGTCACCAACAGTCATTCAAAGTCTCTTTGGCCACACTGGCCACCATCGACGGATCCTGAAGTATCCAAATTCAGAATAACGGTTATATTGGTTTCTAGAAAATGGCTAGACCGATTTGATCAACTTAGTCTCAAATGAAAGGTGTTGAGTCTCCGGAAACTGATATTCCATCTACATCCGACTTCCGGCTCCGGACTAACGGGTTGTGGAGTGCGATCACATAGAAAACTCCGATTCAAACCGATACCGCGATGAATGCAAAAAGGTGCTCTTATATATACTTACCAAGTGCAATAAGAATGAAAGACATTTTCATAATGTTATATTGTACGAACCAGCTATTAAACCATAGTTTGGAGAAATGAGAAAGGCACAATTGCACCGCTAGGTGGATTAAAACAGGTTTTTCGTTATTATCTTGCAGCATTTTGGCGTTCTGTTAGCCGGTCAGGATCACCCAGTCAGGTTCGGCGGAAGTTTGCAGCACCACAAACAGAGGCGGCTGCGTATCTCCCACGTGTGCTAGGTTCACGATCGACGAGCGAACCGATCGGAGGAAAGCAATAAGTTTAAAAGGCTGCTAATCGGTGCAAACATCGTATGGGAACCGGAACGCGAAAGACGTGCAGGAACGTAAACGACGTGCAGGAGCGTGGGCGAAAGGAAAATAGCGGAATGAATGAGTAGTAAAATGTAAAAATGAGTAGTAAAATGTAAAAATAGTGCAGTAGGAAGAAAAGAAAAGGCATGAGAAGAGGTGCAAGCATAGTGAAAGAGAGGAAGTAAGAAGAAAGAAGCCATGGTAGAGGCGTAGTAGAAAGGATAAAACAAGGAGAAAGGAATAAGAAGAGGAAAAGTGAAGATTGGAATAATAGATGATAATTGATTTGAGCAACACACGTTCTTTTGATTTGAGATGGTGCATTTTGTCCTTAGTGTTTGCGTTTGGATTCGCTTTTGGTATAGTTCTGCTCTACCCGCTGCAGGGAAACCTTTTGTTTTACGATTTGTCTTGATAACACACGGCTGGCAACAGACAATCCCTCTTATACTGCTCTGTGTGGGGAATCACTGTGCCACTGAGAAGATGGAAGTTAACTGTGGAAAGTGTAACCTTGCTTTGAAAATTCTGGATGTGCGATAGATGCCGCGACCTCTTAGAGAATGCAAGATTCCGCAGTACAATTTCCTCTCTTGAATCCGTTCATGCACTTCGCGAAAAGAAACACGACGAGGAGATCGCCCAGTTAAGGTCCAATATTGAACTGTTGAACACATCAGTGAGCAGCTTGATTGATTTGGCAACTTCCAACCATTCATCCGTGAACATAGCAAGCGCGTCTGTCAGTGAAACAATACACCCGTTTACATCGACGCGATTGAGTCCACTCGCCCACGTTTCGGAACCTTGAAAAAGCTTTGAACTTTTTCTTTCAAACATCGATAACGATGTTAGTGAGGAACAAGTATCTGACCTTGTAACGACATGCCTATGGGTTATCAAACGCCTATATGCGTTAAGAAGCTCGTTCCTGTTTGGCAAGACGCAAGAACCCTTGACTTTGTATCATTCAATGTTCAACTGGATGCATCGATGAAGGAAAAAGCTCTCTCTCTCTCTCTCTCTCTCTCCAGGAACTTGGCCTCGCGGTATACGGTACCGGGAAATCCGTAGAAGTAATTCTGGAGCTCCCCGGAATCCTCGATAGTAATGAGAATACAGCGTTTGTGATAATGAATCCGTAATCGTATTTTCCTGTTTTTTGCCTTTCTCATATAAAGAAAGGCTATGCAATCACTGTAAAAATCAACTTTTTAACCGAGGCCCGGAGGGCCGAGTGTCATACACCATTCGATTCAGTTCGTCGAGATCGGCAAATGTCTGTGTGTGTATGTATGTGTGTGTGTATGTGTGTGTGTCATTTAAACTCACACAATTTTCTCAGAGATGGCTGAACCGATTTTCGCAAACTTAGTTGCATCTGGAAGGGTTAACGCTACCATAAGATGCTATTGAATTTTTAGTCGATCCGACTTCCGGTTCCGGAGTTACGGGTTGAAGAGTGGGGGTACACAGAAAATTCCCATATAAACTGGTACCACCATGATGTTAAAATGATGTAAAACATATTAAAATTGATGTAACATTACACTATTTTGCGGGTCTGGATCACTAATGATCAATTAAAGCAGCTTTGACCACATTGGCCACCTATGACGGTTCATGACGCCCCCGGGGAACTCGCCAAGTTCCTAAGCTAATACCACATCCATTCCCCAACGAATTCTCTACCGATTTTTATAAACTTGATTTCAAATGAAAGATACAGTAATACCGTTGACTGCTGCTGAATTTCATTCGGTTCTGACTTTTGCTTCCGGAGTTACAGGGGTGTTAGTAAGGATACACTGGAATTTCCCATATAAATCGGTACAATCGTAATACCTCAGAGGCTAAAAACTATTGAAATGGTCACCAAACTACTTCTAATCGCAGATCTAGATCACTGATTGCCAATCAAACATTCTTTGAATATATTGTCCACTATCGACGATTCCGGAAGTCCGGAATTCCGGGCATATTCCACAATTAATGTCACATCGGTTCTTCGGTGATGACTGCACCGATTTTCTCAAACCAAGTCTCAAATGGAAGGCAAAATATCCAGTTGAGTATTGCGTCGCCGCCCCTCCCCCCGCCTTGCCCTTACATCTCCCTCCTTCATCACTCCCCTCCCCTTGGACCACCCTCATGCCCGCATTTCCTTCATCCACCCCGTATACCGAAATAGGATGAAGGATTTCTGACGCATCCTCCACTCCCACTCTACTAACCCCCCATTCCCTCCACTTTCAAACCCATTCCACCAACATTTCAAAATATAATCACATGAAGATAACATTGAACTCATGCTGATTAAGCTAATTAAATATTATTCTTTTGCCTTTCTCATATAGAAAGGTTATGCAATTGCTCCAAAAACCGACTTTCCAACCGAGGCCCGGAGGGCCGAGTCTCATATAACATTCGACTCAGTTCGCCGAGATCGAAAAATATCTGTGTGTATGTATGTGTGTATGTATGTGTGTATGTATGTATGTATGTGTGTATGTGCGGATTTGTTAACAAAATGTCCACATCGGTTTCTCGGAGATGACTGAACCGATTTTTACAAACTAAGATTCAAATGAAAGGTATAATATTCCCATAGGTTGCTATTGAATTTTATTTTCAACCGACATCTTGTTCCGGATTACGAGTTGAAGAGTATGGTTACAAAAAAAAATTTGTTGATTTGTCCACATCGGTTTCTCGGAATTTTCTGAACCGATTTTAACAAACTTGATTTTAAATGAAAGGTCCATCAGCTGCTGTTGAATTTTGTGTGGATCCGAGTTCTGGTTCCTGAATTACAGGGTGATACGTACGATCACGCAGCAAATCCCGATTCTAACGAATTCTGCGATGAATCTAAAAAGGTGAATTTTTTTCCAAAATATAAACATAACTGTTGAATTTGTAGATCTAGGTCACCAACAGTCATTCAAAATCTCTTTGGCCACACTGGCCACCATCGACGGATTCGAAAGCATCCAAATTCAGAATAACGGTTATATTAGTTTCTCGAAAATGGCTAGAACGATTTGATCAACTTAGTCTCAAATGAAAGGTGTTGCGTCCCCGGAAACTGATATTAAATTCCATCTCCATCCGACTTCCGGCTCCAGAGTTACGGGTTGTGGAGTGCGATCACATAGAAAACTCCGATTCAAACCGATACCGCGATGAATGCAAAAAGGTGCTCTTATATATACTTACCAAGTGTAAAAAGAAGGAAAGACATTTCCATAATAATATATTGTACGAACCAGCTATTAAATCATAGGTTGAAGAAATGAGCAAGGCACAATTGCACCTCTAGGTGGATTAAAACAGGTTTTTATTTGTTTATTTGGATAAATTTTGATTATTTAAATTTGGCAACCGAACAAATCGAGCCGATTCCAGTTGTGAACTAAACTCTGGCCGCTATCAATGTCGATGAAACGATGATTACCAGAACTTCTTCTTAGTTTAAATCGTCTTTCAATTCTAAGAATTCCCTTTGATACCTCTGAGAAGACACTTCGACGTTTTGGTGACTCTGCTTCTTGCGTTCTCCTGCTAGTGGCATATTTTCATCCTACTGGAAATCCTTTCCATAAAAACGAAAATGGCGAAACATCAATAACTATCATAAAATAACTTGATTGAGCGCTCTCTCAACCTGGTGGTTATGGAACCCCTTCAGGATCGATACCAGTATCAAATCAGTCTATGTTTTTCATCTCGATTGAGTCGGATGCTAAAATATCTCAGCTTGTTAACAGTGCATTGAATCAAACGAACGATTCTACCTACAGTTTGCTATCTATATGTACCGCGCCAGTGCTATAAGCTAGTAAATCCGTTTAAATTGACGACGATAGGATTGATGTGCGTCCCCACGATCTATTCCCGCGTACTGCCAAGAAATGCATTACAACCATAATATGGGCAAACGTAATGGTGTTATTTGTTAGGTTTGAAGTCTGTAGAATTTGTTTTCAGGTATTACCAACGATGTTCGTGTCGTGAGAATGCCAGTGACAAAACCTATTCCTTCATATCTGATCTTTCACTACGAAGCTGAAGGCTCAAATCTCAAATCACGCCGTGCTCATATGAAGGACAGACCCCTACGCGCCAGTTTTGTAACAAGAAGACACACTACAGGAACCATGTGCACGAACCTCTAACGAAACAACATCAACTATAAGCAAACCCAATACACAGCCCTCATCAACACCAACTGAATCACAAACAATCGGAGTTGCAGCTCAGGCACCAACGAATGCAGGAACAACAGAACTGTCCGATAATTGTGATGCGCTTACTACTAATCAACTGCCAGCACCACCGACAATAGAGTAAATGACAAAAAACAGATATACGATCGTGACCCGTAGGTCCTACAAGCAACTCAAAACAAGTAATCGTGAAAGACAGCACGGACTATGTGATCCCCAAGTAACAGCAGGCGATGCAGCTGATGGATCTCCAATAAGAAAGAAGATCTTTAAACAAAGTAACAAATCGCGTACACAGTATGGGAGTATGGAATGTTGCGCTCAAACTGATGTTATTTACACCAACCAGCGGTATTTCATATAACAATCGATAGAATGAAGAAATTTGGAACCAACGGTAGATTTTGCAGCTATTTCGAACCTAGCTTTCAGGTCGAGAGATAATGGTTGTCATCGAAGATTGTTAGGTATAGCGCATGGAAACTACTTGGGACCGTTGATGTTTCTGCTTTCTTTAAATGACGTGTATATAGTACTGAAAACTGCTCACCGATCCTGCACAGACGATTTCAAAATATATCATCCCATCTGCTTGATTCAGGATTACCTATTTCTCCAACAGCCTATTTCTCCAATCTCCAGTGGTGCAGCAAGAACTGCGTGTTGGTAAATCTGAAAAAGTGCTCGGCGATCGAGTCCCCATAAAAGATTTTCTGGCACAGCTCTTTCTCGCAGACCCCAAGAACTCTTTTTACTGCCGAAGATCTGCCTGGCAGACCCCAGATTTTTTTGACGGCCGAAAACCCGCGGAGAAGGCGCAAACGATTTAGAGGTAACGAAGAGAGCCACTCACTTTTCGACTGTCCTGGATTTTTACTCGCCCTATATGGTCACCCTAAAAGTTTGATCATAAGCAAGCTTGTTTAACAAAGCTCACTCAAGACGACATAATGTGTCGGAAACAAGAAGTAATTTTGTTTCGGAAAATTTGATGTTTTAGAACTATTTCTAGGTATAGGTAACAATGGGAAATTGATCAAAATATGTTAAATTTTGCTGTATATGATGGTTTTGGCGCATTACTTTATTTTAATATGCCTGATCGCATATTTTTCAAATAGTCCCAATCTTGATCAGTGAAACGACGAGGACAATTCCCAACACTTTGCTTACCAGAGCGAGGCCGTGGTTGAACAATACTCTTATTTAAACACTTTATACCTTTCCTAATGTTGTTTCCTTGGGCTGCACAGTGGTCCCATAGAGCAAAAAAGGGGGTTTTTAGATTGCGTCAAAACAGTTGACTTTAGCAATATGGTGTCTTTGAGAAAGTTTCTTGGAGTAGAACTGCCCTTCTTTCTGTCTTATCAGATTAATGATTAATCCCCCTAATAGTGAGTTACGGAATTTATTTTCTCCAATAAATCAGATAGATAAATACTTACTTCAGCAAAGCTGTAGAGAAACTCGTTACAAACATTTTACCCGAAGACTTCAACTCTCTATCTTTTAAGGTTTTTGAGATATGGGATATTATTTTTAAAAGGCCCCTTAAAACAGTTTTTTCATCATAAGTTTGCTTCTAGATTTTTTCCATTATATAAATATTCTAGAACATTGTTTGGACTATTAAACTGCATTACTTTGCCGAAGACGGAAACTTGCTATCGCTAGTATGTGTGGAGATATTCACGTTTTTTGATTGAAAATAGCTCTTTTTCCAATGCCAATAACTTTTAAACGAGCAAACATCTTTGTAAACAAATTAAAGTACAAGAAAAGCACAACAAATGCTGGAAAAATCAGATCTCCCCAAGGCGGCCCTCTATGGAAATACTAGAGCCTAAGTTTGTCCATACTAGAGCTGTTCCGGTATTAAATACATCACCATATATTACTGTTAGTTTTTTTTATTTCGATTATAGATGTTTTAACCTTAAGGTCATTCGCCTCTTCGGGTTAGAAAAATCTCTTATGAAAAATTTCTAACCCTATGTGCGGGGTCGGGACTGCGTACAAGGCAATCCATTTACCAACTACGCTACACCCATCCCCTACTGTTAGTTCTGAAATAAAGGGTTAAAGTCGTAATAATTATCCTTTCTTACTTTTGTAAGCACGTCTTGAGTAAATACCCAAGCAACCAAAAGTTGATATAAAGGAGCTGCATAAGCTTCTCGTTTTAAGTAATTTTGCAATACGTTTTATGTTCTAATAGCGGGTTAAGCAGTTGTATTAAAGCTTGAGCAGCTTGAAAGTTCGCTAAGAACTTTTTGTGAATTTTAAAGTGTGCTTTTTAAGTATTATCCGAACTTCTGTTTGCTTGGGTCAAAAGTTACAGTTGTTCAAAAACTCAATGCATACGCCTGACACCGGAAACTGACAATTCCCTTGCGCCTACTTCATAACAATAACGCAAGTGCAACCAAACGGCGAGTAATCAATTGCATTTGATGACGGGATGAGACAAACTTCAGCTCAAGTATTTCCATCGAGGGCCGCCTTGGAGAGATCTGATTTTTCCAGCATTTGTTGTGCTTTTCTTGCACTTTAATTTGTTTACACAGTGGTTTGCCCGTTTTTGCCCGTTTAAAAGTTATCGGCATTGGAAAAAGAGCTATTTTCAATCAAAAAACGTGAATATCTCCACACATACTAGCGATAGCAAGTTTCCGTCTTCGGCAAAGTAATGCAGTTTAATAGTCCAAACAGTGTTCTACAACATTTATATAATGGAAAAAATCTAGAAGAAAACTTATGATGAAAAAACTGTTTTTAAGGGGCCTTTTAAAAATAATGTCCCATATCTCAAAAACCTTAAAAGATAGAGAGTTGAAGTCTTCGGGTAAAATGTTTGTAACAAGTTTCTCTACAACTTTACTGAAGTAAGTATTTGTCTATCTGAATTATTGGAGAAAATAAATTTCGTAACTCACTATTAGGGGGATTAATCATTAATCTGATAAGACAGAAAGAAGGGGAGTTCTACTCCAAGAAACTTTCTCAAAGACACCATACTGCTAAAGTCAATCGTTTTGACGCAATATAAAAAACCCCCTTTTTTGCTCTTTGGGACCACTGTGGGCTGGTGCTGCTTCCGAGTTGGGCTTTTCTTTCTAGTGAGGACGTCTGGAGTTTAGAACTTTGAAACTTGGTTTATTCAGAAAATATTTACAAACGTTATCTGAAAGCTACATGTTGCCCGCGCGATTCATATATCGCTACGGAAAAATTTATCCCTTTTAGTCCAAACGTTTTTCCCTATTCTCCTATTTTACGACTTAAATTTTCTGTGGTCTTAAAAGGGCGAATTTCCTATTTATTTACCTATATATTTGGCACTACCTTTTCAAAACTGACGTATTTAACCACAATACAGATTCTTTCTATTCAATCCTAGTCCAGTCCCGTAAGGGCTCACAAAGTGGTTCTAAGATTTTATTGCTATCCTAACCGCAGAGAAAGTGAGAAGGAAAACTAAAGCTAGCTAATCGGACTGCATAATGCATGCTTATGTAAATTAGGTGCGGGAGGTTGGTAAATAGACAGAGTGATCCCTTTTCTGTGTTCTTTTCATTCCATTTTCGGGATTTTAAGATCAACATCAACCTTCCCCACGCGATGCATCGATGTATTTCTTATACAAGGCTAGCAATGAATAACAATCTCGGCAACAATCAGTTTCTCTATAAACCCACTTAACATCATTTACCCTATATTTTGATAGAATATACTTTCGATATACAGACCATATCCAATGGCCGTAGTCTCGATTATCCGTAGAATCGATTATCCGTAACTCGATTATTCGTAGAAAATGACTCGATTATCCGTAGTCCGACCATCCGAAGAAATTGTTTTGATTATCCGCACATTATTTTTTCTCAAACTACATTACACATCTATAATTTATTATTTGATACCAACTACAGTTTCTGAAAGAATAAATATTTTCTAAAAAATAATGAAAACTTCGCAGAAATACAGAAATTTTACTTATTTAGCATATTATTTTATTTTATTAACTTATGAAAAGGTCGTAATAAAACAAAATAATTGTGTTGTTAAAACAAAAGCTAAAATATCTCGAGAACTACTACATTTTAGAAATTTTTTGTTAAGAGCATTTCGATTTAAAATGGCGTTTAGAATCATATTCAAAAAGAAAATTGTATTTTTGACTGCAAATAGTAAGAATTATAAAAAAATGTCAAAAGTTGTTTTTAGGAAAACTTTTTTATTGAAAGCTTCTCCAGGATCCAAATACACTAAAAAGTTGCTTTTACGTCTTTAAAACGATAAACATTAAATTTTTGACATTTTTTGATGGGGTAACGCGAATAACTTTTAAAAAGAGCATAATTACACGAAATAATTGTTTTTGAAGTAGCAAAATTTCAAATATCTCGAAAACTATCGCATTTTGGAAGATTTTTGTTAAATGCATTTTGATTTTAAATGGTGCTTAGAATTATATTCTGTAATAGAAATACAATTTTGTATGTGTGTTAGTATGAAATTTAAAAACATGTACGAAGTTATTGTTAGGAAAACTTTTCTACCGATTTTTTCTACATCATGCAATCACATTCAAAATGTTTCTTTTCTCTTTAGGTTTTTGATAACAAAATATAAAAAATTTAAAAAAATGGGTTTTTTCGCAATTTAAATTTTTATCATAAATTTTTGTTTTTTTGAAAAATGACACAACATTTTTTTCAGTGTATATTTTTTCAGACAGAAGTATTCATTCCCTGTAACTCGTTTTCAGATAGTTTTGCTGTATAAAATACAGTAATCGAACAAAAAATTTTTGAAATCCATACACGCAGAAACGTTTACGCCCTTTTGAAAAGTTGCTCTTGAGTCAAAATAATCTTATTACCTGTGGAAAATATTTAGTCTTGCATGACGGTGAAACGTGTAAAGTTTCATTGGAATCTAAGATGGTCGGTCACGATTTTAAAGATTTTCGGACGGATCTTCGTGGAATTCCTCTCTACACAACTCTTCGCAATCGGTCTATTATTGTATCAGTTTAAAAAAAATCGAAACGTTTTAATTACTTTAAGAACAGGCTATTTTAAGACATTTTGAATTCTTAACATACTTTAGCAAACGGTTTTTGCGTTAATTCCTTCATGTAACTAAATGAGAAGACTTTGTCTTAAATTTAGCTGAAAAAAACGGGTTTTGACCTGAAAAATTTTTTTGTAGGAAAATTCGGATGTGGACAAACATGGGGACTAATTAAAATAATTATTTACGAAGTAGATGCACTGAATAGCCTTTTAAACCAACGTTGGTCCTTTGTTGTACCAACGTTGGGCGACGCCCAGCAGACCGTTCAGCGGGCGTCTATTATTGGACCTGTGTTGTTTGGTTTTGAAACAAATTTTTGGGGGCTCTCAGTGGAATCTAGCATGTTGCTTTTCTTAGAGGATACCCGCAGTTTTGTTGTTGTATACAAACCAGTGGTGCGTAATCATAAATTCAGTTGTTTTTTGTCTGAATTTACCGAAACCAGCATTAAGTTGACTGAAGTTTCACGCAAAGAATTTAGTTTTATGCGTCTTGCTTATTAGGCCAAAGTGTATTAATCCAATTTAATCGAACACAATGCTTTAAAATAAGTTGGCTATATAACTTTTTTGTCTTGCATGTCTTACTATCACTTTATAGAACATAACCTGATCGATATTAGTTTCGTCTCTTTAAGGGGGGTAAGGGTTTCAGCGTGAAAAAAAACACTTTTGTGATTTTTTTTAGAACTTTTCGTGAAGCGAATTGATCAAAACTTTTGTGCATAATAGTATATCATTTCAATAACATGCTGTAATTTTTCTATGCAAAAATATCGACAAACAACTCGGTGGCGAAGATTTTTGTAGAACGTCTCTGGAAACCATTAACAACATTCATAAAAATATCACACATGAAAAAGAGAAAAATAAGAAATTGCCCTTTTTGGATGTGCTTGTAAAAAGAGAGGGGGATCTTGATTTTCGAAATATATAGGAAACCTACAAATACCGAGAGAATTATACCAAATACTTCAAACCATTCCTACCAGCATAAAATTGCCGCTTTTCATCACATGGTACATAGAATGCTTACTTTACAATTAGGGGAAGAAGCAAAAACTAAAGAAACTGAATTAATTTTCGAAATAGGTAAGCTCAACGGGTATCCAGAGCAAACCATCAAATCAATAATTAATAAAAAATCTAGAATACTTTTAAGCAAAACCTCGTAGAAATACAGCTCAACTCCAACAACTGAAAATTTAAAAAGGTTAGTAGTAGATTTCAACCAAAATACGGCTTATCCACTTAGGAAAAAAATAAAAAAGTTTGGTATAGATCTAGTTTTCAGTAGTAGAAATTACCAACTAAAATCAATACTAGTATCCACAAAGGGTCTGATAGAAACACCGAGCAAATCGGGGATATACAAAATATCATGTTCACATTGCGATAAAGTTTATATTGGACAAACCAGGAGAACATTAGAAATTCGATTCAGCAAAAAGAAATTTGCGGAAATAGCAAAAGCTTCTAGAGAATCTGATAAAGATTTACAAATTCGACTTCAAATCCAAGTTAGCTTAACATGCTTTTTCAGAAAAACATAACTTAACTATATTAAAATTCAGCGTCAAGTCTCTAATCTTTGGAAATTAGACGTAACTGAAAGCCTGGAAAATTTCGAACATTCGTCTCCTTCTTTACTAAATCGAGACCAAGGTAACGGATATTTATGGATCTTCAAAAGTTTACCTACATGCAAAAAACGGTCAGCTTCATGCATTTGGGTACCCACCGACACCCAGTAATTCATTTGTAACAAGTTGCAGCTTTTAAAGAGGGAAAAAGTTATAGTCTTAATCAAAATTATTTTTAGTTCCATTCTAGATAAACACATTCCCACTCATGATCAATATTCTTCAATCAGTAAAACTGTTATTTTGGTTATTGGAACCGGTTTAATTTAAATTTCAATCCACAAATTATCAAAATCATTAGTTGTACCTGTCATCTAATAAGTGTTTACTAAAGTATTTTTTTTAAATTTTATGCCGAAATTGAGATATGTGTCGACGATACTGCATAATAAGCAACAAATTGAGTAGTTTATATCGCTTCTGCTTACGTTATATGATAGAGTGCACTTTTCCATATTCTAACATCTTGCGGTAATATACATGAAACACCATAACATATCTTTGCCCAGTAAATTACATCCGGATTTTATGATGAAATTCCAACCAAAGGCAACAAACCCATCCTGAATGAATCGGTTTTGGAATTGGTTGTTACATTTACGCTTCCGATTGCGATGAGTTGGGAATCTGCTGTCAAAACGAGTGAAACAGAGAGTTGCGAGAAAAAGAGTTTCAACTTTTCTTGGTGGAAACTAATGGGTAAAATGTATGGGCGCAAACAGTTGTTTTTAGATTTTATTTGAAAATTTTAGAGTATCTAAATAAACTTCTACAAATTGTTCCCATATTTTGTCTGCATCAAGTGTATCATAGTTTCTCCGAAATCCCAAGTTTTAATATCTTTTCCATACATTTAAATTCACGCCATCTCTTAAATATTTTTATGAAAGTATTAACAAATTGTCCCACTCAAGATAATTTACTCTACCAGGTGATCAAAAAACTCCCTCATTTTGCATTTGATGAGTTAAGCAAATTTGATTTATTTATTTTTTAATTCGATTTTTATTAATCGTTCTACTCATTTCATGAACTTCATAACATTTTTTTTTTCTTGAAAGTATTTCTGAGCGATATATTCTGGTTGCAGTTGAAAGCTGGAAAATCCAACCAGCGACAATTGTATTTTCTCTGGTTCTAAACAATGGAATCACGTTGGAAGTAGTGGGCTGTATTCGAACGATGATGCGCTATACATCGCACTACTTCCGACATCATGGATTAGCACTAAACAAGAGAAAAAACGATTGTCGCTGGTTGGGTTTTCCAGTTTTCGGCTGCAACCAGAATATGTACATATATCGTAAATATGTCGTTAAATGACTGATGTATCAATGACTGATGACTGAAATCACTTTTCGTTACAAATCATGTTGGTTGTTTTCGCAAAGTTCTTCCCCAATCGAAAACAAAACCGTAGTTCGAAGTTAAAACCAGCTCGCGACGCACGATTTGGATTTTTTCGATTTGATAAACCTAATGTAAGTCATAATGAATCTGTAATAGAGACTTGGAAGAAGTTCATCAGACATTATGATCATTGGTTACAGTCGGTTACCATGCATAAATATCGAAAGAAGCAAACACTCCCTAGTTGTGCTAATGTTCGTTACGGTGCGTGAGCTCATTTCTTGATGGAGTGACGGATATGCAAAATATGTGATGAGGCCAATCATTTTACGACCTTAAGACCTAGGCTTTTCATAGAGAAAATTCTTTGTGTACCGTTCTACAAAATGCCATTAAGTTTCTGTTGCCTGTTTACATTTTTCCAACTATTTTTCATACTTTTGTAGATATCATCACAAAACACCTAAAAGTCGTTATGGATTTATGATGAGAATATCCATAACTGGAAATTATTTTTACGATTGCTCTAACTGATTCACCTATCCTACTAAAATATCCACACAATCTAAAATATCTACAACATAAAATAAATTTCTACAACATCGAAATAAGATTAGTGTATTAGCACCGACACCGCGTGTATATACCGCCACATAAAAACTCCATTAATGTTTTCAATGACCGAGCAGAATTCAACGCACCAAGTGTTGCTTTACTAAAAGCATCTTAAAGTACCCACCCATTAAAGGAGCTGAAACTAATCGAAATTATGGTGCTTCTGTGGCGTGCGTCGCCATGTCTGTAAACACAACCGTCACCCTCCCGTTTCTACCCTAAAGCAGTTTCCGTACGGCGGGTATTTCTGGTTTTATTACCAAATAAATAAAATACGAACTAGGAAAAACTTTTCCGGGATAGTAATAACGTTAAATTTAACAACTTAAAAACAATTAGCAAATCCAGTGTTTGAAAATCCATTTCCTTCACGATGGTGAGGTGCTATTAGTATCAACAAGTGTTCTACACCTTACCTTTTATTTGCAATACTCCTAATTCCACCCCTAAACGAGCATTTTTTTGTTAGTGGCACTCAACCGGCATGGAACCCTGCGCCGGAAGCGATGAATGAGTCATTTGAAGCCAGCAGAGAAGTAGCTCATTTGAACGGGCGGTTGTAGGGACTTAATGACATCCATTCTTTCTCCACCAAAAAGGTACCTATTTGAAAAGAGTCGCAAAAATGAAAATCCGATTTCGTTGTCAAATTGGATGCCTGGAGGAAGAACTGAGGTGGGAACCTAAAGTACCAAAAAAAAGAGAAAACATTTATGTTGTTCGCCTTGCTGAAATGGAATGAAAATGTGTTCTAATTTGAATGAGAATGACAAAACATAAACTAATTGAATTGAATTCTACTTGACTCGGGTGGTGAAAAGTTTTATGTCTTCTCGATTTTGGGGCTGTTTTTCTTACCTCCCCATTTGAGGGCGGAGTAATACAGCTTATTTCGCAAGGAAAACTTCCACCATAGAAAGAAATCAGTTCGAAGATAAAACTTTTTTCCGATGAAGGATTTAAGTTCTCGTCGCTAGTCGTTCAAAGAAAGGCAGGAAGTGTAGCAGTAAAGTATGAAATGAAACATTTCTGATTGCTTTTGAACTATTTTTATGAATTGAAATAGTTTCTCGGAAAATTAAGCAAAACACAATCAAGCTGATACCTTTATGTTGACTTGAATAACTTTTCCATAGCTTTTCTTCGAATATTAAAATCATCTTGGGTGATTTAACAGGTCACAGATTAAAAACAAATATTGCTATCTGTAGCCTGCATACCATCTCATTCGCAGAAGGAAACAGTTTCCTGTAGGTTTCGATTAATTGAAGTCCGGCTACCAGGAAACAGAGATGCAAACAGATTAAAAAATTGTAATTATTGGTGATTTCTTACCTCTTGTCTTACATACGAAGCAACGGACAGCAGTCTGGGGGTTCAGTTTCGCGCAAATATTTGCTTGCTGAAACGATTTTCCAGGAAGAAAATTGTGGTTTGACGGTGATTTAGCAAAGCTAAGCAGCATACCGCGGTAGTATCGAACGTCGAATCGATATTTATGTCTCGGCGAATGTCGTTTGTGCCGGCTAATTATGTTAAGTGGTCTAGCAGTTGGATTAATTCAACAGTTACCGGGAATCCGAGATGAAATAATCTCAAATTAATATTTAATTGGATTGGCTTCGACAACTCCTCGGTCGCATGTGTCATGTTGTACTATAAATTAAAGATATACAATTTTTTTCTCCGGCTCTTATTTGAAAAAGACGAGGGCGCCTATTCTACATAATACTGTAAGTACTTGAGATTAACGATATCTTATCGAATGATTTAGAAGAACTGGGGTGGCATTCCGCGTCTCCAATCGAGTGTCTCGATTTGAAAATGTTCGCAATCGATTCAACTGAATTACGCGCATTACCACGAGGGTGACATGAAGCCATTATATCCTAGCCAACATCAGTAACTTGTAATCCTTAACTAACTGAACCGCTAAGGCAAACGTTTACTGATTTATCAATTCTGGCAGCCAAAATCAAGTATAGTCTACAAGGATTACGATTTTAATTTTACTATTCTATGTATTTATTGAAATTTATAACCATTTTTGACAATGCCAAACTGTCGATTACACAGTGATTCCAAAGAGCAAAAAGAAGGTTTTTTTTGCATCAAAATTATTTATTTTAGCCATGCGATGTCAACCAGGAAGTTTCTTGGAACAAAACATTCTATCTTTCTGTCTCATCGGATCGATGAGTAATCCCCCTAATTGTGCGTCACAAAATTAATTTTATTTAACAATTCAGGTAGACAAATACTCACTCCAGCAAAGTTATAGACACCATAAATATTTTTTTTTGATGGAAACGATTTTCAATAAAGGTTTGTACATCAATTACACTAGTTTACAAAATAAAAATAAAAATCTGAACTTTAATATTCGAACACCATTTCTAATGTAAAATTGCGTGCTGAATCCGAAAATGAGGTCCAAAAAATTTACAATAGAACAGTTTTCGAGTTGCAGTGAAAAAATGAATTTTACCTTTAAAATTAAAAGTACGTTCAGTAAAATCCAAATATCTTCGGTTGTAGCGCATCGATATGAAATATTATTATGTTGAATTAAAGGTAATTGAATGCATTTTTGATCGTTAGAACATTTTGTTTTAAAGCGACTACTGGTTCTGACGTTATTTACGAATCTATTGAACTTTTTCTTAATTTTTCGTCATTTTTTAAAGAGCATGTGATCAATATTTTCGGCAAGATAAAGCAATACTAAAAATTATATTTTATGGGAAATTAAAGCCTGGTCATAACCAATGAAAATGAGCACTTGTTAGTTTGAATCCGATGAAAATTACGAAAGTAATTCATTTTTTTGTGAAATGCCAATTTTTGTGTTTCTCTGGGTCAACTTATTGAACCGTCTCGATTCCATTTTTTTCTAGGGCTTGTTTAATGACATATAAGGGACTTTCTGTCAGAATTCTGTTAAACAAGTAAATGGAAGAATTTTGAAAGAATTTAATGTGGGGTAATATTCGAACTCGTTTATTCAAATGATTAAAGACTTCTGATAACAATAATTTCAGGCTCTATGAAATTATAAGTCATAGAATGATTGGTATGCAATACTGCGTGTAATATTTACAATCGTATTACATAAAATAACACTCCGATGATACAAAATTCGTTGTAAACACACGTTATAAAATTCGTATTTTGAAACGCTAGCTGCTCAATTGAGTTTTGTACAATGTTAACCCATTCATGCCCATGTTGTTTGTGGACAACAACGTTTTTAAACAGCTATAACTTTTGATTGAGGCAAGATTTGCTCACAAAAACAAGTAAGGCTCATTCATGTGATTATTGCCTTTCATTTGAGTACATTTACAAAGATCAGCTCTAGAACTGAAGTTATTGCAATTAGTCTGATTGGATTCCGATGGAGCAGTGCTGCCAGAGACAGTTTACGTTGACGACCGAAAATGATTTTTTCATATATCTTTGTTATGGTGCAATATTATTGAAAACTGATAAAACTTATCAATTTAGACTGCCGTTGGCTTCGTTTTCCACGTCATTGGACTATTGTAATTATTCTAGGAGAATTGTAGTAAGCATCAGAAGGTAAAAATTGACCAGCTTCTAGCACTGCCATGGAAACACCTATCTTTATGAAAATAGGCTTTTCGTGTTTCTTGACCCAACCGTTTTCAAGGAAAAATAGTTTTGAAACCCTACATGCACTAGAAAAAAGTTGGGCATGAAAGGGTTAATATAAACTATATGCATCCGTAGAAATATGTGATACTACATACGTCAAGTATTATAACATTAATAATGTGTAACACTTTTAATTTGTGCTCCTTCATAGAACATCTAGCAGTTCGTGTTTTGAAACTATGTAGGACATCGAACAAGACTTATTTTAGGTTTAAAATCTCAAAATCTGAACTTGACAATGATTTAAAGAACGTAAAATATTTTGTAATTGCACTTAGATGTTTACGCAATATATTATAGTATGTTGAAGTTTTGTGACCCAGTACAGTTAAATCGGTAGATCACAGAAGCCAATATGAATCCAATATAATTTCAAATTATAAACTTCTAGACGTTTTAATAACGTAAAATAAATTGTTAGTAGAACAAAACGTGACGAAATAGGTGGATAAGTCATCATTCGTGAAGCTATTGCCACAATTTAGCATTTTGCACATTCATAAGCTTCCGATGTGTGTATTAAGGCATTGTGGAGCGTGCAGTTTACAATGCGTTTTGTACATATACGATTCTGTACATGTAAATATTATGCGTATTTTTTAATGCCGAATTTTTGATGACATTACTCCACTGTGGCTGATATTATTGTTATCAGAAGTCCTTAATCATTTGGAAAAACGAGTTCGAATATTACCCAACATTAAATTCTTTAAAAATTCTTCCATTTACTTGTTTAACAGAATTCTGACAGACAGCCCCTCATATATCATTAAACAAGCCCTAGAAAAAATTGGAATCGAGGCGGTTTAATAAGTTGACCCAGAGAAACACAAAAATTGGCAGTTTACAAATTATTACAATTACTTTCGCAATTGTCATCGGATTTAAACTAACAAGTGCTTATTTTCATTGGGTATTAGCAGGCTTTAATTTCCCATAAAAATATAATTATTAGGATTGCTTTATCTTGCAGAAAATATTGACCACACGCTCATTTTTGTTCAAAAAACGACGAAAAATTAAGAAAAAGTTTAATAGATTCGTAAATAACGTCAGAACCAGAAGCCGCACTAAAACAAAATGTTCTAACGATCGAAAGTGTATTCAGTTACCTTTAATTCAACATAATAATACTTCATATCGATGCAGATTTGCTCACAAAAACAAGTAAGGCTCATTCATGTGATTATTGCCTTTCATTTGAGTATTAACATTTACAAAGATCAGCTCTAGAACTGAAGTTATTGCAATTAGTCTGATTGGATTCCGATGGAGCAGTGCTGCCAGAGACAGTTTACGTTGACGACCGAAAATGATTTTTTCATATATCTTTGTTATGGTGCAATATTATTGAAAACTGATAAAACTTATCAATTTAGACTGCCGTTGGCTTCGTTTTCCACGTCATTGGACTATTGTAATTATTCTAGGAGAATTGTAGTAAGCATCAGAAGGTAAAAATTGACCAGCTTCTAGCACTGCCATGGAAACATCTATCTTTATGAAAATAGGCTTTTCGTGTTTCTTGACCCAACCGTTTTCAAGGAAAAATAGTTTTGAAACCCTACATGCACTAGAAAAAAGTTGGGCATGAAAGGGTTAATATAAACTATATGCATCCGTAGAAATATGTGATACTACATACGTCAAGTATTATAACATTAATAATGTGTAACACTTTTAATTTGTGCTCCTTCATAGAACATCTAGCAGTTCGTGTTTTGAAACTATGTAGGACATCGAACAAGACTTATTTTAGGTTTAAAATCTCAAAATCTGAACTTGACAATGATTTAAAGAACGTAAAATATTTTGTAATTGCACTTAGATGTTTACGCAATATATTATAGTATGTTGAAGTTTTGTGACCCAGTACAGTTAAATCGGTAGATCATAGAAGCCAATATGAATCCAATATAATTTCAAATTATAAACTTCTAGACGTTTTAATAACGTAAAATAAATTGTTAGTAGAACAAAACGTGACGAAATAGGTGGATAAGTCATCATTCGTGAAGCTATTGCCACAATTTAGCATTTTGCACATTCATAAGCTTCCGATGTGTGTATTAAGGCATTGTGGAGCGTGCAGTTTACAATGCGTTTTGTACATATACGATTCTGTACATGTAAATATTATGCGTATTTTTTAATGCCGAATTTTTGATGACATTACTCCACTGTGGCTGATATTATTGTTATCAGAAGTCCTTAATCATTTGGAAAAACGAGTTCGAATATTACCCAACATTAAATTCTTTAAAAATTCTTCCATTTACTTGTTTAACAGAATTCTGACAGACAGCCCCTCATATATCATTAAACAAGCCCTAGAAAAAATTGGAATCGAGGCGGTTTAATAAGTTGACCCAGAGAAACACAAAAATTGGCAGTTTACAAATTATTACAATTACTTTCGCAATTGTCATCGGATTTAAACTAACAAGTGCTTATTTTCATTGGGTATTAGCAGGCTTTAATTTCCCATAAAAATATAATTATTAGGATTGCTTTATCTTGCAGAAAATATTGACCACACGCTCATTTTTGTTCAAAAAACGACGAAAAATTAAGAAAAAGTTTAATAGATTCGTAAATAACGTCAGAACCAGAAGCCGCACTAAAACAAAATGTTCTAACGATCGAAAGTGTATTCAGTTACCTTTAATTCAACATAATAATACTTCATATCGATGCACTACAACTATAGATATTTGGATTTTACTGAACGTACTTTTAATTTTAAAGGTAAAATTCATTTTTTCACTGCACTTCGAAAACTGTTCTACTGTAAATTTTTTGAACCTCATTTTCGGATTCAGCACACGATTTTACATTGAAAATGATCACTAGCTTATTTAGTTCAGAAATGCTGTAAACTAGTGTTATCAACAATTAATACTAGTTTATTTACAAATCTCCATTAAAAGTGTCAAACAGAAAATAGCCATTCATATTCTATTCAACATAATTGTAACGTTTCATATTGACCTCCAACAGAAAGTTTCTAAGAAGGCTTGCAATACACCTCGATAGCAATGAATCTAGGAGGCCGGGAGGGCTTATTGGGTTTGATTTATGTTGCATGCGTTTTCCTATTCTCTTCTGCCCAAACCAAAGTTTAGCTATTACGTAGTGTTTGTAATACTTGTATGGTGTTCAGGAAATTAATGCTTTTTTTCAACATACGGTTTGCCTATTTCACTTTTCATTTCAATTATTTTTTGGTTGTTCTGCGCAAGATTCTCCCAATATCTAAGGTTTTTCTGTACCTGTCAAAAATCTGTCCATAACTTCAAGCAAAAAATCACGAATTCGTGAACTGAACGATTTACTGAAATCGTTACCAAGTTCGTGAAATTCTGAATAATGAACATCGCTTTTTGGACCGTCCATAAATGACGTAGCATTTTTGAGTGATTTTTAACACCTCCCTCCCCCATCGTAGCATTTCGTCACAAACCTCTAAATACCCCCTGGTAATTACGTAGCTTGATGGTAACCCTGCCCCCCCCCTTGCAAACGTATTTTTTTTTAATTCTGTTCTATTCCCCTTTAAAAAAGTTACGTAGCATGACATGACCCCCTACTCCCCTGTCGTCACACATCATCATAAAATACAAAACTCCCCCCTCCCCCATATAATGCTACGTCATTTATGGATGATCCCTTTCGTTAAACAGTGTTTTCAAAAAACTAGCTCGTGCCAAAAAATATACATGGTGTTACATTTCAATTTCGGTTGGGTGACTGTGGTTAATCTCTGGGCATGTTTATTTTTTGAGATGATTTTAGTTCATAATTCACGTGGATTTGTCATGCCATTTTTGTTAACGGTTTCTTGTTAGAGGACCGAGACGGTGCTGGTGTCTAATGTCGTAACATGAGATTATTCCGAGGAGAAATATTTGCGATTCTGTGTGGCGTACAATCGGAACTTCAACAGTGAATTTGCGGTAAAAGAACGCTTGGTTCAGTAGATTCGAGTTCGAAATTAGTAATCGCATGTCGAGCTCAAATCGAACAACTTTGCATTTCAAATGATATCCGCCATCTACAGGTACCTGGTCATTCCGGCAGGCCCGACGAGAGGGGGGGTCAGGGGGGGCAACTACCCTGGGGCCCGGGTCTGGTTTGGGGGCCCGAATTTTTAACTGAATTTAATTTATTTTAATTTAATTGTTGAAGTTTATTGTTTCTGTTGGCACTGCAAATATACCATAATCAACTACGTTCCAATCGTTCCAGTGGTTTTTTGAAGTACGTGAACGTAACCCTATTAGATTCATTTAACAGTGCAATTGAACCATTCTTGTTTCATTTATCGCAAGTGTTTTTAAAAGTGTTCGTAAAAAAAGGTTGAATACGCACAGTACAGTATGAAGTTGTATACAATTTAACATATTCGTAGCTAACTGTTACTGATTAAAGTTGGGTATTTTCGGAATGGGATTGACGAGTAGATGACGAAAATCAATGTATGAAGCCATTTTGAAAACTAAGATGGCGAATTCCAGTTAAGATAGGGTAACCAACCAATTTTGGACCCCTAGAGAAAGTGAAATCACGTGAACGTCAAAAAATATTTGCTTGCCTATGTTTTTAAATGCAATACATGCACGAGTCTGCTCCAAAATTACTTCTTGAAAGAAAACTGTCAATGGATGTTTTATACATTGACATAAACTCGAAAATGACATTTCTTCACAGCATGAATTTTTCACATTTCGGACCCTTCCACACTAATTTGGACAGTGTTCCAAGCATACTTTGGACACACTGAATGTGACTGAATATATTTTGGAAACAGTGAAGTTTTTTCTACTAAACTGACCTACTGACTCGTTCTTTTTGCAGTATATTTAATGCATGAAAGAAGAACATAAGTAAATCTGTGACTGCCAATCAAAAATGGTACATTAATCTTTATATGGAAGGCTGACTGCATGAAGTATTTTTTTAGTTCTATCATTTTGAGAAATAGAAAAACTTTCGGTACAATTAGGTTACTGCAAACTTAACAAAGCAGCAATAAATGTAATACAATAGAGTTAATAATAATATATTTCGTGTAACAATTCATCTGTAGCAGTATTATGGAGTAACATCCTCAAGTGAATGATAAATCAAGGTTCAAAGTTCGTCTGGAATCTTCTTGTACAATATATTATTATTTTTAATTCGTTTGTTTACGAGGTGGTTTCTTGTTATTCTTTCTAAGCTCAGTTTTTCTTTGTTTCTCTTCCTTTACTTTCCCTTTTTCTTCAGTTTTCGCCTTGTGGTATTCAACTGTTCGGCGCAATGTTAAAACAGCAGGACTACGTCGCTTGAATCGTGATGTTCCTGTTCGTGTGAGTGTTTCAGGCGATTCTAGGAATTTAGCAAGCACACTCTTATTATCATTATTTAGCTGTGATATGTCTCTTAGATTTGTCAACCTATTGCTCGTCGAATTCAACAAATTCGAACTACAAATTTTCTTCAACATGGATTTCAGAAGTCCCCTCTTTGGTCATATTATAGTCTTCAATGAAATGTTCCTCAATCGTTTGATTTTCGACATCCTTTGGTTTGAACATTTCTAAATAATTTGACCAAAAAGAGCAGGCGACCTACCGTTACGAAATTTTTCACTTTGATTATTCTAACAAATAGCTATCAAGAAAGAAAATCGAGAAGCGTCCAAAATAAGTTGATATAATTTTTTTAAGACATATTGTGGACACCATTTATTTAAGATGTTTTAGATAAAACATTGCGAAAAAACCTTTTCAAACACGTAACATGAATAATACCAAATCAGACAAACTAATTAAATCGATAAAAAATATTATAATTGTACATTTGAATCCAATTTGAAAATGAATCATTTCCACCGGTTCCTCTTGGTTATCGTTGAAACATGAAACGTTTTCGGTGATACTTTTGAAAACTGTGGATTCTGTTTAATTTTAAACAATTAGAGATGAACTAATGATATTGAAACTTAATAGACAACCCAAGGAATGTAATTGCTGCATCAAACCAAACAAATGCAGAGAAACTTGGCAGTGTAGGAGGCAAATACATTAACATGGTCCAAAATATGTAGGGGTACAAATTAGGTTGGTTACCCTATCTGTATAACCTAAAATATTGACATTTTCGAAATAAAATAATCATAGCATAGACATAGATATAGTTGGGGTTGCGGATGATATGATTATAGAAAACTTTTCTCAACCAGAAGGAACTATCTTGGCCTCCAAAAGGGCATCGCTCATTTATTCGTCAAACCCGCTTGAAAATACCTCATAGTTTATACAGAAATTGTTCGGAATAGCTCCAAGCTACCATTTCTATCATCTACTCGTCAAGCCCGTTTCAAAAATTCCCAAATTATTAGGGTTATCGAGATTATTGTTCAATCGGAAGTCTCCATCCTGGATTTCAAAAATGTACCAAATATCTATTTTCATCATATACTTGTCAAGCCCGTTTCGGAAATACCAATATTGTTGGGGCTATCGATAATGTCGCTCAACCAATGAATTTTAGTAAGAATGTAAAGCGAACTTTTTTTTGCGATCTAAATCCCTAAAAAACGAACACTTCCTTACGAACTAATTCAATTTACGAACCCTTGGCTTGGTTCGTAAATGGAGGTTCCAGTGTACACATTTGATGAAGAAAAATATGGGAATTTAACTAGATACTTATTCTACCCATTAGTATTCACCAAAAGTTGAAACTCTTTCTCTCACAACTCTCTGTCTCAGTCTTTTTAACAGCAGACTTCGCTGTTGGATCCCAGTCATCGCCTTCGTAATGTTTTTTCTCTGAATGTTAGCGCAAGTGTAACAACTGATTCCAAAACCGATTTTACCATGTTCAGAAACCGATAAAGAAAATTCGTTCAGGTCATAGTGACAACTGCAATAGCTGAATCCAGTACCTCAAAATCAACAGTATGTACCAACAACAAGAAACAAGGCAGCATCAGTGGTGCGAAATTTTACATTTAGTTGCTTATTTCTGATAAATTTGCCGAAACAATATTCAGTTTTAACGCTTCCCTCATTCATTCACTTCCAAACCAACTGAAATTTTATAAAGAATCGAATGGTTGAGTGCAGAGGAAATATAAATTCATTGACCAACCAAAGCATTTATTTTTTACTATATGGACAGTTTGAAGGCAGAAGTTTTTTTACATTTTCGAGCATAACTGAACTGCGAGCTAGCATAGAAACAAGATTCAGTTTGCTCCTGAAACCGAACATATGCAAACATGAATGCGTTGTACCGAAAAATCGAAGGACAAGGGAAACAAACCAAACATTCGATTCATTGCGGCGGGCATGAATTGAATTTTGTTTCTCTTTCAAGCTCACGCAGGGATGTCAATTTCTCTAAGCTCTGATTCTGGGCAGCATTAGCGATGGTGACATTAACGTGCGTCAAGGGAGCATGAACGATGGCGATATGGACTGTATGGCAACGCCGCAAAAAAGGATTCCAATTGCAATGGCAAGTTGGACGTAAGCCATTCTGATGGCCAGCCACAAATATTACTTTATTAATTTTTATTTTTTCCATTTATTACATGTTTATAATGCTGACGACTCTGTTAAGCCAACGTATTGAATCGTGTCAAATAAACAATTTTCATAATAAAAAAGTTTAATTGAAACGGTTGCATCCGTATAATTTCTTTAATCGATATTGAAATAAGAAGTCATATATGGTAGGGCCCGTCAGTACTTCAAACCCTGGGGCCCGGCGCGGCTGTCGACGGCCCTGCATTCCGGTATTACTGGAAATGAATGGGCGGACGAATTGGCTAGAGCTGGCGCTGCGACTGCCTTCGTTGGTCCAGAACCAGTTCTACCAATTTCGATCAGTTGGATAAAGCACAAGATTCGCTCTTGGGCTGCATCCGAACATACCAACCATTGGCGTGGCTTGCAAACTTGCGTTCAAATAACGACTTTTCTGCCGGATGTGAGTCCGAAAATATATATTGTTCATGGGCTGAGACAAGTTGCGTCCACTACCAGGGGGCTCTTGCATGAGTTCTTTGGTGTGGGGGAGTGTGGTGGGCAATTTAAAAAAAAATTGTGCTGCATTTTTCCATGCACAATTGCAGTATTCTAGTTAGGACACTGACTGGACAATGTAAACTCAATTATCACATGGCTACTATGCAGCGTGCGTGAGTATTATTCGTGTGATCTTTGTGAATCCGATTGAAGTTTTATTTCTGATATTGTAGCACCTGCAGTTCAGCATCCTTCCGGGGTGCAAAATGCTCTGTTTTAATTGTTTTGTGTCGTTGTTTTCATTGCCCCTAATCTTACCATTTCCCCAAGCCTTCCCAAGAGAAAAACGATGAAAAAGCAGATCATGAGGAACGTGCCACTTGAGCCAGTCGTTACTGATTCCTGATTCATGAAGCTTTTTGTAAGAGTTTTAAATTTCAAATTTCCAACTAGAGAGTTACATTATGCTGAATAATACTAGGGGACAATTAAAAATGAAAAAAACTATATTGACTCAGGAGCAAGTTTTAGGCTAACGGTAACTAGGAGATTACTTTAAAGTACATGGGGAATCAATTGAATTTTTATTGTAACAAAAGAGTGGAAGGGGAGGCGGCATTGCTGATCAGTTTGGTTTTATGATGGAATATTATGCGGAGGGGGAGAGGCGCCAAGCGAAATGTATTTGATTCCAACATCGGAGTTACAGTATTATAAGAGACAATGGAGAGAGAGGATGAGGGGGAAGGGAGCGATCACATCACATGATTCGGTATTCTTAGTATGTACTATGGTATAACAAACACAATGATGTGACACAAAGTGCCAAAGGCGCACTAAAATTCAGTCCTATTTTGATTGGATTGTCTGAATATATCACCAAGGGGCCGTTCATACATGATGTCGCGTAGTGACAGTTGGAAAAGAGCGTGACGGAACACGATGAGTTTGAATTTGAGATGTACCAGTGGAGCGGGGACAATGAAACCAACAACAATTTGCAATATGCTTGGAGGAGAAGTATTTTAAACTATTTCTGCGAGAAATGGTTTATGAATGGTCCCCAAACAAACAATATTCCATAACAAATATCACGTAATATCGATGACGGGGTAGTGGGTTTAAGGCCGAATTCCCTCCGAGTCGTACGAAACTGAGAAGCAACATTAATCGAGGCACAGAGAAAACGCTGAGAAAAAATTTACGGAACATCCAAAGGTAATTGTTATGTTACCCCCAGAGGTGGTTTTGTCGTCATTCCTTTTAGTAGGTGACTTTTACTGAATTGACAGGAGACCACACAATTGATATCCTAGTGAACGTCATAATTATATTGAAATGTGCCAGTACGGTGGCCGTAGTGTTCTAGCGGATATTAGTTCAAACGGCAAAATAACACATGAAAAGTTTAAGTTGAATAAGCAGGTAGTACTGCCAAGGGGAGATACATCTAACAAGGTTAGGATAAATAGAGAAGAGGAAGAGAGGACGTCAGTTATGGAGGATCATATCTAACAATATCCACTACATTGAACAAGCAAAGTGGTGCTACAACATGATAATTCAGTCTGGTGCACAATCATTAAAAAATCATTAATACACACTAGAACAGGAATAAAAACAGGCAGAATAGTTGCAGGGAAATAAGTATTCGTGGACATTATGGTTACCGGCGCTCTCTGATTTACGTCATCATATCCGCTTCATATTTCATACTTGATCCGCTTCAGACCTGGGGGATCCAGGGGGAGAACAGGAAGAAGACAAAGCAAAATCAATGCGAAATATCAATTGTAACACTGACGACTTAGCACGCGTTGTTAGGGCATGATACATAAAAATATAAATATAGAATGATGTATCAAAAATTAATAAAAAAAATAACCAAAAACAATAAAAAGCTCCATATATTGCCCAATTTTCAAACGATTATAGATATCTGACTAGCTCACAGTTGTAGCAGTTTGGAGTTCAAATTGCTGTAGTTTAGGGAAAAAGTAAATTACTCTCGATGACTGGCTACCAAGAGTTTTCACGCAAAAAATAACTAAATATCTTTTTGCTCTGAGTATTCGTATACTCAGAGACAAACCAACCCACCGCATAAAACATATCCATTTTTTGTGGTCGCATTGCCTGCTTGTGGCGAATCCTAAACCTATACCTGTCCTTTAATCCAACTCCAATTAATCCAATACCATAATACTGGAAGCGTTGCTGAGTCGGTGGCCTTAAGTAGGCATTACAGCAACATTTCCCACCCTAGTCTAAATATCGATGTAGATGGTCGTGGCCGGCAATGACGATTCGCATGCTATTTATTGGTTTACTGAACTCAAAAGAGATAAAGCTCATTCCTGATCTTTTATCTCACAAGCAAGATGAGTTAAACTACTCATAGGCAACATGATACTCATCAGCGTGCAGTCCCGTGCTTCACAACGCAACCCTTAACAATGCAATAAGATACAATGGATAGAATGTGGACAACAATGGCAGATAAAAGAATAGCATCAAATTTTTATTGGAAACGGAAGATAAGCAAAAGTCCCCGATTGCCAAGGCCGTACGCAGTAGTGCGTCAAGTGGTCCTCCTTTGATCCGAAAATTCTCCAAAGCGGGTTAGATCTTCCGATCATTCTCGGCTTCGGTCAATACAGGCAATACAGGTCCGGTGGTGGGAATGGAGCACTCTGGTGTGAGTCGGCACCACCAAACTAGCACAGAAGATGTCTAAAACGAGAAACAAGAGAAAGAGGGGGTCGAATCTGGTTATTATTGTTTTTAGAAAGAGGCAGATGAGGGACATATAGGGGGGGAGTAGATCATCGGTTGCCATTCAATTTCGAACCGGAACGTTGGTCGGTTCTCCCTCAGGTATGAGAGGAATTTATTAGCTGCGACCTGGTTGAACGATACCCGGCGCCCGCCCAGACAATATGTTCGATATCGTGATAGTTATCGCCACAAGCGCAGATACCACCATCCACGAGCCCAATACTTCAGAGATGTGCATCTAGCTTGTAATGGTTTAACATAAGCCGAGACCTCACACGAATGAAATCATGACCAACATCAACCTCCTTGAACCAAGGTTTCGTCGATACTTTCGAGTCAACCTGGATTAGTCTTTCATAAATATCACCTTGTAAAGCGCCCACCTTAGCTAAAGAGTCCGCTTTTTCATTCCCCTGAATGGTACATTGGGAAGGGACCCAAACCAAGGTAATCTGGAATGATTTTTCCGATAAAGTATCCAGGAGCTCCCGTATTTTCTCCCAGAAAATACGAAGAGTGCTTTCCCATGTTTCCTCGAACGAATAGCCTCAATGGAACTGGGGCTATCCGAAACGATGAAGTAACGGTTCACGGGCGAAGTATCAATGACCGTATAGGTATACTGAATAGTAGCTAGCGCTGCGATGTACACTGCAGCAGGGTCGCTGAGTTTGTAGAAGACGGTGAACTGTTGATTGAAAATACCGAAGCCAGTGAAGCCTTCGAGATTAGATCCATCAATATAAAGTTTACTGCAGTCGACCTCTCGTAATTTATTGTAAAAAATGTTTGGGGCCAGGTTCGGCCGTATGTTGTTTGGTATTCAATCTCATCTTTCATGGATGTGTCGAAGAAAAAAGTAGATTAGTAAGTATCTATGAAATGAGTGCGATTGGGATCATGAATCGCACTCGTTTCTCTTTAAAATACGGAACTTGTATACACTAGACAACAGTCGGAGGGCGCCATAGTTGAAGACTGCAGTAAGATGGGAGAACTCACTTTCTTTCTTCATCTGATTCATATACTAAAATTTACTATCAGAATGACAACTTTGCCATTAAAGCCCATGCGAATACGCAAGGTGTTATAGGGTTGTAACAACGAATTCAAAAACGTGAAGTTATCCACACGCCAGCTCATGTGACATAGAACCACTAACACGATCAAACACGTTGACATAGAAACACTTGTGCTCTTTGCCATAACACAACTTTGTTCACGAATGCGCACATAAAAATACAAAAAAACGCTCCGGTTAGTTAGTTAGTATTTTACCGAATACACAACTTTTTGTAAAAATATTGTGGTTTTATTTTTTACATTTTAACGACATTCAATTAGCTAGAGATTACTGGGTAGGAAAAGTTATGAAAATTAGAGCCATAGTACTCAAGCGAGAGCAAGGATGTGAAGTATACAGATCGGAAATCTAGAAGTGGCAGGGTCATTAGGACTAACATAGTCGAAATAAAAAAATAGTCGTTTTAGTTTTAGTTATCGGTACGTTGACATCATTGTCATTTGAATATTCCAAGTCCGGGTTCAACGGTCTTAGCAGCAGTTTCGAAATTACACGGTTATACTGAAAACTTTAAATACGATGTCCTGTGTGCTATGAATCGGATGCTAAATCTGTCTAAAAAAAAGTAAAGGTCACCAACGAAATGAAATTTTCAAAACGTTTAACCTCTGGTGTGCTGGCTACGTACAGATCAAATGTAATGTACCTTGTGATGGTACCCGTCTGTGCCAATTTAAATCAATTCAACATTTGAAATGCGCCCATCTTCATCGCTGTTATTCGTTGAAAGAAAATGCTTGTTAATACGTACAATCCAAAATTCCAGTGTCATTAAACGAAAACGGATTTTCGCAGAAATTTTAACCACAGAAAAGCAAACTTATTCTCGATGAATAGCATTGTAGCGAAACGCTTGAGCAGCTTACATAGGATGATGTGCCTCTTCCTTCCCATCGTAGTATGGATGTGCCCTATTACTCGGCCAACAGTTGATGAAATTCTGAATCACGTTGAAGTTGTAAAATGCTTCCCAAAATATTAATATTTACATTTGAGCCGATTATGCTATTAACAAAAATGATGTGCCAAGTACCGATCTCAAATAATAGTTTTATTTTCCACTAAAAAAATCGTTTGGGAGTATCATAAAATTTTAATTACTTCCAGAGTAATAAGATAGTAATAATAAGTTGAAAATAGGCTCAACACCCAATCATTTTCCTTCTGGTGTGCTTCTGATTTTCGGTCTCCGCCACAATACCACTCAGTTCGCGGAAAAATAAATGTGACTCGCGTGGTTTTACCGAGAGACAAACAACTTGATCCTTTGAATATGCTTCATCAGAATCTGCCACATTTTCCCATATCTATACCACATAACATAGGACGACTCGGAATATGCATAAAAGATGTAGGAACGTGTCAGAGGAAAATCTCACGTTCGAGTGACGGAATTGAATGCCTGGCCGTAACGGTTGCTTTACCATCGCTTGGAAAAACAGACAATAATCCCTTGAGTGGAGTGATGACTGGGTCGGAAAAGTTTTGATGACATCCGCTTCATGCTCACCCAGCTTTGTGCAGAGCGCCTTTGGATTAGTTAGCTCAGACGAAAAGCCCAATTTATTGTATTGTGACTGACGTCAGGCCAGGTTTTAAGCAATTTACATGGAAGATTTACTTGAAAACAAATTACAGAACTCTATTTTAAAATTAATTAAACATAATCTACTATGCAAAATGAAATTAATCCTTTTGAATAGTAAATATAATATAATAACATTCGGTAGCACTATTTGTGTTTAGTAATCTAAAAAGTATGAGCAAACATTCGGAACGGAATTGATCGTCGATGGAGGCTGACCATAGGTTGTTTTCTGTAGTCCTCATCGCAAAAGATAATAGGGCAAAATTTAACTGTTGCGCCCTATTACGACCCTAAGGGGGAAGCGTAATGTATCGATTCCAACTAATGCCAATATTGTAGGTCTCATAGCGTTACGATATTTGAAACCATCACCTTTAATGGCATGTAGTTTTTCACCATTGGACGCTAATATTGCGTACTCAGGTCGTCAAACGGTGGGATAACAAAATTCTCACAAGTTTCCTATCTCATGCCTCCACGCGAGTCTAAGTCTATTGATGACATTTGGTCCTTAGACCGGCGACGACTGGGTGCTATCAGCCTTCTGACGATAGTAGCAGAATGAGAGGGTGCGAACAGATCTAGTCGAGAAAACATTGCCGTAAAAATGAATAGTTGATCGGAAATTAGCCCCAATACGAATAATCTGACTAGTATCTATGATCACGGCTCAATACGTATTGAAAATTCGCCGCGTCTGTTTTTATGAACCTAATTTCAAGCTCCGTTATTGCTAACAAGCCCGTGCATCAGGTTAACAATCCTTTATATTTCCCTTCTGTGTTCGTTATTATCGCTCGTATACTTGTATTCCACAAATCTGATATGGAAAATAAGAAATACTTTCCTTGATTTATAACATCTCGCGCTATTTTTGCCTGTATAATGTGTCACTCTAGCTTGTCACTCTAGCCTGTATAATGTGTCACTCGGTAGTTTTCAAGCCAATAAATATATCGTAGAGAAGAAGTAGCGAATTCTGTCCAAATACTGTTGCAATAAATGGTGATCCGACCCATTACGCAGATAAGATTAGCTTTTCTAGGCAATACTCCCACGGTCGGCCGAGTGGAGTTCAAATTGCTTTTGTTTAGGGAACATAGTATACTCTCGGTAGCCGGCTGCCCAGAGTTTAAAAAAAACCTAAAACTAAATAAGATCTCTTTTTCGAGTGATCGTGCACTCGAAGACTAACTAAACAACTACGTAATAAAATATGCTTTACAGGTCGCATCGCTTGCTTGGAGCGAATCCTAGACCTGATACCCTTCCAAACTACCAACTCCGCGACACCTATGGAAGAGTCTGATGAATCGTCGTCCTTCCGTTAAGTAGGTGGAGCATCAACACTTCCTGTCTACCTTATCCTTTATCCTTCCCCGTGAACGATGGAGATGGGGGCGGCCGGCAATGATGACTATCATGCTGTTGAGGTTTTAATATAGGTCGAATTGGTATGAATTCCTACTTACCATTTCCTAAGCAACTCTTATTAGATAATCAGCAGTCAAACATGATGAAGTCAGTGTGCAATTCGCCAAAATCATCGTCACAACGCAACGCAACGCATTGGACGCTAATATCGCGTACTCAGCCTCTCTCTGAGTAATACAAAGTTTAAAGCAAAACTGTTTTAACGACATTTAATTAACAAGGGACTGGAAGGTGAATTATATTTTTCAATATTATTAGCCATAGTACTCAGGGGAGAGCAAGAAGTTGAAGGAAGAAAGTTTAAAAAAGCGTGGAATAGGGTCATATGAGCAAGCTTAGAGTATACCGGCGACTTTAACTTTTTGTCTTCTACCTAAGGGGTCAGGATATTTTAGCATTTGAAATGCGAATCACCTGAGTCTGCGACTAGTCCTGGACGAGAGTAAAGTAACTTTGTACTTCATTCTGTGGGAACCGACAGCATGAAGTACAAAGTTACTTTACGCTCTTGATTCTCTCAACACCGCTAGTTCTTTTTTTTTGTGAATTTGACACGAGTCACTGCATTAGCATAACCAAACCGTGGGTCTTTTCAGATTTTTGCCACATGTAAAGATAAAAGTTCGTTTTCAAAATGCCTATCCATCGGGTCTTGTAGACGCAGTTTGCTGCTGCGTGTTGAGATCCTCTTCCTTGGTGGTGAAACATTAGCTGCGTTGTCCGCCGCAACTTTCTCTCGCGATTTTGTTCACGTCCATGTCATCATCTGTACTGCATTCGTGTTTCTCACGGTCGGATGTTCTTGAGCCTTAGGAGCCAAACGAGAAATCGCAGCAGAAAAATTCTTTGATTTAACTATTTAATTTCACTAACTAACAAAAAACTATGCAGAACGCTAGCACGGGGAACAAATATCCTCGACTTCAGCGATGATTTAATGAATTAAACACACAAAAAACACACTCACCAATCAAAACAAGTGCAGCACGTCTGTTTACACGAAGAAAGAAAAAAGTATGTTGCTCGTCACTTCATCATTAATACAAATAAAACGAAACTGACAACTCTTTTTTTTATTCAAATCGTTTATTTGATAAGGCACGTTGCGTTAGCTTAAAGGTGCCAATTTTGTTTTGTTTTACATTTTAAATTGCTTAAAACTAGGGGATTACATATTGATTTTTTTTAAATGAAACTAATGCGACTTTATAGCTATCTTATATATCTACACAAGGGGATAATATTATTTTCGTAAGATTAGGGGGGTCATTTAGTTTTTGTGGCAATATGGTTTGACATTTTTATCAGTGAGATTATTGGAGCAAATAATGTTTAACAAAGGGGGACAATTTTTACGACTATCTTAAAAGTAGGAATAACTAGAGGGCTTGATTGAATTTTGTAAAGATTCGTAATTAGAGTTATTTTTGTGGGTAGTAGAGTTGGGCATTTTCAACGAGATTTTATAATATAATAGTTAAAACTAGAAGAGACAAGAAGAGCTGAATGCTTCGTGATGATATTGGGGGGGGGGGGGGGTAGGGGTGTTACTTCTGGGTATAAGAGTCAGGGGAGGGAGGGTAGACAAAGATGGCAGGGAGAGAAAATTATTTCAGTTTCAGGCATCGTGAGATCAACGGGTGGATTACAAACTCGGGTGGCCTTCATCAGGGGAATCTTGTACTGGGACGCCGGGTGGTCCTCCTCAAGATGGCAGGGGTTTTTCCAGACGATTTCGTAGTACGGCTCAGATGTGGATCGGCTACATTTCGAGTTAAACGTGTTATGTTCGTGCCGTAGGTCCCGTGTTTGTTGGCTCATTCGATACAGATGCTTTGATACAGGTGGAAGAGGGTTCTGAGAATGATAAGGAAAATAAGAAGGGGCAGTTAGACTTGTATATTGATGGTTTTCACAAAGGTGTATATAAGGGACATATAGAGGACATCGCGGCTCGCCAGCACATCTCGAACCGGGACGTTGGTTGGTCTTCCTCGGGCCCGCAGGGTATCCATTAGCCGAGACCTAGCGGAACTGTACTCGGTGCACGCCCAGACAATGTGCTCGATGTCGTGATAGCCGTCGCCACAAGCGCAGATACCACTATCCACGAGCCCAATACGCCAGAGATGTGCATCCAGCGTGTAATGGTTTGCCATGAGTCGGGACATCACACGAATGAAGTCACGACCCACATCCATCCCCTTGAACCAAGGTTTCGTCGATAACTTAGGGATTATCGAATGTAGCCACCTTCCCAGCTCCCCACTGCTCCACGAAGTTTGCCAACTTTCGAGGGTTCTCTGATGAGTAATACTGAAAAATTCGCTGAAGCAAATTGGTCTTTCGTAAACGTCTCCTTCTAAGGCACCCACCTTAGCTAAGGAGTCTGCCTTCGCATTGCCCGGAATGGAGCAATGAGAAGGGACCCATACCAAGGTAATCTGGAAAGAGTTGTCAGATAAAGCACTCAGTAGCTCCCGTATTTTCCCCAAAAAATACGAGGAGTGCTTTCCATGTTTCATCGAGCGAATAGCGTCAATAGAACTGAGGCTATCCGAAACGATGAAGTAATGGCCTGCGGGTAATGTTTCAATGACTCCAAGGGTATACTGAATGGCAGCTAGTTCTGCGGCGTAAACTGAAGCAGGGTCACTGAGTTTGTAGGAGGCGGTGAACTTTTGACTGAAAATACCGAAGCCAGTGGATCCTTCGAGGTTTGATCCGTCAGTATAGAACATCTTAGAACAGTCGACTTCTCGGAATTTATTATAAAAAATGTTTGGAGCCACTTGTGGGCGTATGTGGTCCCGAATTCCACTAATCTCGTCTGTCATGGAGGTGTCGAAGAAAACAGTAGATTCAGAAGTATTTATGAAATGCACACGGTTGGGATTGTAAGAAGAAGGGTTAATATCCTGCGCCATGTAGTCAAAGTACAGGGACATGAAACGGGTCTGAGAATTGAGCTCAACAAGCCTTTCGAAATTTTCAATCACGACCGGGTTCAAGATATCGCATCGAATGAGCAATCGATATGAGAGTTCCCAAAATCGATTTTTCAACGGGAGAACGCCCGACAGCACTTCGAGACTCATCGTATGGGTCGACTGCATGCACCCTAAGGCGATACGCAAACAACGATACTGAATTCTTTCGAGTTTGATGAAATGTATGTTCGCGGCGGAGCGAAAGCAGAAGCATCCGTATTCCATTACCGACAGTATCGTTGTTTGATACAACCTAATTAGGTCTCCTGGGTGGCCACCCCACCATGTTCCGGTTATTGTACGAAGAAAGTTGATCCTTTGCTGGCATTTCTGTTTCAGATACCGAATATGGCATCCCCAAGTACCTTTCGAGTCGAACCAGACCCCTAGATATTTTACTGTGAAGACCTGAGCGATAGTTTGACCCATTAATAGAAGCTGTAGTTGTGCTGGTTCACGCTTCCTTGAAAATACAACTAGCTCAGTTTTCTCCGTGGAGAATTCGATACCCAGCTTAATAGCCCAAGCAGACAAATTGTCCAAGGTATTCTGTAATGGTCCTTGTAGATCGACAGCTTTGGGTCCCGTAACAGACACCACGCCATCGTCTGCAAATTGCCTTAACGTGCAGGAATTGTCAAGACATTCATCAATGTCGTTGACGTAGAAATTGTATAACAGGGGGCTTAGACATGAGCCCTGGGGAAGGCCCATGTAGCTAAATCGTGATGTCGATAAGTCACCATGCGAAAAATGCATGTGCTTTTCCGACAACAAGTTTAGTAAAAAGTTGTTTAAAGTCGCCGAAAGACCATGCTGGTGCAGCTTATCTGAAAGAATGTTGATCGAAACTGAATCAAAAGCCCCCTTAATATCTAGGAACACTGATGCCATCTGCTCTTTGCTAGCATAGGCCATTTGAATTTCAGTTGAGAGCAACGCAAGATAATCGTTCGTCCCTTTGCCTTTGCGAAAGCCAAATTGTGTATCTGACAGTAAGCCATTTGCTTCGACCCAATTGTCGAGGCGGGATAGGATCATTTTCTCGAACAACTTCCGGATACAGGATAGCATTGCGATCGGACGGTACGAATTGTGGTCGGAGGCTGGTTTTCCTGGTTTTTGGATGGCGATGACCTTCACTTGTCTCCAATCGAGTGGGACAATGTTAGCCTCGAGAAACTTATTAAATAAGTTGAACAAGCGTCTCTTGGCAGAGTCAGGCAGATTCTTCAACAAGTTGAATTTGATTCTGTCTGGCCCCGGAGCTTTATTGTTACACGACAAGAGAGCAAGTGAGAACTCCACCATCGAAAAAGGTGTTTCGTTCGCGCTATCGTGAGGAGACGCGGCGCGGTAAATATTCTGTGCCGGGGCGGGATTCGGACAAACCTTCTTGGCGAAATCGAATATCCAACGGTTTGAATATTCTGCACTCTCGTTAGTACTGTTTCGGTTTCGCAAACGCCGGGCCGTGCCCCAAAGAGTGTTCATCGATGTTTCTCTCGTTAGTCCGTCAACGAACCGGCGCCAGTAACTACGTTTCTTGGCTTTCATCAAACTCTTCATTCGCGTTTCTAACGTCGCATATTGTCGATAGCTAGCGGGTAACCCGTCGTCCCGGAAGGTCTTATACGCGGCGGCCTTCTCCGCGTACACGTCTGAGCACTCTTTGTCCCACCACGGATTAGGAGAGCGTTTTTGTATGTTCGCGCCGGGTACTGGCTTAGTCTGAGCTTGATTCGCGCTGTCGAGAATCAAGCCAGCCAAAAAGCTGTACTCTTCCTCCGGAGGAAGTTCTTGGGTAGATTCGATGTTGTCGGATATCTTCCAATCGATATTTCGTGTGAGGTCATACGAAATATTGATTGATTTCAATGGCCTTGAACCGTTATTGATTGAGACTACAATCGGCAAATGGTCGCTGCCGTGGGGATCAGGAATTACCTTCCACGTGCAATTTAACCGCAGCGATGTTGAGCAAAGGGACAAGTCTAAGGCACTCGGGCGCGCTGGAGGAGCAGGAATCCGTGTCATTTCACCCGTGTTTAAAATTGTCAAATTGAAGTTATCGCAAATATCCTGAATTAAGGAAGACCGGTTATCATCATAGAGGCAACCCCATGCTGTACCGTGAGAGTTAAAGTCTCCTAAAACTAGTCGCGGTGCAGGCAGGGATTCTAAGATGTCTTGTAGCCGTCGGTGCCCAACCGCGGTGTTGGGGGGAATATATATGGAAGCTATGCAAAGGTTTTTGCCTTTGGTTGTTACTTGACAAGCGACAACTTCAATACCTGTTATCGAGGGAAGGTTAATTCTGTAGAAGGAATAGCACTTTTTGATCCCCAAAAGCACTCCTCCATAGGGGGTGTCTCGATCCAGGCGAATAATATTAAAGTCGTGGAAGTTGAGATCTATGTCGGAAGTTAACCAAGTTTCACATAATGCAAATGCATCGCAACTCAAATTATTTATTAAAATTTTGAAGGAATCGGTTTTCGGGATGATACTTCTGCAATTCCACTGTAGAACAGTGATCAAATCCGTGACCTCGTTCGATGAGTTAGCCATCGAAGGATACAATCGCTGAGAGGAGGCCATTTAGCAGTCAACTGCTTCAAAAATGTTCTCACTGTAGGGAGAAAAGCTAACATAAGACTTTTAATAGGATCAGTAATATTGAAAGTTTTTATTATCCAGTCCACTATGTCCGAGAGTTTTATAATTCCAGTGCTGTGATTACTCTCGAACTTAACTGACAACTCTTGTTCCACCTGAAAAAAACATTCCGAAAACTTTTCAATGCATATGTACTACCAAACGAAGATAGTGCATCAAGCATATGCATGTACCTGGAATCGAGCGCAGTGAATCATTTTATCCATGTGTGTAACGTTGGGTTGTCTTCTCGGCATCCCTTCCATACATAGAATATTTTACATCCTTATTAGCAGAACACGTTGCGAAAGCTACGAGCATAAAATTTTATTTGTTTTTTATGTAAACTGTAACCGCCCGGAGGTGCATATCTGATGCATTCTGATGAACCGGATGTGATGTGGAACCGAAATATTCATTTTAATTAATTACCGACACGTAATAGGGGAAACTGGGGATATTTGATTATGCTTGGAGCATTTTATTTTCACAGACAATGTACGATACACATTATAGATTTTGAAGATAAGAACAGATTAATACAGATTTTTGACAAATTTAAATTGTAAAGCGTAGTTGGTAACACGCTGTATAGTATTGGTGACCCAGAAAAGGGCCGACATGTTGGTGATTCGATAGAGAGCTCCGGTCTGATCATGCCAGTCCTTGCTGCCGGCGACCGAACAGCACGACAACCGAACACATAATAGGTATTTTGTATGTTTATTTGTGACGATAGCCTGTTAGCGTATTTACCTTACATCCGGCCAAGGAAATAAATTTTCAAATGAAAGAAATTGTCATTATCACGAACCTACGATTATAGCCATCCAAAGGGTGGTGCAAACAATGTAACAACGGCACAACCAAATTTAAAATTACGAACCGTCCATCGTCACCAGGTTCATCGGTTTGAGCAGCTTCATTTGCGCGCGCATTCAAACCGAACACGTTTAATCGGCTCCGTAGATGAACGCGGTAGTGTAGTCGGTACTTTTCCAGAGAGTCAGTTTACGGTCATATGGCGCACCACAAGCACCCTCAATCCAATAGGCGTTCGCTCCTTTCCTCGCTCCGGGAACTGCGGTCTTTATTTGAATCAAATTGCCTCGATACTTAACCACAGGAAGGGGGAGGGGGGTCAGCCATGGCAATTACCCCGAGGCCCGGGTCCTATTTTGGGGGCCCACGTGTTTCCAAAAAGAAAAACTGAATGGACGGAAGATGTAATTTCTTTCCATTTATTTCTGTTTCACTGTAATGTAATGTAATTTCTGTTTCACTGAATCGTACGTTGCCTTGAAATCCACAAACGAGTGGTGCCTCCGTGGTATACCCGGAATCTACCTAAAATTTGTTGCAAGGTAAACATTTGGTCCAAAGATGATCGTACTCTTCGAACCCCGCTTTGGCATCCGCCGTCAAAAGATTCAGCAAATGAGTACAGTCTGCAAAACAGAACGCAAGAACCGACCTTGTGGGTAGCATTGAGGATCGTTATGTCTTGATAGTTATTACACTTGAGTTTGTGGCCATTTTAGGGTATATTAGGCCATCCAACCAACCCGAAAGCATTTCGTTTTCCATCCAGATCATCCCGATCATGCAGTAGATTGCTTCGTACACCGGTCTCTCCCGATTTTTTGTAAGCTTGGTCGCTATTCCGTCCTTCTCAATGCGGTCTTACCGTTTTTCAGCTCTCAAATAGCCTTTCGCATGGTATGTGGAGCTTAAAAAGTTGATAAGACCTTCCACATTGAAGAACGTCAGCTCTCCTCCGTAAAATATCTTGCTGTGTACTAACGCCAGGCTAATGTACAGTGCAGTGCAATGTTTTAGGTTCTTTGCAGTAAGCAACAACCATCCCGTCCAGCAGGTTCAGTCTCCCTGTTTTGATATGGTTTGAACCGCAGCAGTGCGTGGTGACGGTTTTTGCGAGTGATACATTAAAGTCGATTGATACCGCCCTTTGGCTCACCGCACTTTCGGCTCAAAGTTTACGATGGGTTCTTCCGCACGTCCTCTTCATCGTGATGAAGTCATGATGTCATCGGAGTAGACGACAACATAGTTCCTCCTCCGGCAGGATCGCGAACGACGAGTCACCGGAAATAGTGTAACGACAAGGACAGATCCCTGGGGAACCCCGTTGTTCGACGTCAAATTGGTATCCCTGATTTACATGCGGATGGTATGCATAGACAGGTAGTCGCTCAGGAAGCGGACTCCTTGATGACTCACGGTATTATATACCTTCGTTTCGTCGAGTATAGCGATATCAGCATGCAAGCCGCCAGTTACAGATTGGCGTACTGCCTCTTAAAAACTGGCGAGGCGCCGTGAACTGATTCCAATACCGCACGAAGATCAACTCTGCTGAACAGATGGTTAAATACTTGGCTTTAATCGTATTCGAAGCGAAAGGCGCCTGCAGACAGGAAAGCGAAACGCTCGCCAAGCTTGTTACCGATGGTCGTGGGATCGGTCGTCGTGCACCCGTTAGCAGCAATTGCGTATCCACTGTGTCGCCGCTTTGCATTTAGGAGGTTAACTCTCCACCAGAGCTTTGATGTCGAAGAGAGGACAAACCTAACAAAAAGATGCTCCAGTTTGTGTTTTTGATCTCTTCAATAGCTTTCCTGACCTCCCCGCTCCTTCCGAAGTCATCAGCTCGCTGAATTCGTTCTGTCTTCCACAGAAGTCTTCAGTGCCCGTAGCGCAGTTCGACGCGTCCCAATTATGTGGTTGAAGATGCTGGTGAGTTCATTTCGGAGTGTATGTCTTATCCCTTTTGATTGGATCATCGACAATCACCTCGTTGCTGGGCCAATCTGCCCGACCGTAGAACCTCCGCCGTCAGCGGTTGTTGAAGAAGCTGTCTGGTCGTACGTAACACAAAATCCTACTAGCCCTTCCGAGTGAACAGTGTCATACTTCCGATGTTGAGAACAATGTTTCTTCTCTCATTGCATGCACATGAGCAAGCATGGGGAAAATCGCATCACGAGCCGTTCGTTGACCATCGCCTTTCATCGCCTATGAAGAATTGTCATTGCAACGAAAATGAAACATAGCAGGCGGTTTCGCGATCTCATACTCGCCAAAGCTTTGACAACAAGTGAAGAAGCTTATAAGTTTTTTTTATTCATTTCGTTTATCGCCTATCAAGGCACAAATGCGTTAGCAGAGGGCAGAGGGGGCAGAATTTTTTTTTTTAAATTTTAAAACAAGGAGTTCAATAGTAATAGTTTTGCCTTTCTCATATAGAAAGGTTATGCAATCACTCTGAAAAACGTCAACCTAATCCCGGCCCGGAGGGCTGAGTGTCATATCCCATTCGACTCAGTTCGTCGAGATCGGAAAAAGTCTGTATGTGTGTGTATATGTATGTATGTGTGTGTGTATGTATGTGCGTATGTGTCAAATAATTTCACTCATTTCTCTCAGAGATGGCTGGACCGATTTGCCCAAACTGAATGAAAGGTGCAACCTTCCCATCGGCTGCTATTGAATTTTGGATCGATCGGAATTCTGGTTCCGGAATTACGGGTTTCAGAGTGCGGCCACACAGAAATTTCTCATATAAACTATAGGAAAAATTAAAAATAGAATTTTTATTTTTGATGCTAAATGTGTTCAAGGTGCATGAAACGTCGAGATTTGATGCAAACTCGAAAAAAAAATTTGACTGCGATTCACTTTTTGGATTTTGGCACATTTTTGCCTTTCTCATATAGAAAGGTTATGCAATCACTCTGAAAAACGTCAACCTAATCCCCAAATTTTTTTTTCGACTCGCATAGGGTTTCTGGATTTTAACAGGGGCGTAGTTGATGGTTTACGGAGAGGGGTTACACCCCCCCTCTACTGTTCGCGCCCCTCCTTTGAAAATCTCCTTAAATCACCCCTCAGACCACCACCCCATCCAGCCCTCATACCCCTCCCTTTCAACCACATCATTTTTAAACCACCACTATATCACAAAGCATACCAATTTAAGCTGGGGAGTCGTTCGTTCATGGGACTTTCGCCCTCTTCACATACCCACCCCCGCATGACAAAATGAGTTAGCAAGCAGATAACATTGATCTAATGCTGATTAGGCTAATGGAGTATGATATTTTTTTGTTTCAAGTGTTTCACCATCGACACGTAGCTCATCAAGTTCGTGGCTGGCATGCCATTGTGTATAAGTGCAAAGTGTACTAAGAATGTAATGGACATTTCCACGATTATGTTGAACATAAAAAGCCTCCGTGCCATAGTTTAGAGAAATGAGAAAGGCACAATTGCACCGCTAGGTGGATTAAAACAGGTTTTTTTTTATAAATATCGACTTTTTGGGACTTTTCCGATCTCGCACCTTTTTTCAGTTCAATATTACCGTGGCTGTTTTTTCTTTTACAAAATTTTAGAACTCGAATAATGATTTATTTTCCTGTATATAGTTGTCATGTGATGTATAATAATAAAATGTAATATATGCATTTAAAAGCTTTTAATGAATATAAACAACGCACACATTCTCGTGATTCATGATTGAGAAAGGCACAATTGCACCGCTAGGTGGATTAAAATAGGTTTTTTAGGAAATATTTACAGTTATCTTAAAACAAACAATATAGTTTGGTACACAAAAGGGGGAACAAATATTTAAGAAAAATTTCACCGGTGTTTTAAAACTGGGGGTCAATAGTTTTAACAAAGAGGTAAAATTACAACTATCTTAAAAGTAGGAATACGGAATCAATTTGATTTTTTATCGGAGACTTATGCTTGGTCAAGATAATCAGAGGGGGGCTTATTTCCAAAATCGGTGTAGAAGGTCGCACATCCATCCCCCTGAACCAAGACTTCGTTGATACCTTTGGGATAATCGAATGTAGCCATCGTCCAAGTTCACCATTGCTCCACGAGGTTTGCCAACTGTTGAGTGTCCTCTGACGACAAATACTAAAAAATTCGTTGAAGCAGATTGGTCTTTCGTATACATCACCATTTAATGCCTTTTCATTGCCCGGGATAGAGCAATGAGAGGGGACCCAAACAAAGGTAATCTGATAAGATTTTTCAGATAACGTACACAAGGACTCCCGTATCTTCCCCAGAAAATATGGGCATTGCTTTTTGGGCTTCATCGCTCGAAGAGCCCCGATAGAGCTGAGGCTTTCCGAAATGTTGAAGTAGTGATCTGTGGGCAGAGTGTCGATGATCCTAATGGTGTACTGAATTGCAGCTAACTCTGCGACGTAAACTGAAGCGGGATCATTGAGTTTAAATGAAGCGGTGATAGTATTGTTGAAGATACCGAAGCCAGTGGACCCATCGAGATTTGATCCGTCAGTGTAGAACATTTTGTCACAGTCCACTTCTCGGAATTTATTATAAAATATATTGGGGATCACTTGCGGGCGTATATGGTCCGGGATTCCATGAATCTCTTCCTTCATGGATGTGTCGAAGAATACAGTAGAATCAGAAGTATCTAGGAAACGAACACGGTTGGGAGTATATGAAGAAGGATTAATGCTCTGTGCCATGTAGTCGAAGTACAAGGACATAAATCGGGTTTGAGAATTAAGCTCGACGAGCCTCTCGAAGTTATCAATCACCAACGGGTTCAGAATGTCGCATCGGATGAGCAATCGATATGAGAGTTCCCAAAATCGATTTTTTAGCGGAAGAACGCCCGCCAGCACTTCGAGACTCATCGTATGGGTCGAGTGCATGCAACCCAAGGCAATGCGCAAGCAACGATACTGGATTCTCTCCAGTTTGATGAAGTGTATGTTCGCAGCGGAGCGGAAACAGAAACACCCGTACTCCATCACCGACAATATCGTTGTTTGGTATAACCTGATCAGGTCTCCTGGGTGGGCACCCCACCATGTTCCAGTTATTGTTCGGAGAAAATTGATCCTTTGTTGGCATTTCTGTTTCAGATACCTAATGTGACATCCCCAGGTACCTTTAGAGTCGAACCAGACCCCGAGATATTTAAATGTGAAAACCTGATTGATCGTTGCACCCATTAATAGAAGCTGGAGTTGCACCGGCTCACGCTTCCTAGAAAAAACAACCAACTCAGTTTTCTCCGTGGAGAACTCGATACCCAGCTGAAGACAAATTGTCCAATGTATTTTGTAATGGTCCTTGCAAGTCGGCAGCTTTGGGCCCTGTAACAGAGACCACCCCGTCATCTGCAAGTTGCCTTAGCGTGCATGAATTGGCAAGACAATCGTCAATGTCAATGTCGGTCGGTTCCGACAGCATGAAGTAACAAGTTACTTTACGCTTGTCCGGACATGCCGTAGAATCAGGTGATTCGCATTTCTAATGCCCTGACTCCTACGGTAGCAGACAAAAAGTTAAGTTGCCGGTGAGCTCTAAGCTTGCATATATGATCCTTCCACGCTTTTCTAAACTTTCTCCCTTCAACACCTTGCTCTCCCTTCAGCACTATGGCTCTAAATATTGAAAAATATACTTCACCTTCCAGTCCCTTGCTAATTAAATGCCGTAAAAACTGTCGTCAATGTCATTCACGTAAAAAATGTAGAGCAGGGGACTTAGACATGAGCCCTGGGGAAGACCCATGTAGCTAAATCGCGATGTTGTTAAATCGCCATGCGAAAAGTGCATGTGCTTTTCAGACAACAGGTTTAGCAAAAAGTTATTTAAAATTGGTGAAAGACCATGCTGGTGCAGCTTCTCTGACAGAATATTGATAGAAACTGAATCAAAAACCCCCTTAATATCTAAGAAGACTGATGCCATCTGCTCTTTGTTAGCATAGGCCATTTGGATTTCTGTAGAAAGCAACGCAAGGAAATCGTTCGTCCCTTTGCCTTTGCGGAAACCAAATTGTGTATCTGACAATAAGCCATTTGCTTCAACCCAATTGTCGAGGCGAAACAAGATCATTTTCTCGAACAACTTCCGAATACAGGACAGCATTGTAATCGGCCGGTACGAGTTGTGGTCGGAGGCTGGTTTTCCTGGTTTTCGGATGGCGATGACCTTCGCTTGCCTCCAGTGATGAGGGACAATGTTACCCTCAAGAAACTTGTTAAATAAATTCAACAAGCGCCTTTTTGCAGTGTCAGGCAGATTCTTCAACAAGTTGAATTTGATTCTGTCTAACCCTGGGGCGTTATTGTTGCATGATAAGAGAGCAAGTGAGAACTCCACCATCGAAAACGGTGTTTCGTTCGCGGTATCGGAAGGAGACGCGGCGCGGCACGTTTTCTGTACCGGGACAGAGTCCGGACAGATCTTCTTGGCGAAAGCGAATATCCAACGGTTTGAATATTCCACGTTCTCGTTGGTACTGTTTCGGTTACGTATACGTCGAGCCGTACCCCAAGGAATACTCATCGCTGTTTCTCTCGTTAACCCGTTGACGAACCGGCGCCAATAACTGCGTTTTTTGGCTTTCATTAGACTATTCATTCGCCTTTCTAACGACGTGTACTGTTGATAGCTAGCGAGTAACCCGTCTTCCCGGAAGACCTTATATGCAGTGGACTTCTCCGCGTACAGCTCTGAGCACTCTTTATCCCACCACAGGGTGGGAGACCGTCCATGGGTATTCGCGCTGGGTACTGGTTTAGTCTGAGCTTGATTCGCACTGTCGAAAATCAAGCCAGCCAAAAACCTGTACTCTTCCTCCGGAGGAAGTTCTTGAGTAGATTCGATTTTAACGGATATCGCGGTCGCGTAACTCTTCCAGTCAATGTTCCGTATGAGGTCATACGAGATATTGATTGTTTCCGATGGTCTTGAACCGTTAGCAATTGAAATCACGATAGGCAAATGATCGCTACCGTGGGAATCAGGGATCACCATCCACCTGCAATCTAACTGTAGCGATGTCGAGCAAAGTGACAAATCCAACGCGCTTGCGCGTGCTGGTGGTGTAGGAATCCGCGTCATTTCTCCCGTGTTTAAGATGGTCATGTTGAAATTGTCGCAAAGATCTTGGATTAATGTTGATCTATTATCATCATGAAGACTGCCCCACACCGTACCGTGCGAGTTAAAGTCTCCCAGAATTAGCCGCGGTGCCGGTAAGGATTCCGTTATATTACAAAGCGTTCGGTGCCCTACCGAGGCTCTAGGAGGAATGTAGATGGAAGCAATGCAAAGTTCTTTACCTTTGATTAAAACTTGACAAGCGACAATTTCAATGCCTGGTGTCGAAGGGAGGTTAATTCGGTTGAAAGAATAGCACTTTTTGATCCCCAAAAGTACTCCTCCATAGGGGGTTTCTCGATCCAGACGAATTATATTAAAGTCGTGGAAGTTGAGATTTACATCGGAAGTTAACCAAGTTTCACATAAGGCGAAAGCATCACATTTTAAACTATTTAGTAAAAATTTAAAGGAATCGATTTTCGGGAGGATACTTCTGCTGTTTCACTGTAGAACAGTGATCGAATCGGTGACCTCGTTCGATGACTTAGCCATCGAAGGATACGATCGCTGCAAGGAGAGGCCATTTAGTAGTCAACTGCTTCAAAAATGTTTGCACTATAGGTAGAAAACGTATCAGAAGGCTTTTAAGAGGATCAGTAACATTGAAAGCTGTGAAAATTAAGTCCACTATGTCGAAAAATTTCATTAGTCCGCTACTGTACTGAGTATCTGTTTGAAAAAAGGGGACACTTGGGGTTTTTGGTGTCCCTGGAGGTGGTGGATACTCCTTGTTAGAAATAATATTTCCAAGTCCTGGAGCAAATTGCTTCGGCTTTAGTGTATCACTTCCGTTGGATTTATTGATTGTAGTTGGCGCACTCTGAGTGGACGACACCTTGGCACCCTTACGAGGCAATCTAGGGGAGGCTAGATTTCTCCTCTTCCTGGATTCCCCTGGGTTAACCAATGATGTTCCCTCTTGTGGGTCGTCAGATTCTTGCTCAACGCCAGCCAAAAGAGCAAATGAATTTTCGGAAGGGACAGATGGCGAAGCATTCTTTAGCATTTCTGCATAAGAGTGCCTCGAGCGATCCTTAAGGGATCGCCTAATTTTATCCCCGCGCTGCTTGTACGCCGGGCATGACTTAAGAGCATGCGGAGGGTCCCCGCAGTAAATACACTTTTCAGTTTCTCCACCGCAAGCGTCATCCTCATGCTCTCCCTCATTTGCCGCACCTTTTTTTATTGCCACAATAAGTGGCTGTGTGGCCCAGTTGCTTGCAATTACCCGCGGTACAAACGAGCGAACAGGTAGGCGAACCTTATCCAGTAGGACATAGTTGGGAAGAGCAGACTCGGAGAAAGTCACCCGAATCGAGTCTGACGGAGAATAAGTTATGTTATCGTCTTCAGTTTTTGCGGAATACGATTGCTTGCATTCTAGAATCTTCACCTGTTGAAGTGAGGGGTCCTTAAAGCAGCCAACCCCGTACTTCAACAGGTCTTCGCACTTCAGACCCGGTTCGGCGACGACCCCATCGATTTCCACTGCCCTACAAGGTACATACACCCTGAATTGCTTCGTAAAACGCTCGCTGCGAGCAATCTGGTTTGCCTGGTCGAGGTCATTTACTATAGCGCGTATCTTATTTGCTCGAACATGTGTTATCTGAGCTACGGACGGGCAGTTAGCAGTCAGCTCCCGTGAGATTTCTAGAATATTGGGCGATTTCGTGTTGGGCCGGAAATACACCTCCCAGGGTTCATTTGAACTGGCTGGGTATGTTTTAATACGGGGAGGACTGGGGGAATCAGGGGAGGGAGTAATTTCGGGTTTATCCGGTAAATCCATGGGAATATCATTCCCATCCAATGTTACTTCTCCCTCGGCCATTTAGGCACGAGGATAACACGTCGTGTAAACGAGAGATGAAGCTTATATTCAGGGGAAAGGGAAGAAGTAGAGACAGATCAGGGAAAGGGAAATGAAAGAAAAAAATACTTAGCTTATATAGCGGCGATTCCGGCTATTTTGGAATTCACTTCACCAGCCTGGGCACCGGCGAACAAAGACTGTCTCAAATAATGATTGACCTTCACTGACAATATTTATTCTTATTCACTTTATGCATGGCACCAGAAAACGAACTGCTTCGATCGAGAGCTCGGAGAGTTATGATGAAGCTTATAAGTTGCCTTTATGTTCTATCCTTTCCCAACATAGATGGCTTCGCTCGCGAAACTGTCCTCCAGCAGTTTGCTTTGATTGTCATCATACAATTCTAATTTCAATGTAAATTTTGCAAAATATATTAAATACTTGAGAATTTGATAACAGCTTCTTAATATGGCGACGTCGAACTGCTAACAGTAATATTCTAAAAGTTCCAAAAGGAAACAAAGCTGCAAAGACTGTATAATATTGGAAAACTTTTCTAACTAATATCATATGAAGAAAATCACTGGATTAATTTTTAGTGTGACTTTGTAAAGTTTCTTCCCCTCTAGGTTGACGGGTTTGACGGTATTGCAAACATCATCATAATTGTGCATCAGTTTTAAAGAACCTCCGACAGACGATTGCTTTAAGATGGTAATTGCATTACGTCTCGATAGTGGTGCATCGGGCAGACCGAGAGTGCTTAAGAGGCCATTTTTATGTTTTGTGTGTTTTCATACTCTGGATTAGCCCGAACTAACGGTCAACCAACAGCCCGTGCCAACTGGCGTGCCGTGCCAACTGACGAGTCGCCGTGGATTGACTTTTTCTGTGGGCTTTGTTTGCAAACATTGTTAAACAGGTTAATGGCACTGTTTGTGGACACATCACGCAGTTGGGGTCATTGTATGTTGATTTATCGGTCGTCATCGTTCACAGGTAAATTATTTTAAAAATGTAAATGTAGAAGGCTATTAATGGTTGTGTTGTAATAATTGTAGTTTTTAGTACAAGTGTCTAATTGCTATGTGATAGTCGTATGTCTATCTATGTATGTGTTCGTCTGAGTACTTGTGACAGCTAAGTCAGGGAATGGATGCAGAAGTGGCGTATATGATAGAATAGTGGGTAATCCATCCCAGTATTCATTTATCACTTTTTACCGGTGTTCAATTGTGTGCATTCGATTCGATACATTCGGGAAGATCAGATTGAAGGTACGATTAATTTTCCGAAGCACGTGAATCGTCCATTCCCGGTCTCACATACAATCACAATCTTACTCAGTCCAAATGTACAAACGTGGCCTTCGCGATAACACAAATGTGAATATGCAATTGCAATAATCCAGATATAGTAACGCCCGCGATCTTGCCATAAGATCAAACCACCCCGATAATTAAGTGAAAGTTTTAATAAATTTACAAACGCGGTCTCATGCATTTTCGTTTTAGATCCATTAGTTTTTTGGCTCTCGTTGTATCTGGATGTATGAATTTCTTGGCTTGTCGAGCGCCTACTCTGTTACGCCAGTCGTTTAGTAGTTGATCTCTTGCCCAAACTGAAAGTTCTAGTTTGATGGCACAGCGAGATATGTCTAGAAAGAAATATTTTTGCATGTCACTATCACGCGATCATGAATCGGTCACTACCGGAAATCTCTATCCTCGGTACCAGCAGTATAGGTTCGTGGCTTCAACTGGACCTATTATAAAAAGCTCTCATATCCACTAGACAACACGTTCCATGGGGACATGACCGGGAACTCTAGTGATATGGGGTAACTCACTCCCTGTCAGAAACTGAACTGTACACCGAAAACTAAATATCAAAACGACGGTCTGCGTGACTATCCAAGAACACACGTGACTGGCCACTCAGTTAAAAATCGAATTTATATACACGAAGTAACGTACACGCAAGCACACGCGACAAACTCGTTAACGCTCATATCCACTAGACAACACGACACTTTCCGCAAAGGCAAAGGGACGAACGATTGCCTTGCGTTGCTTTCTACAGAAATCCAAATGGCCTATGCTAACAAAGAGCAGATGGCATCAGTCTTCTTGGATATTAAGAGGGGTTTTTGACTCAGTTTCTATCAACATTCTGTCAGAGAAGCTGCACCAGCATGGTCTTTCGCCAATTTTAAATAACTTTTTGCTAAACCTGTTGTCTGAAAAGCACATGCACTTTTCGCATGGTGATTTAACAACATCGCGATTTAGCTACATGGGTTTTCCCCAGGGCTCATGTCTAAGTCCCCTGCTCTACAATTTCTACGTGAATGACATTGACGATTGTCTTGCCAATTCATGCACGCTAAGGCAACTTGCAGACGACGTCGTGGTCTCTGTTACAGGGCCCAAAGCTGCCGACTTGCAAGGACCATTACAAAATACCTTGGACAATTTGTCTGCTTGGGCTCTTCAGCTATTGAGTTCTCCACGGAGAAAACTGAGTTGGTTGTTTTTTCTAGGAAGCGTGAGCCGGCGCAACTCCAGCTTTTATTAATGGGTGCAACGATCAACCAGGTTTTCACATTTAAATATCTCGGGGTCTGGTTCGACTCTAAAGGTACCTGGGGATGTCACATTAGGTATCTAAAACAGAAATGCCAACAAAGGATCAATTTTCTCCGAACAATAACTGGAACATGGTGGGGTGCTCACCCAGGAGACCTGATCAGGTTATACCAAACAACGATATTGTCGGTGATGGAGTACGGGTGTTTCTGTTTCCGCTCCGCTGCGAACATACATTTCATCAAACTGGAGAGAATCCAGTATCGTTGCTTGCGCATTGCCTTGGGTTGCATGCACTCGACCCATACGATGAGTCTCGAAGTGCTGGCGGGCGTTCTTCCACTAAAAATCGATTTTGGGAACTCTCATATCGATTGCTTATCCAATGCGACATTCTGAACCCGTTGGTGATTGAATTAAATTGCTCGTCGAGCTTAATTCTCAAACCCGATTTATGGCCTTGTACTCCGACTACATGGCACAGAGCATTAATCCTTCTTCATATACTCCCAACCGTGTTCGTTTCCTAGATACTTCTGATTCAACTGTATTCTTCGACACATCCATGAAGGAAGAGATTCATGGAATCCCGGACCATATACGCCCACAAGTGATCCCCCATATATTTTATAATAAATTCCGAGAAGTCGACTTTGACAAAATGTTCTACACTGACGGATCAAATCTCGATGGGTCCACTGGCTTCGGTATCTTCAACAATACTATCACCGCTTCATTTAAACTCAATGATCCCGCTTCAGTTTACGTCGCAGAGTTAGCTGCAATTCAGTACACCCTTGAGATCATCGACACTCTGCCCACAGATCACTACTTCATCATTTCGGACAGCCTCAGCTCCATCGAGGTTCTTCGTGCGATGAAGCCCAAAAAGCAATTCCCATATTTCCTGGGGAAGATATGGGAATCTTTGTGTACATTATCTGAAAAATCTTATCAAATTACCTTTGTTTGGGTCCTCTCTCATTGCTTTATCCCGGGCAATGAAAAGGCCGACTCATTAGCAAAGGTGGGCGCATTAAATGGTGACATATACGAAAGACCAATCCGCTTCAACGAATTTTTTAGTATTTGTCGTCAGAGGACACTCAACAGTTGGCAAACCTCGTGGAGCAATGGTGAACTTGGACGATGGCTACATTCCATTATTCCAAAGGTATCAACGAAGCCTTGGTTCAGGGGGATGGATGTGGGTCGGGATTTTATTCGTGTAATGTCCCGACTTATGTCCAACCACTACATCTTGGATGCGCATTTGCGGCGTATTGGGCTTGCGGAGAGTAGTCTGTGCGCTTGTGACGAGGGCTATCACAACATCGAGCACGTTGTCTGGGTATGCGCCGGGTACTTGGACGCCAGGTCTCAGTTAATGGATTACCTTCGGGCCCGAGGTAGACCACCCAATATCCCAGTCCGAGATATGCTGGCAAATCGTGATTTCCCCTATATGTCCCTTATTTATACTTTCATAAAAACGATAAATATCCCAATTTAGCCCCTCTCTTTTTATTTCTCGTTTTAGAAGTTTTCTTCTGCCTTGTGGGACTGATCAGCTCCAGACTGCAACTATGTAACCGCCGTCGCACTTACCACTACGGAAACTGAAGCGAGAGCGACTCGAGGTCCGATGACTTTTGAAGGATTCCCCGAGGCGCTAATTTGTTTCGCTGATCTCCCATTTGCCCGAAAGTTGCAAGTTTTGCTCTTCTCTCCTGGTCACCATCTACGCTTTCTCTCCCCTGTCCTTGATACAACTGCTTCTACAGCCCCCTCTGAATATCTTGACCAAGCATAAGTCTCCGCTAAAAAAGTTCAAATTTGTATTCTGTATTCCTAGTTTTAAGATAGTTGTAATTTTACCTCTTTGTTAAAACTATTGCCCCCCATCTTGTAAATAGAATTGTATCCCTAGTTTTAAAACACCTGTGAATTTTCTCATAAATATTTGTTCCCCCTTTTGTGTACCAAACTATATTGTTAGTTTTAAGATAACTGTAAATATTTCCTAAAAAACTATTACTATTGAATTCCTTGTTTTCAATTTTTTCATAAAAAAATCTTTTGCCCTCTCTTGTATATAGAATCTTATCTCTAGTCTTAAGATAGCTGTAAAAATTTTCTCTTTTGAAAAAAAATATTTCAACATTGTAACCTCCTAGTTTTAAAATATCCAAAATGTAAAAACAAAAGAATTTGGCACCGCCAAGCTAACGCATTTGGGCCTATCAAATAAACGAAATGAATAAAAAAAAACACGACACTCAAGTATCAGATTCGCAGTCCGCGCGCGATCATTCAAGAACACAGACTAACATGCGAAAGGACGCACGGTTGTAAAAAAGAATTTATACACCCGAAGTTACATGCACGTTATCACAAGCGACATAGAAACCACCACACGATCGAATACGTTAACGTACAAACGCTTGAGTCGTTCGCGATGATACACGCGATCGCAAAGTCGCTACACCCATATCCTATTCTATATTCTATAGAAGATAGGCGAACATAACGTGTTCTGCAATAAAAAAATTCCCTAATTTTGGACAAGATCAAATTTTAGTGCATATCGACACAAGACCTTACATAAAGTATATTTTTTTAGTGTTCCAGATACATACTTATTACGTATTATTCGATATTCATTTCAAAATTAAAATTCAGACCCCTCTCGCACATTTTGTTCAGGAACGACAATACATCAACAGGCAGGATGTAGTATTGTGGCTCGCCTATATTAAGGTTTTTAGTCAAATTTAATAGCCAATTTAACAGTCTAATTCATTAGCTATTGTGATATAGCCTTAGAGTTAAGATATGCTTACATATCTTTAGAGCGTGCACTTTAGTCCCTCTTCCTCTAAATGCTCCAGTCTGAACGCCAAAATGTTTACTTGAGTGACTCCGGCCAGCGGATACCGTCGTGTAATGAAAAATCGATTATTTTAATCAACACATATTACGTTTCGGCGGCACAGTGGGATTAACAGATAATTTTCTCCCCACCCCTCAACAGGGCAAGTTGAGCCACAACTGGCGGCACCAGTGCCGTACCGAACGATAGCGACATTCCGCTATATCTCTCTTGCTCGTGTAAAAGTAACAAAAGCAACAGGAGGCGTGTGATGGAATTAACTGCAGTGGTAGCAGCAGCACACGAGGGCGAGTGTCTACGATAGCGAGGTGAAAGGTGACATGTGATAGAAGCCACATGTCAGCTCAACTGCTGGATTGGGGGTGTGGGGAAGAGGTGTTCTCCTATGGGGATAGAGATATTGACGTTCGGTATTGTTGCGATTTCGGACGATCTGTTTTTGACGTACGACGCCATAATGATGAAGCTTTACTTCCATAACGAGTGCAGCCGTCCGAGTAATGGACATATAGTACGGGAGACTGTGGAACCTAGACTTCAAGGATTGAATTGCTTTCAGTGATGTAGTGTAGTAAATAATTTTCAAAAATCTTTTGAACCAACGTAGAAGCAGATAATTTTTACAAGGTCAGTAGTTGATACAGTTTAAAAAAGTTAGTATTTTAAGTTTATGGTTCCAATGTCATTTTTGCTGTTTCAGCTCAAATTCCTCAGGAATCTGTAAGTACGATTGCAGGGAAAACATCCTGGATGTAGTTTTTTTTATTACGGATGTTCTGAGCATAGGACAACTCGTTAGCAAAATCTCAAAAACTATGTGTGGAGTTAAGAATTTAACCCCAAGGCTGCCAATTTACCAACAACGCTATACCTGCCCCTAGACATAACATTCCTGCTGATTAAAATACCTCGTTACTCGTTCGAAACGACTCGATTCGTGTGCTAGTTTACACTGAATATTTCAACATGATTGACGTGTTCCGTTATGCAGTAAACCACCAAATGACACGTGTAAAGCGACAGAAAATTGCAATTATTTTGCATTCAGGCGAGAGTTCAATGCTATTGATCAATTTCTCCAAATCACATATGTAATGAGTTCACTCACATATTTGATTATCAGTTGAATTGACACGCGGAAGTCGGGGATGCTGCAGAATGTAATTAACCTTTGAAAGCTGTCTTCAAGGAGCTTATAGTAGAATGACAGCGTAATCGTCTAATGATATGAAAGCCTGAAGCATTCTGTGATTTGAGTTTCGCGTAATTATTAGAAGGTTCAAATAGTCAGGGTGTCAATTATCTGATGTAGTTAATATGGTAGCTTAGGTTGAGGCTCAATCTGTTCGTTAGGACTAGTTGATAATTTTAATCCAACATCAATAATGATCTGAAACACAATATCCGGCTTAACAACGTCAATTACGATTATATGGAAGAAAATATAAGCGATGTTAAGTTTCATGACATTGTAACGGCTACGCTTAACTGACGAAATATATTAGACCTAGTGGTGAAGCACTTGATAGCATTTGATATGATTCCAATGATTTATTCCGTAGTCTTTTAATTGAATTGCGTGTATTAAAGATGCATACAGTTAACCTGTATCATTTCATCAATGATTAGCCCTACTGCCAAACCACTCAGATATAGATTAAAAATTGAATGCCTAAAATGGAAAAATGAACGTTATGAAAATTCGCCACAGAGAAGGGACTTGGACCTTCAATTTCTAGGGTTTTAGCCAAAGGCGAGAGTAAAGTCACTGGAATATGAGCTAATAGCCACTGACAACAATTATCGTCCACCCCGCATCACGCATTACCAGATATTTATATAATCTTCAACCTGTTCTTTCAACGCTAAATTAAAAATATTTCGAATGCATGAAATACTTCGAGGAACAGTGTCGTGGTCGTTATGTATTCGGATGATTTCAAATGTGAAGGCGTTGTGTATATTAAACGGCCAGTTGCTGCCATTCAATGCGACTCAAGGTAGTAATATCCATACATTAATTTGGCCCGAAGAAGATGATTCCTATATTTCCAGAGTATTTTTTTTATTTCGTTTATTTGACACGGCTCATAGCGGTAGCTTAACGGAGCCCTCTTTCATGTGTTTACAATATAAGCAAAATAAAAATAAAAGAGCAAATTTTATTGATTACCCGTTGGATCTCGTGCGCGCAACTTTTAATTGCGAGCGGAGACCTTCTTTCGCGGCTCGCCTACTGCGTCATGGGGATCATTCAATTCTCTTCTATCTTTAAAGGTGTCTTGGTGCTCGCGATCAGATGTTCTTTCCTGCTAATTACCCTTACGGGTGACCAGTGTAAATCCGTCGTCATTTTTTTATCTTCTTCGCCAATATTGCTTACAGTGGTTTTTGGGGTGCTGAATGCTGCTTTTGCAGTTGTCAATATGGACTGAACAGCTGCCACAAATTTTGCAACCGTTTGTGGTTCAGGTATTGGTATTGAAAACTATTTTGGGTTGGTATTCCGTGGATTTGTTGGCAATCGGTAGAGATGCATTCTCCTCTGTATCTTCCGCGCAAGGTTGTCAGTGGTATACTGTCTGATTACAATACTTGCACGTAGGAGTTTGTCCCTGATGGGCGCATAACGTAGTTTGATTAATAGTAGCTTCATTGGTTTTAAGTTTTATAGTCAAGTGGGAGGGGATAGGTCTTTCGATCCGCATCCTCATCCGAAGAACACCGTTAGGTGTACTCGGGAAGAAATTTCTCCACGTATCAGGTGTAATGGATTCTACTTCTCCGTATTGCGACATGTATTCTGCAACTAGATCAGGAGGGGTACGTGGTGATAGGTCGTGTAGCTTTACATCTACATAATCTTTTTCTATATACACCGGAATCTTAATTCCAATTTTATCACTTTTAGCAACGTGCTTCAAGTTGTTCTGCAACACGAAACGCTCAGCCTTTGCTAGCGTGTTGAATGATATGAGTACTACATTGCGAAGATGATGATACTGAAGATACGAAAACCTCCTTGAGCCTAAGCTGCATCTTCACCTTCAGCAGGGTTTCCATTTCACTAAAACTCAATCGTATTGAACAGAATTTAAAGTCAACGACCGCTGTGTTGGGTCGGAGCAGAGTTTTTTAGTCAACTTTACTCATGACGGCAAGCATAAATTAAATGTTTTCTTTGTTCTCGTGAAAATGCACACTAGATCGAGAGCTTGCTAGTTGTTGTTCACTTGGTTCGATTGTACGTCTGACTTGGGCAGAAGTAGAAAGTAGACTGATTTCCAGGGTAATGTAATGTATCGCACTATTTCACGATATTTATCTTCTATACATTTATAATATAAATAACAAAACTAGTATTTTTGTGTAGTTAGTAGTTAGTTTAATCTAAATCTTGCAAAATAAGTCATATTTTCACTCGTGAATTTAGATTCAAGAATACAGTTACTCTCGGCGACGCCACGAGTATAATATAAAATGAACTACATGAGAGAACTATTCCCTCTCTACTAGGTGGATTACATGCTGTGTATTCCTATACCACCAACTATTAAACTCACGGTTGACCGCAACGCCTAATGCAGGGAGCAAATATTTCCACTTTGGCCAAAGCTGCCGTTGTATTTTGGAAATGAACTTACACAATGCATTACATTTTAAAAAATAGCTCAATCACTATTGACTAAATTCACAAATTGTTTATTTAATCGATTTTGTTGAATTGGGTAGATGTGTGCGGTTTAATTCTGCCCCTACAATACCCGTTCTGCACTGCTAGGCCCCATGCAAAACTGACTCAGACATCACTTCGTTAAAAGTTTAATAACTTCTTTTAACAAAGCCGGATTCACTAGCAGTCTTCGAAAAAGTTGTAGGCAATTGAATTATCTTTCTTATTTTCACTTACAATGATGATACGATGCATACAGTGCCACATAGCGGCGAAAATGCGAGTTAGTGGGTTTTCTCCATGTAAATTGCCGAAAAATCTCATACAAACTTCAGGCACGTTGGTCCGGTAGCTAGACTTGACCGATTTGCTTCCAATTTGGAGCAAGTACTCCTAGTGGGACTAGGAATTGACTCAGAGATGGGCTGATATAGTTTTCAAGAATTCGTTATTTTTCTGGGCACTTTACTACACATAGATTGAATTTCCATTTGACGCAGTTTTTGTCCGGGCACGGATGCTTCCGGAAGTACTTGCATCGGTTTGGACATGCTTCAAACACCCATTTGACCGGAGTGTGTGAACGTGCAAAAGAAACCGGAACACGTGGTCATTGAATACCCTAGGTTCGAAGAAGTTCGTAGGGATATGCCTGGTGTGACAGTGGACAATATCGTTGAAGAGATGTGCCACGACGAGCATATCTGGGACGCTGTTAACAGAGTCGTTACAACTCTCCGAGCTGCAGAGAAAGTGGCGAAGGGACCAACAAAGTAGCGCCATTGGCTTGAAAGCCGCCGTGAAACCTCAAATCGGGATTCGAGAGAAATTCCGCCGCCGGGAACTCTCCCTCGTTGTAGACTAGGGTCCACCGCCGAGGATCAGTTGAGTAGTACGCGACGTAGTACAGAGTTCAGGTAGTCGGGGCGTCAGTGAACCGGACGTCCAGCTTCACCGGAATCACCGGAGTGACCTCGACACCCTACCGGGTAGCTCGTGAGTAGGCTAGATCCACCGCCGGAGATTAGACCGAGTAGACCTTGTTCAATAGCTAGCAGCGGGTCGTTGGAGCGCCATGGAACCGGAAGCAACGCTCCAGCCGGAATCGCTGGAGGGACCTCAGCACCTACTGACTGGCCCGTTGAGTAGGCTAGGTCCACCGACGGGGACTAGATCGAATAGATCGGTATGAAGCGGGAAGCTAAATGGCTCACGGAAACGAACATCGGTATCGGGAGAAATGTACCGCTCGGTTTCGGGAGAATCTCTCTCGCCTCTCTCCGTCAGAGTAGGCTAGATCCCCGTCAGAGTAGGCTATAGTCCATTGGGACTATACCGAGTAGTTCGCGATGAAGTAAGGCCGGGAGCTGAATGGCTTATCGGGGAAATGGAACGAAAGGAGAACCTTAGGGCTTAAAGGAGATGCGATGCTAAATGGCACCGGATAGTGAGCCAAAGGGCTCAAGAAGTTATGGTGCTAAAACGAAAGAAGAATCGGTATCGGGAGAACTTTCTTCGCCGGGGAGCTCTGCGTCGGCGTAAACTAGATTCGTCGCCGGGGACTAAACTGAGTAGACAGCGACGAGATACCACCAGTCACGAGTCGTCGGGCACCAGTAAACCGAGCTGATCTCGACACCTGGCTGGTTGGCTCGGTTTCGGGAAAACTTCTCTCGCCGGAGAATTCTCCGTCGGAGTAAGCTAGATTCATCGTCGGGGACTAGACCGAGTAGTTCGCGAGCAAATCGTGAGCTCAACGAGTAAGTGGTGCTGAATAGTGCGAGAAGGGAGTTGCGGTGTTGAATGGCAGAATGGTGCCATTCAGTAGTGGTGCTGAATGGCACAAGGGAGCCGAAGGGCTTGGTAAATCAGATAATCTGAAGTTACCGAACAGATTGTCTTCGTAGGGGAAGAGCACTATGTCTCGACCCGCAGCTAGCTCGCCGACTGCCATGGTCTGGTGGTGTGTCGAGGAGAGGTGCTGTAGCCCTACTGAAGACTAAGTAGTTGAAATAGGGTGCGTTTTATGCGCATAAAAACCTCTCCCCCGAAGTAATGATGTACGATAGTGCCACATCATGGTTAAGAGCAGTGGTTTTTAGCTGGTCGGGTGATGGCAAGTCCAAACCCATCCCCTGAGACGTGAGGGTTTTTGTAAATTTTTTCGTGCAGTCTCAGGGCTTTCTTTAAAAAAATAATGCTTTATAAAAAACACACGCATAAACGCATTCACACCAGTACACAATTTAGGGGCAGAAGATCAGGGGCTTAAGGCCATTCGAACCTATTCCGAGTTGGGGAGTCCTGCTAGTATGTGGTGAGATTGGGGCAGCATTGGGCTCAGCTAAACCTCTAAAAATACACTAATTCCGAACGCATCTCCAACGAAGCGAGTCTGTGTCGCTTCTGATAACGTCGTTAGATTTTAGAAATCAAAGATCTCAGCAATAAAAGCATAATAGCCCAACTGTAGTGCCAACAAGAACATCAAGATCGACGCCAGTAACATCCTGATTACGGTATACTGGTCATTACGAACGTCAACGGATAGGACACGGCCCTAGTAATATATGAGTTTATATTGTCGTTTTATAGCCACTCCTAAAACCTATATTGCACTTGTAGCGTGCTATAAAACTTAAATTATTACTTGGGGGACCACACATTAGAGAGCGACTTTGGGCTGACAATGGTACTGCTCTGTTCCCTGAGTAGGGAAGGGTAACATCGTCTTGAAACGTCGAGTGGGCCTACGGTGCGACTACTTCCGTTCCGGTAAAACCTTGGCAGGCCTGCTGGTATGTTCGAGGTTCGTCACCAGACTCACCTATAGTAGGTTCAACTGTAACATTCCTGATTAACGCCGATCCGGCTTTGAACCATGAAGGATCGTGTTCCACTCTCGATTGACCTCACTGCTAGCATGGATAACCAATGGATCACAATAGGTGACTACACACAACGAGTTGAGATAGCGACCTGGAGTGGAGCATAACAAAAAATGTAATTGGACAGGCAAGCAGAGCACAGGAGGACGCGATTGCGTTTGTAAGGAATGGTAGGCTGCAGAGATCACACCTGAAGATCACCTGTTACGCCACAGGTAGCAACAGCGAGTACCAGCAGCGGCTTAGTACAGAGTGAGCCACGAGGAAACCAACGGGAGATGGAGTTACTACTGATCGAGTGTTTACTTAGAAATCAGGTAGCGACACCACCCTGAATGACTCACATCTTAGGAAGTCGTACTTGACGGAGGTGAGGAAAAGGTCGACGAGCTTTATGAGTTCGTTAAGGACAAGCACAATGTGCACACCAAGGCGAAGCAACTAATGACAAGTATCAAATCGGCCGTAACAGCTGCTGAACGCGAGCAGAAGGCGCTCTTGATGAGAACTGAATCAGTCGAAAAACTTCTGATGGAAGCCGCAGAACACGCGACGGCAGATACGAGATGATACCGAAGAATCACCACAATACTCGCCCGGAGAATAGACTGAAGGACACAGCGGGGGAGTTAGATGACCCAAAAAAGCAGAAGGAGGACACCAGTGATCAGAGGAACGTTAGGAAAGACCGTGGCTGGTGTATCTTGGATAGGCAGCAGGCGAAGCGAAAAGAAAGGAAACAAAACGAAGACAAAACAAGAAAAGAAAGAGAACCGCAAGCCTCCTAGGGAGAGAAACATGGACGACGCACAATTGCACACGTCGCTCTTCTCAAGAAAGTGAGAGAGGACCCAGAGCTGAAAGAATTTAGAGAGAATGCTATTAAAACTAGGCGCTCTCAGGAAGGCATGATGATCTTTGAGCTGAAGAAGGATCCTACCGTCAAGAGTTTGACCTACCGCGAGCTCGTTGCTAAATCTTTGGGCAGCAAAGCGAACGTGAGAGCCCTGTCGCAGGAAGCGGTAGTCGAGTGCAAGGGGCTAGATAAAATAACGACCGTAGAAGAATTGAGGAATGCACTGATCGAGTAGTGCAAACTAGACGTACTGGCGACTATCCGGATTGGAAAATCGTATGGAGGTCTCAAACGGCGGTGATTCGATTACCGGTGGTCGTTGCCAACAAGCTGATGGAGACTGACAAGATAAAAGTTGGATGATCGGTGAGCTTGCTGGGAATCGCTCCGCGAGTTACCAGGTAGATGGAGTGATGCTTCAAGTACTTGCACCTCGGACATCAGGCGATGAACTGCAATGGCCCAGACAGGTCGTCACTGTTTAGAAAATGCGGCGGAAAGTAGCACGTTGCTAGAGACTGCACGAAGCAACCTGCAAAGCGGAGGACGGAAACGACCACACGACGTTCGGCTTCAAATGTCCTGCGTACAAAAAGGCGAAGGCAGGCAGAGCCGCAGAACCGTATAGTTTTCCTCCCGATAACGGTATCTGGGTGGTGGGTAGTGCGAGGATGGCGGCAATCCAAGTGATGGGCGGTTTCCCTATCCAAGAGATGGTGGATATCACACATGAATGCTTCATGACATAGACCGTTTGTGGAAGCCTTTCGTACTGGCTGCATTACTCCAATTCCGAATGCCGATGAGTCGGCGTTCGACGTATAGGTCGAATTAAAGATTCAGCATCATCCATGCTGCCTCCCTGAGAACCCGAAGACGCGTTCAGAGAGAAAGATCTGAGGCAGACAGAGAAGAGTGTAAGGTGACGCCCCGAGCGGTCAGGGACACATTTAAATGCAAGATAGTACTGAGCAAAACCACATGCTACAAGGAACAATGCAGAAGAGTAGACGCTAACCCCTGAGCCAACGCTTACCATTTCGTGTTGGCCAAAATCAAGGGTTCAACGACGCCAGCTGAAATGTGCGCTGACAAATTGAAAATTATCGTGGAGAGTTTATTCTAGCAGCACGACTCAACCGGAGTATCGTCTACACCGTGGAAATGTTGGTGACAATCGGGTCTCCAACGACGAGTTTCGTACAGTGGTAATAGGACTACAAGCGAACAAAGCGTGTGGGCGGTATCCCTATCGTGGCACTGCAGCCAACAATTCTGCTACAGAAATGCCTGGACGAAGGCTACTTCCCGGATAGATGTAACATCCAGAAGTTGGTTTTTCTGCCAAAACCAGGGAAGCCACCTGGGAATCCAGCATCGAATCGGCCTATATGCTAGTTGGATACTCTTCGTAAACTTCTAGAAAGGGTCACTTTCAACGGGCTAGCGAACTACGCTGAATGTGGGAACTAGTTATCACAGAGGCAGTTCGGATACCGTAAAAGGGATTTCGGTGGTGGATGCAATCCGTCAGTCATGGTAACAATCGACGTGAAAAACACGTTCAACAACGCCCGCTGAGCTACGATCACCGTAGCACTGCACAGAATGCGGGTTCCGAGTCACCTGTGCATGGTTCTGAAAAGTTACTTTCAGAAGCGAGGTTTACGAGATGATTATGGGTCAATTGGAGTCACGGCAGAGTACCACAGAGCTCCATTATCGATGCTATGTAATATGTTGTACAATGGAATGTTAACACTGGAACAGGGGAGCTGAGATCGTCGGCTTTGTAGGTGACGTTTTCCTGACGATGACCTGTGAAACTTTGAAGGAATGGGATATGTTGACGGCAGAGTCGATAGGAATCGTTGAAACCTGGATGGTTGATGACAAGCTAGCGAATCACAGGACGTAGGTAGTTCGGATCAACAACAGTAAGAAGCTGGTGATCAACGTTGCTAGATACTTAATTTAATTAGCGCTTGCACTACCCCGAAGTAGTCGCATGCCGTGTTCTTGGAACGAGGGGGCGGGGCGATCGATGCACTAGAAGAAGAAGAACAGCTCAGATGTACTTGGATAAGGTTTTCAATGGGTTGGCCTTCTGCCAACTCCACTCCCTAAATAATAATTTCAGGGTCCGTTTACAGAATTTTAACTTGAAAATCCCCCGATATTTGTGCAGAAATGCTCAGAGCCGAGTAGGTATTGGTTTACGAAATAAATTCGGGACAGTGGTGGACGAGGATCAAGGCGGGGATGCCACAAGGCTTCATAATTGGCCCAACGCTTTGTAACATCATGTATAACACTAAAGCTGCGCACAGGAAGCGAGATTGTTGGATTTGCGGATAACGTCGTACTAATTATAGCAGACGAGACGCTAGAAGAGATGGAAGCGCTGACAAAGGAATCAACAAAAACAATGACTCAGTAGAGTCGCGAGCGCATATGGAGCCATATCGGGGGAGGCAGTATGCGTCAGCCGAGGATTCTATCAACGAGAGGTGCAAGGAGGTTGGCGAGAGCTGATTCGATGGCCAAGTCACAATAAGATTGGGATCACGCGGAGAACAAACGATTAACCCATTGGCTAATCTTTAATTTGTCTTTGTAAGTTAACAGAAAGCACTGAGAGAAAGACTTCTATCTAACGCAGTTCCTATCACGCATCTACACCATACTGCCCGGAGTTCGAGAGTACGAAGGAAATGCCGTAGCACGTGGTCTTTTACTGCCCCATATTCAAAGATTTTCTAATCGCTTTGCTGACTCCAAACTCAAAGAATGTCGTATAACAAATATGCAAAGAAAAAAGGACGAGGAATACTGCCAGTAGAGTAGTCTTGCGGAGAAAATAGAGTTTTAATCTACGAACTAATGACCAGAGCTGACAGTTTGATGAAGTGCACCTAGAGTGAGTATCGGTTGGTCGTTGGGGCGCCAGTGAATCGGAAGCCATGTTCCACCTGGAATCGCCGGACAGATCTACTGGTTAGCCCGTTGATTAGGCTAGGCCCACTGCAGGGAACTAAAACAAGTGGATCACGACGAAACGAGAAGTTAAATGGCTCACAAAAACTAGCATCGATATCGGAAGAAATCCACCACCAGGGAATTCACACTCAGAGTAGATATACCGCCGGAGACTATCCGAGCATATTGTGTCAAAGCTAAATGGCTCACGAAAACGAGCATCAGTATCGAGAGAAATTTAGCCACCGAGGAATTAATAATCGGTAGTTTTACTGCCGGGAAAAATCTGGTTAGATAAAGCTATTTGGTTCAAGGAATCGGGTCTCGGCATAGGGAGATATTCCGCCGCCAGAAAACTCTCAGTCGGAGTAAAGTTAATTAACCGCCGGGAAGATCTCGACAAAGCTGTGAACTATTTTTCTACCGGAAACTGAAGTTTAATTGCTCATGGAATTAGAATCTAAATGGCTCACTGAGACAGCAGTTAAATGGATAAGGAAAACTGGAACTAAATGACTGACAGGAGCAGGAGTTAAATGGCTTGTTGGAACTTGCTGGGGAATACCCGAGTGGAGTTCGAAGTTAAATTGCTCAAATAAGCAGAGGATCCAAACAGTGTATAAAATGTATCGTATGATGGATAGCCATTTCAAGAATCAGGCAATTGAAAACTGTTCAACTGTTCCATGAAATAATACTTTAATGTACTTCCGCACGAGAGAATATCAGAAGAAATGTAAGTAATGTGTTCGGATTGGGAAGAATACACGTCCTGATAGCAGCTTACACGCAGCTTCAAAGCTGTAGTATATTATATTAAGTTTCATTTGACTTAGAATATAGGTTATGCTTACATTTTCGTTTTCTTCTTCCGAGTTTATCCAAAACAAATTCCTTTTTTAATTGTGTTCATAGTGTCCTAGGTTTTATACATTGATTAGGCTTAAGCTGGATTTTATTGAAGAGAACTTACACTTCTTGCAAATCTGTGATAATTAGCCTGAACTAGTCAATTAGCCGTACTATTAGCTTTAGTTTCTACAATAGGTAATATATAACAGTTCACAGTACAGTTTTAGGTAATTCTTATTAATTTATAATGACCTCGTTCTGTTACAAATTCACTGTAATTAACTAGAATTTAGGCAACTTTAATAAAGGTTTAACTACGACTGCTAACTGATTTTAATATTGAAACAGTGCAATGACGAGCAACTTACGGATTGATCACGTTGTGTCTATGCTCCATCTGACAGTACAGCACACGAGGATATGTTCTGACGTTTGCGCAACTGGCATTTATGTTTGCTCGTATTGACAGCACCGGGTGGTACTGAACTGAACTCATCTGTCTGTTGAACGAATCTGCCCTGTGGTTTCGTAACATAATGTTTTTAATGAATAAGCGCGAAAATGAGTACCACATTCTGCCAATTCACCACAGGACAGGCTTTTGAAACTTTTCAAGCCTGTAAATAAAACACGAGCTGTGCCGTCAAAATTCTACTAAGTCCGCAACGTAAAGAACCAGTCCTCGACGCGGCACTCGACATCCTTGAGAAAGATAAAAGTGCTGGACCAGAGGGAATCTAAAAAGATTTCATTCTTCATATTTGGACAGATTTTCAGCTCAAACAACGGGCCGTACTTGCTCTTTTGAACTTCAACTGCCAACCTATTTTTAAATCGTTGTTCGAATCAATTCTCCTGCAACTCTGTTTTATGCTTCAACGGGGCCGAATACTTATTTGAAGGCTGCAATCGCAACATTCAAGCAATGTAATGATTGTTCCGCGGAGACACGTACGAAATGGAAGCGAAGCCCAAAAGCGGAAAAGCCGATTATTGTTTCCTTCAACTCTGTTCGCCGGTACAGAATAATCGTGTTGTGATACAAAGTTATCGTGTTTTGACGGGAAGGCAAAGCGAGCTTACTCCGGATTCAAAGCAAACGGTGCGTGATTAGTTTCGTAGGGCAAAATCGATACGGGAGGAATACGTTCGCTTATGTTTTCGGAAGCACGTGCGTTTCCGAAAGGCAGTGCTAGAATTTCAAAAAGGATTTGCGTTGGTGATGCATGACGGAAAATTTCCGATTCAATGTCAGTGGGCCAGGGCGGCCATGGTAGGATTTGGTTAATAGATTTTGTAATAGATACATTCCGCAGAAAATATGTATAATAAATTTCAGTAACACAAGCCATTGCATAAATAATGGTAGTCTTTGTCAGTTTTAAAACTTTGAATAGAAAGTAGAATTAAAATGGGACAATTTGTTCAAATTGCGAATTATTCTTTCCACTAAGACGCGTCAACAAAACAGTTAGTTTTTCTTTTAGTCCATTGAACTGACCGTCGGGCAACACCGATTATCACCGTCACACGTGAGTTCAATGATTATTATTTTCCAGAAGTGATGATATAGTGTCAAAACCTTCACTTTGCGATTAAATAACCAAAATTAAAATTCACTGAAAAATGTTCTACGTGTGACTACTATTTGCAATTCCATCGAATCCATGAAATTAATTCTGAAATCATTCAAAAGGATAGTTAACTTTTTCGACCAGCTTATGATGGGAACTGGCAATGAACCAGTCAGGACGTTGTGAACTACACTCTACCGTGCGAGTAATTGAAAATCCAAAAATGTTATCAACCGGGTTGCACATGGTCGCCGCGGATGGTGCTATGTGCATATCCGGTTTCGGGAAATTGGTAGTGTCAATTTATTTGCAATTTCTAAGCCAAAAAGGATTCTGCCGTAGTGCATCCGGGGACGCAAAAGCCCGTGGAACTGTATTGTTCGCTGGCGCTGCTGCTTGGGTGCGAATCTGGCAGATAATTTCAGTTTGTCGCTATCGGAATTGGCGTGAAGCAATATGTTTTCGTGTCCGATTTGACTAATGCAATTCAACCTACATGGAAATAATTACGTTGAAACAAACTTATTTATTTGCGTTTTCCACGTATATCAACGTGAATCAAACATGTGGCATTTTTTGCAGAAAAGGCGTGGTACTGATTTTACGATAGTAATTGGAATGATTATTTTTTACCGTTCATTTGGTGTAGCTCCAGGTGGACGCTGCACGGGGTTGAAATATTTTGTTTATATACACATATATATATATATATATATATATATATATATATATATATATATATATATATATATATATATATATATATATATATATATATATATATATATATATATATATATATATATATATATATATATATATATATATATATATATATATATATATATATATATATATATATATATATATATATATATATATATATATATATATATATATTTCTTGATTATACATCATATTAATCATAATTGCTTGTCTCCAACCTCTCAGGTGCTCCACTTGGTCCAGCCACCGGAAACGCTGCGCTCCTCTAAAAATATAAATTGTGGAATTGGTTTGAATGTTTATTCAAGGACACTGAGGTTCTATAACTCTATAACGTCCCATTTTTATGAATATGTGAATCTAACCTTGTTGGTAAAACTAAAGTAGAATCCACGTATCAAAAACAAATCAAATTTTGTTAAGATGGTGGAGATCTTCAGCAAAGTTATCAGGTATTGTATTTGGATCAGTTTTGTTGAAAATGCCATATACATATTGTAGATTTATTTATTGAGCCGGAATCGTTGTTCTTTGGTAGATTAACCTCAAAATTAGTATTTAAAAAATCAGAAGGTTGAGGTCTTTAGCAAAGTTGAATATTAAATGCAATAATTGATCATCTCAATATGTTCAACACACTTGTAGATGCATGTAAAATATAATATTTTGTTTCAAGCTAATAGTGTATATAAATTAAAAATAATATAAACACATTTTATGTTATCAACAGTCATACATAAATGGTCACCCAAACGATGAGTCCCACTATATCTTAATTTAGTGAAATATTTAATTTATTTTAGAAATTATACGGAAATAGCCAAAGGTTGGCTGCCAAAAGGCGCCCATTAAAACAGAAATCTTTGATGAAAACACTACAAATTTTCATGGAAAATAGTGTTAGAAGTCAAAACAGTGATTTTACAGTATTGGTTCCTCCAACAAAAAGTTAAATTTTAGTGATACCTTCAACCTTGTAGAACATGTTAAATTAATCAATTAAGGTCTTAACATGGAAAAGTCAAAAAATTGATTTTAAGGTCACATTTGAAAAAAAAAATCATCTCGAAGATTACGTCTGACGGCTGTGCTATCTTCGACAAAGTTATTCAAAACATACAACTTTACCGAAGACGTCCACCCTCTAAAAGTTTTGCTCGGGTACTCTACTTTAGCCTAATAACTTTTTTTATTCATAAAATTGCAGAATAATATTATGATCATATGCTACGAACAATTGCTGTTTCTGAATTGGTATCTAATGCTTCAAATTGGTTTTGTTGCACCTTTTTTGGATTGGTCCACTGTGCGGCCAACCATATGAGAAGCTGGAAGATTAACATTTATTTAACATTTAGAGCAAGAGCTTGTTAGAATTTTATTCCTAGCAAAGGTGGGTTAAATATTCTGTTAGATTGAGATAGTATTTTTACCACAAACTAAGGCAAAAGTAAGTTAAATGTTAATTAGCGCAAAGATAATGCAACGAAATTTTCAGAGGAATTGAATATTAATCCATTTTTGCGCTAATACAAAACTTATACTAAATACAAAGGTCAATAACAGGTGTTAGAAATATTTCGTATTCGGAACTGTGAGTGAGGATATTTCAGTAAAATTTCGACGCACTAGAAATCGTGAGATTTTGGATCAGTATAAGTCAGTAGCTAACGGAAATTGTGTATTGACACCACAGTGAAAACCAAGCTAGCAACTTTGAGTTACTACAACACAATGAAAACCATGATTAGTATGGGTGCCATTTTAAAGCCAGTAGACATCGGAAATCGAATTAACACCATTTTGAAAACCAGAATGATGAAAAAAGAGTGAAAACCATTATCAATATGAATGTCTTTAGAAAGAAGTGGTCAGTAGACATCAAAAATTGATGATTACCGCCATTTTGAAATCCAATATGGCAGCTTCCGGTTACCATAAAACTGTTAAAACTATTAATATAGATGTCATTTGTGAGAGGGTGATCTGTAGACATCGGAAATTGATTATTAACGCTGTTATGAAATTCAATATGGCGACTTTCGCTTACCACAAAACAGTGAAAACTTCAATATGGGTGTCACTGGAAATGGGGTGGTCAGTAGAGACGTTTGTTGAAATCTAAGATGGCAACTTCCGGTTACCAGAAAATAGAGAACTATCCTCAATACGGGTGTCAATTGAGTGGGGGTAGTATATGGATATCGAAAATTGGTTATTAACGCCATTTTGAAATCTAACATGGAGATTTCCGGTTACCATAAAATTGAGAGAACTGTCATCAATATGGATGTCGTTTGAAAGGGTGTAGTTAGTAGACATTGAAAATTCATGATTAACGCCATTTTGAAATCCGACATGGAGATTTCCGATTACCAGAAAATAGAGAGAATCATCATCGATATAGGTGTCATTTGAAAGGGTGTGATCAGTAGACAACGGAAATTGTTTATTAACGCCGTTATGAAATTCAATATGGCGACTTTCGCGAATCACAAAACAGTAAAAATCATCATCAATATGGGTGGGGTGTCATTGGAAATGGTTTGATCAGTAGAGACTCTTATTGCATTTATTTAATAAGTTTCTTGAGGATAACTTAATCCCACACGATCGGCGACAAATGAGTGTCATCGCCATCCAAAAACCAGGAAAACCAGCTTCCGATCACAACTCGTATTGCCCGATTGAAATGCTGTCCCGTACCCGAAAGTTGGTTTGAAAAATGATCTTGTTTCGCCTCAACAAGTGGGTCCTGTCAGATACACAATTTGGCTTCCGCAAAGCATGGGGACGAACGTTTTTTTTGCGTTGCTCTCAACAGAGCAACTTCGTGCTGTTTCCCCGGTGTTAAACGACTTCTTCCTAAACTTGTTGTCAGAAAAACACATTTTTTTTGCATGGTGATTCATAGACATCACGAATTAGCTACATGGGCGTTCCCCAGGGCTCATGTCTAAGCCCCCTTCTCTACAATTTTTACGTGAATCCCATTGACTCAATTCCAATACGCTAAGGTAGCTTGCAGATGATGGTGTGGTCTCTATTATAGATCCCAAAGGTATTGATTTGCATACTTTGGGCAATTTGTCTGCTTAGACTCTCCAGTCGGAAGTCGAATTCTCCACGGAAAAAACTGCAACTACAGCTTCAATGAATGGGCCAAACTATTGCTCAGGTTTCACTAGTTGCTCGAAAGTCGTTAATGACTCTGACCGCATCATCTGTCGTGGGTACTGCGGAAACTCGTTCCATATGATATGTGTTAAAGTAGATTATGATATTAGAGAAGTCTTAGGAATCCATCCACGAAACTTATTTTGGGTGTGTAACGGCTGCGCTGACCTGTTTTCAAGCGACTACTTCCGTAAAATGTCTTCACGTTGTTACGAGAATCCAATTCTCGACGACAATTCTCTAAAATCCTTAAAGGACGACATTGCTGATTTGAAAAACGTCGTAAAAGCTCTCTCGGTAAAAGTTGAATCGAAACCGTTATCTTCAACAGTAAATACGCCTTGGAATAGGACTGCTGGATATAATCCAGTTCCAAATACACCTAAGCGCAAGCGTGAAGATGACCAGCTAAAAACCAAAATCGCTAATATTCGCGGAGCTAAGGCTGCGTTTGAAACTATAAAAACAGTCTCACCACCTGAGGAGCTGTTATGGGTCTACTTGTCAGCATTTGACCCCAGTACGACGGATGATGAAGTTTCGACCCTAGTGAAAGAATGCCTGGGCGAGGATATACAACCAAGGATAGTTCGTCTAGTTCCTAAGGACAAGGATGTCACATCTCTTAGCTATATAACATTTAAGATCGGCGTTCGTAAATCTTATAGGGATAAGGCCCTCTCCAAACAAAGCTGGCCAGAAAACATTTACTTTAGGGAATTTGTGAATAACTCAACAAGTCAACGACCAATTATCAGGATTGCAGCAGAGAGGAATTCATCTGGTGGTGCTCTGTAGCTCAACGCTATACCGGAAAATCTCTTTCTAACTTCATTTTCCTCGGCAATCAACATACCTGATGAATCGGAGACTCCTTCTGTGTCAGGTAAAGCCAAGGAGGGTATATGTCCTTCCGAAGCAATTATAGATTCTGCACACCCTCAAAACAAATCTCAATTGCAGTCTGTCTACAAACACAATTCGCTTGATTCTACCATCATTGCAGACCTGCCTGGCAAACAACTTCAATGTCTAAGTGAAAAGTTAGACCGCATCGCTTCTGCTCGCTCAGAACGCCTCCCACTACAGACTGCTGCTGAACACAACAGGTTAGACGCCGTCACCGAAGATTATCTGCACAGCAGTCGACTGGAATTTCACCCTTCTGACCCGGTCGTGCTCTCTAACGATTTGAACCAACTAAATGAAGGGGCACTTTGTTTGTCGCTGCCATCGCCGGGACGCCCGTTATACAGCACTACGGAAGCCCCCAAGCGCTCCGACGCAGTCGCGCTACCAGCCAGCGACCCGCTTAGTCGTCCCGGCCCTGCGTTTGGAGGTCGTGAGGGGGTCTTCCGAACTCCCTTCTCAGGCGAGTATTTTGCTTTATATGACAGTTCGCTTTCTGAAAACCACTCGGTTTCTAGCGTTCCATCGGGTACAACACGTTCGTGCAATTTGCCGTTACTTGAACGAAGCATAATTTCCTTGCCATCACCAAGACCACATCTACAAACTCACGCTGCGCTGCCATCACCGGGACGCCCGTTATACAGTGCTACGGAAGCCCCCGAGCGCTCCGACGCAGTCGCGCTACCAGCCAGCGACCCGATTAGTCGTCCCGGTCCTGCGGTCGGAGGTCGTGAGGGGGTCTTCCGAACTCCCTTCTCAGGCGAGTATTTTGCTTTACATGACAGTTCGCTTTCTGAAAACCTCTTGGTTCATAGCATGCCGTTGCGTACAACTCCAGATTTCCTGTCCGTCTACTACCAGAACGTTCGTGGGATGAGAACAAAAACGCAGGCTTTCTTGCTTGCGCTCACTTCCTGCGACTATGACATTATCGTTCTCACCGAAACCTGGTTACGTGATGATATATTAAACACCGAGCTAACGACGAACTACACAATCTACCGATGCGATCGCAACTCCTCTACCAGCCATCTACGTCGCGGAGGTGGTGTTCTCATAGCGATAAAGAAACATCTAACTGGGACTATACTAAAAATGCCTGGATGTGAATGTTTGGAGCAAGTTGTCGTACGCGTTTCATTGCCAGGTCGATCGTTATATATTTGTTGCATTTATCTAAGGCCGAACAGTGATCCTAACTTGTACAATGTTCACTCTTCTGCAGTCCAAAGCATCCTGGACAAATGTAATAGGCGCGACAATGTACTTGTTGTAGGTGATTATAATCTTCCTAATCTTCGGTGGATCTTTGATGACGATTATAAGTGCTACCTTCCTGAAAATGCAACCACGGAACAAGAGACGGCCACTACAGAAACTTTGGTCGCTGGTGGATTGTATCAAATCTGCTCTGTTAGCAACGTGAATGGACGAACCCTCGTCCATTCGCATTAAATGCGAATCACCTGAGTCTGCGGCATGTCCGGACAAGCGTAAAGTCAATTTAATGACCTATGCTGTCGGAGCCGATTCGCATTTAATGCCAAAAGATCCTGACTACTGCGCTGCAGAAGACAAAAAGCTAAGTAACCGGGAAACTCTAAGCTTGTTCATTGACCCTACTCCACGCTTTTCTAAACTTTCTTACTTCAAATCCTTGCTCTCCCTTGAGTACTATGGCTCTTAATATTTGAAAAAAATACTTCACCTTCCAGTCCCTTGCTAATTATATGTCGTTACAATATAAAAAAGTAAGATGATAAGTTTCGGACGCTCGGCAAATATAAGGCGTTGCGAATATACTCTTCAAGCCTGTGTCATCGAGCGGGTGGATTCTATCCGTGACCTGGGAGTGTTATTCGACAGAAAACTTCGTTTCGCCGACCACATCACTGCAACAACGGCGAAGGCTTTTGCAACATTGGGTTTTCTAAAACGTAACGCTGTCGATTTTGTGGATTTCTACGCACTGAAATCTTTATACTGCGCACTGGTCCGGAGCACTTTGGAGTATGCTGTACAAGTATGGGCGCCATACAACGCCGTTCAAAGTAGCCGACTGGAGCGCGTTCAGATAAGTTTTGTACGATTTGCTCTCAGAAAGTTGCCTTGGAACGACCCTATCCGTCTTCCGCCGTATAATAATAGATGCATGTTGCTAGATTTGCCAACGCTGGAGTCTCGCCGCACGTTCTTGCAAAGAATGTTCATTTTCGATACGTTGTCGAACAATATTGACTGTCCCGACATTCTCTCAAGGATTCATTTATTTGTTCCCCCTCGTGATATAAGGAATCGTCCGCTTCTGTGGATTCCCAGGCACCCCACAGCATATGGCCAGAACAATCCGCTAGACAGATGTTGTAGCAGATTCAACGAAACTGTTTTAGTTTATGACTTCCATACCACTAAATCTAATTATAAGTTAGCAATTAGAAATTTTTAACATTGACACTAGCAATAGAATTAAGTGTAATCTGTACGATATATATATATATATATATATATATATATATATATATATATATATATATATATATATATATATATATATATATATATATATATATATATATATATATATATATATATATATATATATATATATATATATATATATATATATATATATATATATATATATATATATATATATATATATATATATATATATATATATATATATATATATATATATATATATATATATATATATATATATATATATATATCGAAGATGTAATAAATAAATAAATTTCAAATATCACGGTTCGACTCTAAACGTATCTGGGGATGTCACATTAGGTATCTGAAACAGAAGTGCAAGGATCAACTTTCTCCGTACAATAACTGGTACATGGTACATTAACGCCTAACCAGGAGACTGTACCAAACAACGATATTGTCGGTGATGGAGTACGGATGGTTCTGTATCCACACCACCGCGGAAATATATTTCATTAAAACGGAGTGAACCCAATATTGTTTTTGTGTATTGCTTTGGGTTGTATGCACTCGACCCCTACGATGAGTGTAGAAGTGTTGGCGGAGTTCTTTCGCTAAAAAATCGATTGTGAGAGGATCGATTGCTCATTCGATGCGATAACTTGAGCTCGTTAGTAATTATAAATTTCGAAAGACATTTCGAGATCGATTCCCACACCAGGGGCATGTCCTGGTACTTGGATTACATAGCACAAATTATCAATTCTTCTTTTTATTATCCAAAGCGTATGCGGAATTTGGCTTCTTTCCCAACGTCTATTTTGCCAAGATATTCTTTATTGTTCCATTTTAAGGTGTCCTATGAAAAAATATGAATATTTTTTTACAGGAGAGATTAATATTATAAAAACCCGCCTCAAAGCATGAAATTAAATTTGTATAAATAGAAATTTGAAAAACATACTTTCAGGTTGAAGGGGATTTTACTCAAAACCCAAAGCCCATAATAACTTGATGCAGTCAATTATTTTCAACCATAGAAGTCAGATAGACTAAAAAAGAAAAATAAAAACAGTGGTCACTGTGTACAACTCTTGTATCAATTTGAAAAGGCAAAGAAAACTTTGACCGTCAGCAGAGAGGGCGAAGCTTCCACTGGATCCCATCGCCAGCATTGTCACAATTTGTTTAAACACCGGCAGTCATGGGAATGCTTTTAATTAGCGTATAATCCTCATAAAATGGTTAAAAGTTTTCCCCCGCAAACACACAGTTTAATCTCAATGCCAAAGTTTGGCACTGCTGGTTTCGTCATGTGGAAAGGTACGGTCAGGTAGGTATAATTAAAATACACATAACATTGCAAGTAATCTCATGTTTTTGTGTGCAACATTCAGGATCAAAACGACCTTTATCGTTTGGCCCATTTTGTACAGCCACAGTACACTGATATTTGCATGTTGAGCCCTAACGGAAAGCTCAAAACAACTTTACAATCACCCCTTGCAGCAAATATGAAAACCGAAGAAGAAAGAGGGCAATCTGTTGCATGACAGCTTTGTGATTAGGTTGAGCGTTGAAATATCCTTACCACAGTCAGCGATTCAAGTGGAAGTCGCTAGAATGGAATTCTGAGCAAGAGATTTTCACAAGAATGAGGGAGGGGGGAGACCGGGATTTGGGATTCACGAAAATCGTCCAACCGAAATGGTCCCACTCTGTAGCCGAAGTAATATGATGAATTCAGCCAGCTGGAACGAAGTTGTTTTATGCAGGTAAGACAAACAAATGGGCACTCATCCGTTGTTTTACTATGAGCGATGCGTAGCGGAGCAAACTTTGATATGGGGACGTTGTTTTATCGGGTGACAACGATGGTAATGTATTCATTTGATGTTGCGGTGTTTTTGTTGATGCTGTATAGGAATACTTGTTGAATTTAGAGTCACTTAGATGGGATGTATGATATTCAATCTATTGGCCCATGAATAATGCGTTAAAAGGAAAAAAAAAAAACAAAACAATGAATTTTTCATGGCATGTAAAATTTATTTGAAAAAAAAAACCTTTACTAACCCAAACGGTTGAAGCGAGCTCCACTCAGCTGTAAGCAAAGAGTTTCCTCTATTCTTTTGAAGCTTTCAAAGTTTCACCGAAGCAACAGGAAAAACGCTACCCCAATGACTTTGTATGTATTTGTTCCCGGCTTCCGTAGCTAGTTACCAAGAGCTGGCTTCGAGAAATTCATAAAGTGAAGGACAAACAAAAGAAAAAAAAGAACTCCACTGCCACTTTACATACCGATATTTTCCTTCCAACACACGCATCGCCTTGTCCGGTCCGTTTGTGAAATTGTATGGTTTGATCCAGGCCAATGTAGATGAAGTAAATCGGTGAAATGCGAAAGAAAAGAGAACTCGGGGAAACATTTTCCGCCCTAGTGTACATGGAACCGCATCTGAAAGTTAGTCCTTTGAGTACAGGCCCAGCAACGATGCTGTTCGGTAGTTAGTTAGTCGGTGCAATGGAAAAGTCTGAAATTTCCAACTCCAACAGCACTCTAGTCGGGATGAGGAAAGCCAAGGAAACCGGTGAGCTCAGGACAGTGAACTACTACCGTATTCGACAAAGTGTGTAGGAATATTGCCAACAGCTAGGTCGGTGGAAAATGCTATTCGAAGTAATAGGTGAACTGGATAATTTACCTAACAATAGTATCATTGTAGTTTAATTTGTCGCAATTTACCGATCACAAGATTTTATTCTTATTTGAACTTTAAAAGCTATTTTACCCTAATTCATTCAATCAAAAAAAATTGTTTGAGGTCTGTTTCGTATTCGTATTACCAGATTTTTTCGGGTCTCATACGATTAAAGTTTGTTCAGTAAGATAAGATAGGTCGGTTAATCAAGTCGAATGTGCTTTTATTCCGTAAGCGGAAATTATAATCCGCCGCGGCGTAGTGAGTAATTGGTGTTGGACGCTAAATTTTAAGAAAATCCTGCGAATCCTACATAATACAGAACTGCTCTTTAGCATCGAAATTTCCTATTATCGTATATCTATATCTACGGGTTTAGCCCTCGATGTATTGCACATTGCTTTTTATATATTTCTTTTGAATAATGTTATATTTGTTGATAATAATTTGAGTCTAAACCTTCGAGAACGGTTTTTCTTTTCTTCTAGTTTGCACATTTTTTCTTTTCTTTTTGATTACGTTCAATTTATGGCCGGCATATCTAACTTGTACGCGAAAGCATGACTGCAAGTAAAATAGAGATACCAATTCCCTTTTGTGAAGAATAGTTTTAGAGTTCAAATTGGGCTACTGAGGTTAAATATCGCAGGACCGAGGCATGCTTCGTCCGCTTGGGATGTGTTGGAGTATAAGGGTCTGTTATGAACACTGAGCGTGTGGGTCGGACTGGGACTCTTTGATGTAGGAAAGCTTCGCTTTAAAGAGCAGAAATATGTACCCGGTTCTTACTAAGTAGTTTCCATTAACCTAATTTTAATTTGGAATTGAACGATTTACGGATTTTCCTGCGAATGAATTTGGTTTTAAGTGATTTTTATACTGGAAGGTTATTCTAGCCAATTTTTCGGGTGCGAACTTCTTAAATGATTCCTATGCTGAGGGACTTCGCTCCGATTTTTGCGCTTGAGGGTTATGTGCGTTTTTCTATTCTAATGTGTTTAGGTGACTTTTATTATCGGCCGCTTATTTTATGTTTAAAAATTCATTAATCACTACAAGGAAGAATGATTCACAATCATGTAAACCTATTGTTCATCAAGACACACAAGACACCAACGAATAATACAATTTGCATAGAATAACGACGCTTCCCCTTCGCCTAATCAGCATTAGATCAATGTTATCTGCTTGCTAACTCATTTTGTCATGCGGGGGTGGGTATGTGAGGAGGGCGAAAGTCCCATGAACGCACGACTCCCCAGCTTAAATTGGTATGCTTTGTGATATAGTGGTGGTTCAAAGATGATAGGGTTGAAAGGGAGGGGTATGAGGGCTGGATGGGGTGGTGGTCTGAGGGGTGATTTAAGGAGATTTTTAAAGGAGGGGAGTGAACAGTAGAGGGAGGGGGGGGTGTAACCCCTCTCCGTAAACCATCAACTACGCCCCTGTTAAAAACCAGAAACCTTATGCGAGTCAAAAACAAAATTTGGGATTAGGTTGACGTTTTTCAGAGTGATTGCATAACCTTTCTATATGGGAAAGGCAAAAATGTGCCAAAATCCAAAAAAGTGAATCGTCGTCAAATTTGTTTTCGAGTTTGCATCAAATCTCGACGTTTCATGCACCTTGAAGGCATTTAGCATCAAAAATAAAAATTCTATTTTTAATTTTTCCTATAGTTTATATGAGAAATTTCTGTGTGGCCGCACTCTTAAATCCGTAATTCCGGAACCAGAATTCCGATCGATCTAAAATTCAATAGCAGCCGATGGGAAGGTTGCACCTTTCATTTGAGACTAAGTTTGGGCAAATCGGTCTAGCCATCTCTGAAGAAAATGTGTGACATTATTTGACACATACGCACATACATACATACACACTCATACACACACAGACACACACACACATACAGACTTTTCGATCTCGACGAACTAAGCCGAATGGGATATGACACTTATGTTGACGTTTTTCAGAGTGATTACATAACCTTTCTATATGAGAAAGGCAAAAAAATTTATTAATTTATTATTCGGGTGACTATATTGGGAATTTTTACTTAAAAAGTGAATAAAAGTTGTCGTCACACGTTTCATTGATGTGTATTCGTAACAGAATATGTAAGACATGTAACTATTATCCATAGTTACTTTCATACTAAAAGGAAGCATCAATTATTTTTAAAGTCTCAGATCTCCAGTGTTATTGGTAGAAACGATTCGCGAGAAATGGGCTGAGTTTTTTTTGTTTTCGAATGAAAATACGAAACTAACTATGAAAACATATAAGGGATGTCCTCAAGACGGAGTTCTATCGTCCTTATTGTGGTCATTAGTTGTACACAATCTATTGAAATCATTAACTGGAATGGGATACGAAGTGATTGGATTTTAAGATGATATTGCAACTGTCTTGAAGGGAAAATATGACTGCATTATCTTAAATTGTGTGCTATTTGCAGTGCTGGGAAAATCACCAAAAATCAAAAATCATCAGTGATAATTATCACTGCTGATCATGCTGTGCTATGATCACAATTATTAATAATCGCTAGTGATTTTCTCTGAAGCGATAATGGGCTAGCAAAAAATCATTGCAATAAAATCACCGCCTGTGATCACGGCCTGATTATGATTTTTTTTTATCATTTATTATTAATAAATAAAATGACAAATCTTCCAAAGTTTCGGCAACCTGTTGCCCAGATCAATTATTACATGATAACGCTATTGACATTTACTTGCAACTCTCCCTGTGATGCTCCTAGCCACATGTAAAGGACTTCTCTTTTTTGTCATTCATCAGAAGATATTCATTCGGATGAGACAGGTATCGGTATTGATCGGCGTGCAGGTATAATTATAATAATTATTATATCTCATAGTTTAGCTATTTTGAATTTTATCGTTTACTTCGTTCAATGAACTCTACCAAATCGTAATTGTACTACCAACGTTTTGATTGCATCTATTAGCTGCTTCGCAAAATTGTGCGCAACCTAAATAATTCGATTTCATCTCGCCGCCGAAAACAATTTCTCCATTGTTTCGACATACTGTGTTAAAATACTACTTCGTGAATAAACCATGCGGAAAGTGTAGAATGGCACTGGGTAAATCTGACCCAGCTATGTGCGATGCGATGGATTTCGTTATTTTCACAAACACTGCACCGGCCTAACAAAAGATGAATTACAGTGAAGACCCGTTTTTATCAGCCCCTTGGTGAATTTTAAGCTGATAAAACAGGGACATTGATAAAATAAGGGCATATATTTTACTGTATTTTTAATAAACCGAGGCTCTTAAAATGTTCTTCTATGGTTCTTAGATATAGCCTCGAAACCTTTTCTGAATATTTACTTTAAGGTCCCCTTAAGGGGGTCTGACAGAGCAAAATTTAAAAAAAATAATATTTTTATTTTGCATTTTTAAGATCTCTAAGATAAGAAATATATGCCCAAGAAAGGATTTACTCAAATTCAACTCGGTTCGTCTGCTGGAGCCCATTTAACCTACCAACTATCAATTTTCATATGAAGCTGATAAAATCGGGTAAAAATCTGACAAAATCGGGGGCTGATAAAATCGGGTCTCCACTGTATCTGCTTGTAGCGGCTCGAATGTACTATGGATGTGTGACGATTGCCGCAGCCTTCTGGAAGACGCAACATTCCGAAATTCGATTAGCTCGGTTTGCCTATGAGATGCGAGTGAAACAGCGCGGTGATGAGATTGAATGTTGAACCCTTTATAAGGCCCAGAGTTTGGGGCTATTAATGAATGTTATATTGATAGAAACACTGTTCTTTCATTTAGTTTAGAATATATTTACATTTATTCCGTAATAAAAACTTATTACTTTATTTCCAACGAGATTGGTGCAAATCGAGCTGGATCAGCAATTCATAAAGAAACTAAGGTGGGTTACTGGTTATTACCTGTTTAACAGATAATAATTCTTGGATTCTGAGGATAAGAAGAAAAATAAGGCCACAGATTACAGACGTTGTTTATTCATTTTATTTTTTTCTTTGCCATTTTTACCATTCAAAAACCAAATTTTCGGATTAAAAATAGTTGTTTTAACAAATTGGCATCACCAACTTATAGGGTCTAGAGTATTTTTTTCAAAATCAAGCTAATTTTAATATCAAAAAGGAAATCGCCATATTTGTTTCAAAAAACTCTTCGCCAATCTGACACTTTTCATTGTATCTCAATAATAATAATTTTTCAATGGGCCGGTGATAATTCTCTTATACTGAATAGTAGTAAGACGCAAGCAATATTTATCTCTCGTTCGAAACGTGATACTTTCAAACCTGATATTTTCATCGATGGCAATCAGATTCAATTTGCAGATACCGTTTGCAGTTTGGGTGTAACAATTCAAAAAAAAAATTGAGTGGGATTCTTTCATTGCTAAACAATGCGGTAAAATATATGCATCCTTGAGAACCCTTCGATTTAAAGCTCGTCAACAAAATTGTTTTTATTCAAAAGCCTAATCTACCCACATTTTCTCTATTGTGATTTTATTCTCACTCAAGCAACAGCCATTAGTTTAAATAGATTAAATCTAGCTCTGCTGTTGTAGATTTATTTTCAATATTAATAGATATTCAAGTATAACACGTTTTCAACCTGCTTTGATTGGATGTTCGTTTGCCAATTTTGCAAAGTACCGCACTGTAATATTAGTACACAACATCGTTACAACAAAGTGTCCGGCCTATCTTTTACAAAACTTTGTACCTTTGAGAAGTCAAAGAGGAAAAAAGTATCACATTCCTTGTTGCAGAACTTGTTACTATTCTAATTCATTACTTGTGAGAGGTATTGCGTTTTGGAATTTGTTACCTAGTGCATTACAGAATAAAAACTCTTTAGTAGGGCTCAAAAGGGAATATATGGAGCATCTAAATTGTGTGTAAATGTTAGTTTTTCATTTAATTTAAATTTTTGGTTATTAATAATACTTTTAGAAACGCTTCTTCCTATCATTTATAACTAGCATAGGTCTTAAGTTCATTGAATAAATTAAATAAATAAATAAATAAATAAATAAATAAATAAATAAATAAATAAATAAATAAATAAATAAATAAATAAATAAATAAATAAATAAATAAATAAATAAATAAATAAATAAATAAATAAATAAATAAATAAATAAATAAATAAATAATAAGACGAATTGCCAGACTCCTAACAAGTAGATTTCATAAGATTGTAAACTTCTCACTTCATATTCCTACGTTATGAACGAAACGAAAAGGTGGCAATAGTTGCCACTGCCTTATAAAGGGTTAAGGGAAAGTATCGAGTCATTGAATTCTACCATGACCAAACTTACAGATTGCACAAAACCGAATTCATCTTTGCAACGCTGCGAAAGTGCCATTGTCAATGCAAAACCCCAACATTCTTCTCCAATAACAGCAAACTGCTCCGAAACAATGTATACTGAAGGAGCTGCGAACGATAGTTTCACACTATTTTTATCAAATATTAAAAACGATGTCAGCGAGTAGGAAATTACGACGCTTGTAAAATAATTCGGCACTTCAAACCTCATTATTTTACAAAACAAGCACACTGAAAAACATTTTGAGAGAATTTGGACGAAATTACCACAACCCGGGGTATTCCGGGAACCTGGTTCCACCAGCAAAGAAGACGCTTTTCGACTAATTATAAACTCGTCTTGCGGGGTGTCAAACTTTATAATTTAGCAAAACAAGTGCACTGGAGACCATTTTGAGGGTTTTTGGTCAAATTGAACACACCCCGGGATCTCCCGGGAAGCTGGTTCCTCCGGGTAAAAGGGTAGATTTTCGACTGGTTTCAAAACTCGTCTTGCAGCACTTCAAACTTCATGATTTTGCAAAACAAGCACACTGAAAGACATTTTGAGAGCATTTGGATGAAATGGCCCAACTTCTGGGTATTTCGGGAACCGCGTTCCTCCGGAAAAGTGGACACTTTTGGACCCTGTTGAAACCCTGTTTTACGGCATGTTAAACTGCATGAATTTTCGAAAAGACATGTTGAAGGTTTTTGGTCTAATTGGCAACACTCCGGGGTATTCCAGAAACCTAGTCCCTCCGGCAAAGAGGACAATTTTCGACTGGTTGCATAACCCGTCTTGCGGCACGTCAAATTTCATGATTTTGCTAAGCAAGTTCATTGAAAGACATTTTGGGGGGCTTTGGTCTAATTGACCACACCCTGGAGTACATATTCCGGGAACCTGGCTTCTCCGGCAAAGAGGACAATTTTCGACCAGCTATAAAACCCGTCTTGCGACATGTCAAACTTTATGATTTTGCAAAACAAATACACTGGACGTCATTTTGAGTTTTTGGGAGAATTGGCTAAAACCCGAGGTATTCCGGGAACCTGGTTATCCGGCGAAAAGGACACTTTTCAAGCGATTATAATACCCGTAATGCGGCATGTCCAACTTCACGGACCGGACGGACCGAGAATACTTTTCTTTTCGGGAAGAACCAAATTCAGGTTAAAATTCAGGTTTGGTGCAATTCGAACAAAATACCTTAAAATATAGTAATACATATATGCTTGATTTGCAAAATCATGAAGTTTGACATGTCGCAAGGCGCGTTTTATAACCGGTCGAAACGTGTTCTTTTTCTCTAAGGAACCAGGATCCCAGAATACTCTAATGTGTGGTCAATTCAACCAAAACTCTCAAAATATCCCCCAGTGCACATTATTTTGCCAAATCATGGACTTTGACATGTCGCAAGACAACCATGAACCAGATTCCCGAAATACCCTAGGAATGTGGCCAAATAGACCAATATTTAAGCAATTAGAATAGTAGCCTTTCGTGTACTTGTTTTGCAAAATCCTTTTGAAATGCAAAATACTTTTTTCTAAAAAAATTTAAAAGTCCTTTTAAATGCAAAGAACTTTATCAGTTTTTATATTGCGCGGATTTCGCAATTAACACGGTTTTTGCAAAAAAAATAGTCCTTTTGAATGCAAAAGACTTAGAAGATTTTCGGAAAGATGGAAGAGACGGGTCTGCAAGATTCCTTATGGCCTACACCGCAACAATATAGGTATTTTCGGAGTGGACTTGAAGAGTAGGTGCCAGGAATTGATTTTGACGCCATTTTGAAATCCAAGATGGCGACTTCCGGTTTAGCGAAATTCGCTGTAACTCAATTAATATGGGCATTTTCGGAATGGTCTTGAGGGATCATCCATAAATGACGTAGCATTATATGGGGGAGGGGGGAGTTTTGTATTTTGCGATGATGTGTGACGACAGGGGGGTAGGGGGTCATGTCATGCTACGTAGCTTTTTTGAAGGGGAATAACTAACATTGTTTTTTTATTTTTTTTTAAATTTTACGGGGACAAGGAGGAGGGAGAGTTACCATCAAGCTACGTAATTACCAGGGGGTATTTAGAGGTTTGTGATGAAATGCTACGATGAAAGAGGGGGTGTTAAAAATCGCTCAAAAATTACTACGTCATTTATGGATGATCCCTGACGAGTAGGTGCCAGCAATAAATAAATCTGCACCTTCTCCGCAAGGTTTTCCATAAAAAATTGATTTTGGCGCCATTTTCAAATCCCAGATGGTGACTTCCGGCTTAGCGAGATTCTCTACAACTCAATCAACATGAGTATTTTCGGAATGGTTTTGCCGAGTAGCAGACACATGTCGATGTTTGGCGTCTTTTTAAAATTCTAGATGGCGACTTCCGGTATACCGAAATTCTCACATGAAAAATCTGGGCAATCATCTAAATCACCCTCAAATGTAAGATCTAATTATAAACCAGCAAAATGCAAAATATTTTATGTGTTCATCCAGAAGAGTGCGATGAGAATGGAAGAGAGAGAAGAAAGAGACGTATGTGGTGTGAGTTGGGGGTTTGAATTTATTCAAATTAAACATATAGCTTAAATTTAAGTAAATTCAACTGTTTAATTAAAACAACTTCCAAAAATAATCCTAATGATTGGGTTATAGCGAATTTCGGAAATCGCCATCTTGGATTTAAAAACGGCATCAAAAATCAATTTGTGGAACCTACTCGTTAAGATCATTCCAAAAATACTCATATTGACTGGGTTATAGTGAATGTGGCTAACCCGAAAGTCGCCATCTTGCAATTCAAAATGGCGTCAAACATCGATCTTTGTCTCCTACTCGTCAAGTCCATTCCAATAATACCCATATTGATTGGGTTATAGCGAAATTTGCTAAACTGGAAGTCGCCATCTTTGATTTCAAAATGGAATTAAAAATCCATTTCTGACACCTACTCTTCAAGACCATTCCGAAAATACCCATATTGATTGGATTATAGCGAATTTCACTAAACCGGAAGTCGCCATCTTTGATTTCAAAATGGCGTCAAAAATCAATTTCTGGAACCTAGTCTTCAAGTCCATTCCGAAAATACCCATATTGTTGCGGTGTAGGCCATAAGGAATCTTAGAATTAGGACTTAGAATATTGCCTATCCCGAGATAATGCAAAGTGAACATGCGCGTAATTCGACGCACGGCTTTGTGGTGCATGGCTGAAATGTCTCGATGTGGATTTTTTTTTTTTTATATTTCGTTTATTTGACACGGCTCATAGCGGTAGCTAAACGGAGCCGTGGATCTTTCATATGTTAACAATATGTGAAAATTAAAAATAAAAGCAAATATTATTGATTACCCGATGGATCTCGTGCGCGCAACTTTTTATTGCGAGCGGAGACCTTCTTTCGCGGCTCGCCTACTGCGTCATGGGGATCATTTAATTCTCTTCTATCGTTGTCTTGGTGCTCAGATGGTCTTTCCTGCTTATTACCCTTACGGGTAACTAGTGTAAATCCGTCGTCATTATTTTTATCTTCTTCGCCGATATTGCTTGCAGTGGTATTTGGGGCGCTGGATGCTGCTTTTGCAGTTGTCAATATGGACTGAACAGCTGCCACAAATTTTGCAACCGTTTGTGGTTCAGGTATTGGTATTGAAAACTCTTTTTTGGGTTGGTTTTCCGTGGATTCGTTGGGAATCGGTAGTGATGAATTCTCCTCTGTATCTTCCGCGCAAGGTTGTCCGTGGTGTGCTGTCTGATTACAATACTTGCACGTAGGAGTTTGCCCCTCGTGGGTGCATAACGTAGTTTGATTAATAGTAGATTCGTGGGTTTTAAGTTTTATAGTCAAGTGGGAGGGGATAGGTTTTTCGATCCGCATCCTCACCACAAGAACACCGTTAGGTGTACCCGGGAAGAAATTTCTCCACGTATCAGGTGTAACGGATTCTACTTCTCCGTATCGCGACATGTATTCTGCAACTAGATTAGGAGGGGTACGTGGTGATAGGTCATGTAACTTTACATCTACATAGTCTTTTTCTATATACACGGGAATCTTAATTCCAACTTTATCACTTTCAGCCACGTGCTTCAAGTTGTTCAGCAAAACAAAACGTTCAGCTTTGGCTAACGTGTTGAATGATATGAGTACTACATTGCGAAGATGATGATACTGAAGGTACATAACCTCCTTGAGCCTAAGCTGCATCTTCACCTTCAGCAGGTATTCCACTTCACTAAAACTCAATCGTATTGAACAGAATTTAAAGTCAACGACCGCTGTGTTGGGTCGGAGCAGACTTTTTTCGTCAACTTTACTCATGACGGCACGAATAAATTGAATGTTTCCTTTGTTCTCGAGACAATGCACACTAGATCGAGAGGTTGCTAGCTGTTGTTCACTTGGTTCGATTGTACGTCTGGCTTGGGCAGAAGTAGAAAGTAGACTGACGATGTGGATTTTAGAAAAGATTCGCTATATTTTTTGCAAAAACCGTGTTAATTTCGAAATCCGCGCAAATTAAAAACTGCCAAAACTCTTCTAAGTTCTTTGCATTTAAAAGCACTTAGAATTTTTTTTCGGAAAAAAATCTAAGTCTTTTGCATTCAAAAGGACTTTTTGCATTTGCATTTGCATATTTTTGCAAAAACCGCGTTAATTGGAAAACCTCGTAAAAACCGCGTAAAAAAAAACCTGGGTGTAATTGTTCTCACTTAGACCTGTTTAGATGGTAGGATTCATTCTCGTCAGCTTTTTGGCGATACACATTCTGTTTATAGAAACAATCGCAGTTTTGTGAACAGCCATTAATCACGCGGAGGGGGCGTACTCACCGCCGTATTTACTGCATTGAAAAGTTTCGTCGAGCCAACACCTGTTGGCGTTTCGCATGAAAAGCTGTTCGTTAAACTAAAGCTACCTGATCACTTTGTCAGTCAGTGCTTGAAATCGTAATCTCTGATTCATGAATTTATGAACAGATTTTTTCCGTGTACTCGTTTGGAACCTCTCAGCCCTTATCGCACACCATACGTTTGATAATAGTCTAAATATTTTCGATTTGCCGTGCTTGTGGCCCGCTTGAAGGATTGCTCTTTTTCGAAACAAATAGCCGGTTCATCGTCTTACGTACAAAATCAACTTGAAAGATTCGGACAAAACATATATCTTTAATTTCGACATAGCGACACTTCTCGGCAATAGCTGCCCACACAAACAGTACGATTCAGTATTCCAAAAAGATTAATATTCTATTCGTGTTTACGGTAAAGTGTACGGCAGCAAATTAGTATTCTTTCGAGTTGTGTCGGTGTATATTTTGGTGCGTGCTTAGGTTTATGATATATAACATAGTTTTTCTTCAAAATACAGTGGACAGCCCGAAATACCAATTTTTCGTGACAATTTGCGTTTTGACTGTCCAACCTTATTTTCCGCACTTGATGGTACATTTCACTTAGTTCTGGCTCTTAGTTTTGGTGGGCGAGCGCTTTTCTGTTTTATTTTTTGGCTTTTTGCAATTACGGCAAGCCTTCAAAACATTGAAAATAGTTGCACACGAGATCGGATTGTATTTTAACACGTGAAGAATTTCTTTTGTACTGACTCGTCCCACCCGAATAGCGATAGATTCACGTAAATCTAGCTTGCACAATATTTTGTTTGTAAAAAATTGCGTAATTTGAGGTTAACAGTACAGGGCTTACGTGCCTTCAAACCAGCATCACCAATTAATACTACGTTCACACTACGAGTTAAAACATGTTTTTAAGCTATTTTGATGACATATTTCTTGTTGCTAATTATTATAACTTGTTTTAACTCTGTAGTGTGAACGTAGTATAAGAAGCAAATACTGATGACAACGGATTTACTACAATGACCCGGAAGAACAAAAAACAAATAAGAACGATAACGCTTGAGAAAACACACCGAATGTCCCTCAAGATGTGGCGGACAAGGCAACCATTGCTTCACCGCGAGAGAGGAAGAGGATCTTAACGCGCAGCAAGCCCCGAAAGACAGGAATTTTTAGTGTTAATCATTATCATTGTACTTATTGTAACAATTTAAATTAACTAAAACAGTGAATAAAGCTAATGGCATAACTCGTCAAAATCTATGTATGGCAACATGACATGTCTTGAATAAGACTATGCGAAAAAACTTTAATTTGAAAATATAAGTTTTATTCGCTTACGAGTTCGCTTGTACTTGTAACTAGTGTCTGTAGCGAGATATTGTTTATGCCAACAGGTACGTGAATAACATCAAAACCCCTCACGGCGAATAAATTGAATTGAGTTCTCTGTATTCTGTTTTCGAACGGAACGTGCTGCAAACCAACTACGGCGGCGAAGAGTGTGATGGAAAACGGAACCTGGCGACGCCGCAGTTATAAACAACCAGAGGAACGTTGTTGTTGGGAAATGGGCATGTCGTCAGAATGCCGAACTACTATTCGAAAAAAAACTTTTCTTAAAGTAGGTCTACGCTGCAAAGAAAAGAGGATATGCTTGCTCATTCAACTTAAGAGATTAGCTACGAATAGACATGGACCGAAATTGAGCTCATGCCACAGCAAAGAAAGATAGATTTTATAGTCATGTACTCTAGCACACACAATACCCTATTACCGGAAGTGAAGAACTAAAATCCTGTTTCGAGTGCTTACGTTAGCCTTACTCAACGCGGATTCCGTTAGTCAACGGTTGTTCAAACAGCACCGTATGGCCCCAGCTGACGAGCACGGCAGAAAGAATACCCAAATAAAACCCCCACCCAGCCACTCGGATAACATTGCGAGAGACTCTTGCGATTGAGAGCACAATTTGTCTCTTCATCGACAAATTGAAAGCAACAAGCGGCGGGAAAATAATACCTGCTATATTATGGCGAAGCAGTTCGTTATCAGCCTGACCAGTGTGGCACGGGTCTTTGTCGCGTTCGGAACCGGGCACATTTTTCGTAGTGGAGAAAGAAAGCTGGTTGCTACTGGTACCGGATCCTGGAAGCGGCAGCTGCCTGTAATCGGGATCCAAAAATAGTTTCACAACAAGCGCCAGTATTCCTGGTTGTTTCGACGATGTTTGGTCTGCGCAGCATGGAAGTTTGCACAGCAGGCGCTACCACCTGTTGAGTGTAAACAATAGTAATGCCGCTATTGTGTATTCCGAATCACGGCCAACCAGTGTCGGTCCTACCTGGAGTAGAAAGTGATGATGTATCGTTTTGATTCAAACGATAAATTTGAATTCTGGTCAATTTCAATATCTAAATACCTATAACAAATTTATGCTGATTTCGGTTTTAGATCAGAGTCGCCCTAGGTTCGCTCTAATATTTACAAAATCCATACAAAAGTGACAGCTCAGAGCGAACCTAGAGCGACTCGGCTCTAAAAACGAAATCAGCATTAGTGTTGACTGCAAGGTAGTAGGCTAGAAATGAATATCTCATTGAGTCTGTGCAGTTTTCTTTCGTGTTTACAATTTTTGCAAAACTGTTTTATATTGGTTATTTGAAGTAATGCAAGAAATCAAAACCATCGATAAGTGGTTTCAAAATCAAATGCACAACTTGAGTGTCCGGTATCATCAGTAAAAATCAGCAAAGTGTCCTTAATTATTAAACGAATTAAGTAGTAAAACTTCTTCAATTCAGAGAAATTCGATTAAAAATTATTTTTCAAACTAGTACATTTACATGAAATGTTAAAAATATAGCGCATATTTTACTAATCCTCTAAATTCAACAAGTTCAGCAGCCAGAATTTGAATCAAAATATGTTTTAGGCAGTAATACGCACACAACGATTGCCGGTAGATTAACTTTGGTGAGAATTGACAGCTGAACTCAACAGAATAATTCTCTTTGAGCCCTGTTACCAGCCCGTGAATATGAATTTATACTTCTCCAAAGAACCAGTACCTCTTTGAGCCCTGTTACTAGCCCGTGAATATGAATTTTTTATGGCTAGCGAAACGAAACAGTGGAAAAAGGAAATTGAGAAAAATAAAAAGCGACACCCACAAATCCCATCTTATCTAAAATGATGAAACGCACAAAAACCACCCGCAAAAGAGTTTTCCCTTACGCCCGCTATTGTGAAGTGGGGAAAACACGAAATGAATGAAACATCACCAACTCCCCCCGCCTTTACCAAAGTTAATCGCCCGTAAGTGAGAATACGACTTCTCCACCAGAAGGTGAAGTTTACGATTGGGGATAATTAATCCGTCACATACTCAAGATCAAATGAAAACTGATTGGCTTCCAGGGGTAGAATGAATGTGTTCCTATTGCCCGCAGTAGGGATCACACATGCCAATGTTTAATAGATTGATTTGTATTAAAGTAGGTCGGTGTGTTCTCGGTTTCCAATGGGCTGACTGCTGGCAGTGGTTCTTTGGAGAAGTATAAGATTCTGTATCATGGTGTTGTGCTGATGCCAGTGTCGGTCGTTCCTTTCAAGAATTTCCGTTATAAAACAACTGAAAGTATATGCATATAGTGAAAAGTGGAACGAAGAAATATCGCCGCTGTGTGACGAATGGCATGTATAGTCTATCCCACATAGATGGATTTAAAGCTCTGGTGGAAAACATCCTGTGCGGAAGGTACGTTTATTACTTGTTGAAATAAGTACCTATTTTGATGTATGTTCCATTTTGCTTTCGATAGGTTAAGTTAGATGAGTAAAACCTGGGTATTTAAAGAGTGAACTCGAAATAATTCCTACACCGCAAATTTACTTTTGAATCTCATGTATTTATCGGATCAAAATCAACAACACAATTTTTTACAACGTTTTTAGTATTGGGCTGCGGATGCTACGTTCGTGACAGTACCTTGTTTATTTCGGCTACTCAGAAACACAGTCGCTCTACAACCACCAAAGACACCGGTCACGAAATTCTGCTGCTGTCTGAATCAGCACAAAACGAACCACAACACAGTACTTTTATCTTGTGTGCATTGTCTTAAGAACAAAAGAAACCGTTCGATCTATTTTTACCTCTGCCAACCCTCTAAGAACGGTTGGTTTCTGAATCGTTCAATGAAGAACGTTCGTTGGACCAACGTTGGACGACGTCCAAATAACCGTTCAACAGACGTCCATCGTAGAACGATTTTGAAACAATTTTTTGTACAACTCAGTGACAAGTTAGAGCAACAAACGAGCAAAGTGAACGAGAATCCAGAACAAAACAAAACCATTGTATTTATTCTTGTCATCATTTGTGAATTTGATGAAAAAGCGCTGCTTCGACCGAACAACGCGGTTGTTGACATGAGATCTTGTTCTACACGACCGAGACTCTTTGAGGTGGAACATTTTCTGAAGGTTAACATGGCTTAAGGATGTCACCTATCTTCAGTATCACAGTTTAGTATTGATATCATTCATCGCGTTAGGCTAAGCAAAAAGATTCGTTTTACAGAACATCCTAAAATACGCAATTGAAAGTGATAGTGTTGACATGAAGATCCCAGTGTATATAGAAAAGGACAATATAGAAGTAAGACTACATGATTTGTCATCGCGTACTCCCCGAGGATCAGTTACAAAATACATATCGCAATTCGGAGAAGTCTGTATCGATTTTGTTGGTTATTTTCGGCAAATTAAAGACGCAGAGAAACGAAAGCATTGAAATTTGAAGACGGATAGGTATTCTAGAGCGAATCAGTTATAAACTTAGAACGGAAAGTTAGGACTAGGCAGGCCCATATGGACATGATCGAATGGAAATGTGAAGAATCCTTTGCCTTCCGCTGAGTAGGAGTTGGGCGTTGCGCTCAAGCCTACCGCATGGTCGTTGATAGAACATAACTCATCATCATGTTCTACCGCCGACGCCAAAGGTAAATAGACAAACCCCTAAGTGCAGTACTGCAACCAGACGGCACACCTTGTGCGGTTGCCAATTTTGTGGTAGCTGTTCTGACCATAATAACTATAAAAGCAGCATCCAATGCATCAAGATTAACTGCCAGCACCATCGGCGAGGAAGCTAATACCGATGACAACGGCTTTACGCTCGTGACTAGTAAGGGCTATAGCACAGGAGAAAAATCTGATCGTGAACATGAAGATTCCATCAACGATGATGATATTAACGGCAACAAGAGATAATCCATCGACTCACAAGATACACTAGGCGAGTAGACAAATGTTTCCCCGCCGCGAAAGAAGATCTCCCCGCACAATTGAAATTTGCGCGGACGAGACCTGAAGGATACTCAATAATATTTATTTTTTTTCACTTATTTTAATGTAATTTTGGTGCTCAGTGAGGCTTTCGTTTTTTGTCCAGACATCGTATAGAACTTTTCAAATGAATAACGATGTTCGGTCCTAATAGTTTTCTAATTCGTCTGTATAACTAGTAGGTAGAAGCTGGATATAACTGTATAATATTCCACCAAAAAATATTGTGAGATAGTTCACGTGAAAAAGTCATGATCGTGTGCAGTGTTGCAATAAATTAGAAATCTTCCAAATATCACAAGTATTCTGGATAGATCTTGAATCATGTACTAGGAATCATGAAGTAGTTCTCGAATTCATGAATAATACTTAATAATTTTGTGAACTATATCAGGAGCATGAATGGTCTGTCGTAAATATTATACTAGCAATCATGAACCAGCTTACAAATACATGATCAATATTGATTGATTAGTGAATTGTGAATTATTCCGATGTTGGGAATTAATTCACGAGCACGAATGGTCAGCCGTGAGTAATATGCTACTAGTCACGAACTGGTTCATGAATATATGAGAATTATTAACTTTGGATGATCGGTCGTGATTAATATGCTAGGAATCATGAACCAGTTCACGAATACATAATTGATATTTTTCGATTTTATGAACTATTTCTCGAAAACGGATATTGGATCTTGATTAATATAATAGAAGTAACGAAGTAATTCGCGATGATTGAAAGAGTTCATGAAAAATACTGCGAGTTTCGTGAAATAGTTCACGAGAAAATATTGTTTAATTTTGTGAACTCTTTCACAACCACGTAATCTAGGTCATGTCCAAGTTGCAATAAATCATAAATCAGTTCACGTTGTATAGTCGGATTCATAATAGAGGAAGCCCACGAAAATCTGTCCGAAAATATTTAAAATCGTGACCGACCATCTTAGATTCCTTTGAAACTTTACACGTTTCACCGGCATGGAAGACTAAACATTTTTCACAATCAGTAAGATTATTTTGACACAAAAGTAACATTTCTACGGTCATAATTTCGATTTTTTTTGCTCGATTACTATATTTTATACAGCAAAATTTTCTGAAAATGAGTTACAGGTAATACATTTTTCTGTACTAAAAAATATACACTGAAAAAAATGTTGTCATTTTTAACAAAAAAAATTGTTTTAAAAATTAAAATTAAAAAAAAAACATTTTTTATAATTTTTTATATTTTATCCACAAAATCTAAAGAGAAAAGAAACTTTTTGAATGTGATTGTGATGGAGAACTTATCGGTCAAAAAGTTTATCTAACTATAACTTTATACATGTTTTTAAATTCCATACAAATTGTCATACAAAACTGTAATTTTATTACAGAAAATTTAATTATACGTGCCATTTTACATCAAAATGCATTTAACAAAAATCTTCCAAAATGCGATAGTTTTCACGATCTTTGGAATTTTGTTCCAACAAAAACAGTTAATTCGACTAATTATTCCCGTTTGTTTATTAGTTTATTAATTTTGCCCGTTTTAAGAGGTATTCGCGTTACCCCATCATAAAATGTCAAAAACTTTTATCGTTGTAAAGACGTAAAAGAAACTTTTTCAGTGTATTTGGATCATGGAGAAGCTTTCAATAAAAAAGTTTTCCTAACAACAAATTTTGACATGTTTTTATAATTCATACTATTTACAGCCAAAAATACATTTTTTTAATATGATTTTAAACGCAATTACGATTACGAAAATCGTGACTGAGATCCTGAAATCATGAACATGAATCACTCTACTCATAACTAAAAAATCACGATAACGTGAATAAAATTACATAAATCGAACTAAAGTCCTGAAATCATGAATTTTGATCCCGCTAGTCTGACCGAAAAATGCGATAGTAAACTCATAAATAAAATAGCACAGTAACGTGATGAGAAATCACAATAATCGCGAAATGGCTCTTGAAATCATGAACATCATTTGACTGTCGGCTGTATATTCCGAAACCATGAACTAGAATCACAACAAAAACTAAACATGTCAAGGGAACAACAACAGTACCCTAACCAAACATTCTAATGTAACGCCATGTATATATTCGGGATGAGCTAGTTTTTTTGAAAACACAAATAGTTTCATGAATTCTAGGTTTATTATTCATTATTTCAGGAGCTTGGTCATGGTTTTCGTAAAATGTTTAGTTCACGAAATCGTGACCTCATGAATTTATGACTGGTTTTTTTCGTGTACGATTCCATAGCTGGTTATGTTCAAAAAATAGTGGAAATGTCCATTACATAATCAGTATGATTAGCACATACATAAAATAAATAAATCGACAGCCACGAACTTGAGAAGCTATGTGTCGTAGCTGAAACACATGAACCCAGCAGCGGATCCAAGAGGAGGGTTCGGGGGGTCAGGACCCCGCCAACAAGTTTCAACTTGTTAACAAATTTTAAATTAGTTTCAATTTTAAAGTAGTTTTCAAACTCAAAATCAGTTCAAACCAATTTTTGTACTGGTTTTACAGACCTACTAGGGAAGTTTATTTAGGATGAAGTAGGAAATTTTCTTCGGTGGAGGGGGGAATTGATGAGGGAAGGTGGGTTTAGGGAAGGATGGTGTGTGGGGGATAGACCGGGATTAGGTTAACGATGTTCAGATTGATTGCATACCCAACAAACAACTTAGCTGGATAATAGCTTAAACAGTTCTTGTTCAGCTTATCCTCTAAGATTAAAGGCTTGTTCAGCTTTCGTTGTTTGTTGGGTAACCTTTCTACATGAGAAAGGCAAAAAAGTAAGGTGAACTTATAAATATGGGACATAACTTTTTTACTTACACTACCATAACAAACGAACAAAACGCACCAGGGCTTCTAAATTTCGAGAAACATCGTTGATTGAGCTTCAAAACAAACGCTAAAAAATTGATGCAGTTTGTTTGAATAGAAAAAAAAGTATTCCGAGAAATTATGGTGAACGTATAATTGTGAGACACACTGTATTTTCCCATGACACCAATGTCAAAAAACTTCAAGCAAAATGGGCGGAGGTATAAAATTGTCCAAATGATATGAAATTTGGCATCTGAGTTTACTTTGCTTTTTGTCACAATAGGAGGCCTTTGAGATTTCGAAAATGAGTGTTTTTGCAATGCTCTAATGCGGGTGCGAGGGTGACCAAGGGGGGAGGGGTGATGAATGATGGAGGTGTTAGGGTAAGTGGGGGGAGATACTACACCAAACTGCATATTATACCTTCCATTTGAGACCAGTTTTGATAAAATCTGTTCGGTCATCTCCGAGTAACCGATGCGCAACTGTTGGTCACACACATACATACACACGTTTTCCGAACTCAACGAAGTGAGCCGAATGGTATAAGAGTGTTGGCCAACAATTTTAAGCAATTTGTAACTCATTTTAATTATTTTTGCATCATTTATACATATATTGATTACCGGTTTATATGGAAATTTCGCTTGTGGCCGAATACTTCAACCCGTAACACAGGAACCAGAACTCCGATTCAAAGGAAATTTAATAGCATTCAATAGAAATATTCTAGCTTTCATTTGAGACTGATTTTGTGAAAATCAAGTCCGACATTTCTGAGAAGATGTGAATTCAACTCAGGAACATAAACACTTTCCCGAAGCTTCCGGTTCCGCCGAAGTTGTCCAATGTGGTCAATGTCGGTTTGATTGGGCATCAGTGAACTGAAACTATAAATCCAAACATTTTCGAACACATTTTATTAAGTTTTGCATCTTTTAGATACCATGCTGACCCCACTCTTCAACCTGTAACTCCGGAACCAGAAGTCTGAATTCAATGAAATTCAATAGCAGCCTATGGGAACGTTGTACCTTTCATTTGAGACTAAGTTTGAAAAAATTGGTTCAGCCATTCCTGAGTAACCGATGTGGTTATTTTTTGGTCACATACATACACACACACACGCACACGCACAGACATTTGCCTAACGTGATGAACTGAGTCGAATGGTATAAGAGACTCAGCCCTCCGGGCCTCGGTTAAACAGTCGGTTTTCAGAGTGATTGCATAGCCATTCTATAGAAGAAAGGCAAATAGAAAACCATAGTTTTAAACAATTTTCTTCTTAATGGCGAAAAATAATGTTTACCTAAATTGTTCTCCACTAAGGGAAATACAGCATAGTGAATCTTGCATTGGCTTGCTAAGCCAAACCATTAGTTCTCATCAGCTTAAAATGAGCTCCTTGTCGTGCGGCACATCACGCTTGACTAGGGGTTTACTCAGGAACACATATTGTTTTTTTTTTTGGGGCTAGCGTCAATCCGGCGCTTGCTTAGTCCTGTCACTAAGTTAGTGTCGGATTCTGATAACAAGAAGTCGAAACACAAATTCCATAACTAATTTATCAGGTGTGCCCCAGGTTGCTTCAACCTTGGACTTTTGCTATTCTCCATGTTCTTCAAAGATGTTTTGACGGCGCCGGTGGTTGAGTGGTAAGCGTGACCGCCACTCATTCCAATTTGCCTGGGTTCAATTCCAGCCGAGGTCGTTGAGATTTTTCTGTGGTCACGTCTTCCTTCGGAAGGGAAGTAAAGTCCGGTCTCTGAGTTTGGTGGATCGATATCTAATCCAGATAGTGAAGTCACCTACCTGGCGTCGATAAAGAAGAAGTGATCCAACTTCTATACTCTTACTAACGAAAAATATCCTCCTCCCGTGATACTTGTGGAGTGCGCAGTAGTATATACGGCCTCTAGCAAAAGCAAGTATCGGACTAACCATTCCTTCCCTTTCCTTCCGTGATCTACGTTCGGGCCTGGCTGGCGCCGGTATTGATCAATACTTTAGGATTACCAGGAGTTGCACATTGAAAGATGTTTCGCTACTCCCATGCATAATTATCTACTTATTCTCTGTGCAACTTCAGCTAGTCCAGATCGATAACGGAGTAGCAGCCAGGGGTGGTCGCACAAGCTCAAGCTCAAGCTCTTCATGTTCATCAAAGATGTTTACTATGTCATCTCACCTGGATGCATACTTATATACGCTGATGATCTAGCATAGTTTCTTATTGTACGATCCACGGAAGATTGCACTTTAGCGACATCTAGATGCTTTCTATGATTGATGTACAGTCGTGATTCGCTGGTTGGGACACACCTCTGTCCAACTAACGAATTTGATTCGTTAGCTGGACCGACTGACAGATGTCAAAAACTCTCCAAAGAAGACGTTAGTAGTGTAATTGCATCTATTCACATCTCTAATAATTGTCAGATTGATTGTCAAAGTAAATTTGACATAAGATTTTGACATTCAGATGCTTTTTAGTTGGACAATGGTTCAACTAGCGGAGGTCCAACTAAAAAGCGGTCCAGTTAAAAATGTCCAACCAGCGAATCACGACTGTAATCAATTTTTTTTTGACTTTTAGTGTATGTAAGTGTTCGGTGATCTCTTTCACACGCTGGAAAACCCCTATACTCTGAAGCTACGCTATTTCTACAAAATAGCTGCCAGTCATCAGAAACCTTGTTGTACTGCTAGACTCGCAGATGTCTTTCTGAGATCACTACTTCCATTTTTTAGCAAATACTATTTGAAACCTCGATTTGATTATAAGAATGGCTGATCCGTATTGTATGCGAGCGCTATATTTCTCACTTGTTCGGTCTACTTTAGAAACTTCAGCTGCTGATTGGAGTTCTTTCGCTGGGATTTGTATTACCACAATTGGAGCCGTGAAAGCAACATTCTTTTGAATGATCCTTAGAACATAACCGTGGTGTAAACGTGTAAACGTGTATAATTGCTTGATATGGATACTCTGTTCGACCGACGGAACATATTGAGGGCTGCGTTTGTGGGTAAACTGCTGAATGGCAACACTCCAGATATTCTCCAAAAAGTCAAAATTAATGTACCTCCCAGAAGCATGAGATTGTTGAATTTTTTGAAGTTTGAGTTCCAGCGCATCGAGTCTGGTCAGTAAGTACCCATAAAAGCAATGTGTAGTGTCTTTAATAGTGTGTGTGATTATTTTGACTTTTCTGTATCTATTGATATTTTTAAAAATATTTTTAGAAGATTGACAAGATCTAAGATGTTTTTAATGTTTGTTCTAGTAAAGAGTGTCCCACATCAAATTGCATCACGGCTAGAAAACGCTGTTGAAAATAAACCATTGGGTATTTTCTCTTGAAAGTTTGGATAGAAGTAGTTTGGAGTGTATTATTTACACTGTATTTTTATCGCTGTCAGCCTTTTCAAAAATTGGAAAAATGGCGTCAGCCGAAAAGCAACGCCGCGAATTGATTTTGCGCAAGTACCTGGAAAATCCTCAACTCTCTCATCGGGACATCGGATGACAACGCGGAATCGTGCGGTCAATGGTGAGTCGTGTGATTAAACGTTACTAGCAAACTCTGAACATCGAACGGAAGGAGAAATTCGGTCAGAATTGATGCTCCATTAGGGATCAGGATCACAACGTGAAGTGAAAGCGATTAAGGGGTTATATACAAAGTTGTGGCGAAAAATTGAGCTAAGTTCGTCATTTTTTTAAAGGGTTTTGTGCAAATTTCTTTTGAAAAACGCGAAAGACAGAACGTTGGTAGTACTATCGAAGATAGGAAAAATAAGTTGAATTGAAAAAAAATATTCAAGGTTGACGGAGTTATGGTCGATCCCCCGAAGCGTGTTTTTTTGGCAAAGGTTTGCGGTGAACGCTCTCCAAGCCAAACCGCTCAACTGAAATCCAAAAACTAAAAAGATTATTGAAGAAAAATGTATTGTGGTGTACTTGAATGGATCGTTTTCCAATAAAAAATTTGTTTCTTGCAAATAACACATGTTGACCAAAAAATGGAGTTATAAAACATAAAAGTTATAAAACGTACAAAATTTTGAACAAAAATTCATTGCGAAGAATCAAAATTTATTTGATGAAAAAGAAACCGTTCAAGTACACAGGAATTTAAATACAAACAATTTAAAATAAAGTTTAGGCAAATTGGATGAATGGCTTTTGAGATATCACGTTCACCGCAACGGTACTTTTCAAAAAACTCCATTCCGAGATAATTGCGTTTAAAATTTTGTGTTAACTTCATTCGTGGAAGAACTGGCGCGCTGCAAACGGCTGTAATTTAAAATCTAGTGCTCCGATCTGGATGAAATTTCGCATGTACTTTTAGAATATTCAATAATTTTTTTTCGATTTCTTGAGTTGCAACTTTGTATATAACCCCTTAAGCGGAATCCCCATGCTTCGGTCAGTGATGTGGCCAAAAAGTTGAATCTGTCCAAGTACAAAGTGCAGAAAGCTCAAAATCGGGACGAACAACAAAATACGGTAGGAAGATCACGTACCCGGAAACAACACCCAGATACTGATGAAGCCTCATTGTCTCATCATAAATGACGAGACTTACGTCAGAGGCAGAGCTTCCGGGGCTACTGTTCTTCACCGCTCCGCACAAATTTGATGTTTCGGAGGAAGTAAGGAAGTGGAAAGTTTTCCAATAAATACAAGATTTGGCAAGCGATCTGTTCATGTAGCAAATGGAGTGTGCTGTTCTTGACTTCCGGAACTGTAAACGGAGAGATCTACCTCAAGGAGTGTCTACAGAAGCCTCTGCTTCTTCTGTTGAAGCAACACGAGGGCCCTACGATCTCCTGGGCAGATTTAGCTTTGTACCACTATTTAAATGTTGTCCAGCAGTGGTACGAAGCCAACGAGGTAACTTTCGTACCCAAGGAAATGAACGCCTCCTCCCCCCTCCCTTCCCACCGCAATGGAGCTAAAGCCCACTGAAAAATATTGGGTGATTATGAAGCAGGCACTACGGAAACATTCCAAGGATGTCAAATCTGAGGAAGATATGAAGAAAAACTGGGTTTTCGTACAGAAGAAGCTGCAGCCAGATGTTGCACAGAACCTAATGAGTGGAGTAAGCATAAGGTGCGAGCATACGGTAATGGTATTGAAACTGAATAAAATTAATATGCTGAAAGCATGCTAATGGGTTATGGTTTATTGTCTGAAAGTTTGAAAAGAATCGGTGCACTAGGTAATTCTCAACAGCGTGTTTTCCGTAATTCAATTTTATGTGGAACAACCTTTATTAATGTTCAATGTGAAATCATGTTTGGAAATATGTTAGTTAAGAATTCCAAAAAGATGAAGGGTTTTACGCGCATTTGAAATGAATCTTCGAATGGGCTTCTCCCCTCCATCAAAACTTCAATTAGATCAATTAAGGTGAGATTAAAAATAATCAACAAATAAACAAATAGCCAAGCAATATCTGAAGCGCTTTGAATACCATATTTAACTGCCTGTAGCAACAACGAACGCGATCAAGTGTCTCCACATCAAAATCCAGCACCATCACACTACCAAAGAAACAAATGCCGATGAAGGCGAATTTACAATACCGACCCGTAAAACAGGAAATAAATAAGAGCTGCATCACCAAGACCTGACGGACAGACAGTAATTTTGCTTTTTTTATTTTAACATTTCGTAAAAACCTGAAGGATCGACGGCTCAGTAAGACTTGAAAACGGATTGAAAAAATCGGCCGAAAATTTTCTTTGCTATCTTTCCCATCAATTTCAAATAATTCGGAAGTTCCAAGTAGGGAAATCACGTGCACGGATGCTCTACACTCAATTGTTGACGAAGTCGCATTGTCTCGTCACGGATGACGAGACTAAGACGAAAGCAGATTTCCTGCCTTCCAAGCTTTCACGGCTCGTCATAAGTTCGACATCCCTAAGGAAATTAGTAAGTAGAAACGGCAGTTTTCAGGCTTACCAAAAAATATATGAGTAGGCGAGCAATTTGCTTATATAAGAAGCGGAGAATCCACCCGCAGGTCTCACACTTTCCTGCTACACTAAGGAGGTCAATTTCGTCGTTAATCTCCCGAACGCACAGGAAATCCGGCCAATTGAGAAATATTGCGCCAACAAGAACCTCGGAAATGAAATCGGAAGCCGAAACACGAATAAAAAGTAGCCGAAACGTTGTAAAGAGGTACGTGCATTTGCACATGGCTGTGGAATTAAATTGTACAAACATGGAACGAGTTAAATATTTTATTCAGTTATTATTTTATTCACTGAAAGCTTAAAAACAATTGGTTGAATGGGTTAATTTTGATGAATCTTTTCTTGTGATGCAGTTTGATTCTGTGCGTCCTTGATTTAATTCAATAATTAAAATTGAATGTGAAGAAAATTTATTTAGAATGGCTTCCAAAATATAATTAGTTGGCAAATTTATTTGCTTTTGCGTCTCACTACCCATTAACGTGATTCGAAAAACGAGCGATGAAAATAAAGTTGAACTGATCTTCCTCGCTGCGAAAAAGTTTACAACCCCAAAGTATAATCACCTTGCCAAAAACAAGAATGATGACTGAAAAATTCGCCTCGTAAATCGTATCTGGATTAGAGTTTTCTACGGTGGTCGGTTAGTTCGGGAGCTTAAGTTGTTTAATACCCTCGCCTGGGACGGCTATATCTTCCCTTACTTACTGCAATAAGACACTTTGGGAGGCCAGCTTCAGCAAGCGGGAAATATTGACCTATGAGAAGAAAAGTAAAAAGGTATCAACATGAAGGAAAAGAGTGTTCGTAGAATCGTTATCATCCTTCTTGACGCACTAAAAGAGTTTCCCGTTTTTCAATGTACGGGAGAATTTATGGCTGGCATTTTGGGTTTCAATAAATTACAGCGAAATAAGCGGTGTCCTTTTGGATGATAGGGTTCGATCGATTTAGGTATCGTTTAGATGTAGTTTGCTAACTGGCGGTATAATGTAAATTGATAAAGCATCATCCGAGTTTGGAAAAATTGTATTAAACCACTACCTCTTCGTGTACACCGTAGTACGGAGAAAATCGCCTACCAATTTTCCATATTGTACTATCCATACAGTCGTATTCAACCAACACCGTTCCAGTAGCTTCACAAACGGCAAATATTGAGGTTGTTGAATGCTTTTCGAACTTATTCTAGCTTGCGTTTTCCGTCTCCTCCTTTGCAATGATGTTTGCCATGCTACCGGTAGCATGGTAGCCAGGCAACAAGGCACTACTAACCAAAAATGTGGTTTAATCGCGTTGCCACTTGATCTCGAATCTGGTCCGTGCCAGCAATGGCACGTATATCAAAGTGAACCGAGACTATGATAATTAATCACGAATGGCTCAATTCTCGTCTGTTCCGGACATTGATTTCGATTTCAACGGGTAAGCAGCTTTCTTCACGTCAGGATTTATTAGTTGGAAATTTGAGCCAGCTTTCCTAGCACTTACCCATCTTTAATTCTTTCCAACGGCAATCATCGGCCAATTGACGTTTGATGGAGATAATCCGTTGCAGTTGATATCCGATCTGTTCCTTGTCGTTGCGCGTTATTAGCGATGGTTCCATTAGTGGGTGTTATCAGTGCACATATTTGCTCTGGTGATGCGAGAATGAACGATTCGCTACTCTTGCAGAGTAGCAGTAATTCGCTAGTTGCGTTATTTAGTAATAGGATTGGTGGTGCTCGGCTCACTTCAGCCTCGGCCTTTCCTCCAACTAATCATTTGACGATTCCCCAGCAATTTTCGAAAACGAACCACCATGGTATGGTGACCTGACGTTCTGGTTTTCCAGAATATGACCTGATTTTTAACTAGCGGTCCTGATGTCCTGGGACATCGAAGAAAACCTTGGCCTGTTTTCTCTCCTCTACGTAAAACAAATATTTTTTGTCTTTCTCATACAAAGAAAGCCAATGCAATCACTCCAAAAATCGACTTTGCAACCGAGGTCCTGAGGGCCGAGTGTCATACACCATTCGATTCAGTTCGTCAAGATCGCAAAATGTCTGTGTTTGCATGTATGTGTGTGTCAAATAATGTTAATGAATTTTCTCAGATAACCGATTTGCACAAACTTAGTTTCAAATGACGCTATTGAATTTTTAGTTGGTCGGACTTCCCGTTCTGGAGTTATACAGTCCTATATAAACTGGTAACCCTATGATGTCCCATATGATGTGATACATATTCAGTAAAAATTCAGGTTTTATGGTAGTTTTATAGCCATTAATAAAACTTATATTGCACTTGTGACGTGCTATAAAACTTCAATTGTTACTTGGCAAATGGGCTTAACATTATTTGGATTTGCGGGTCTGAATCACTAATGACCAATCAAAGCAGATTTGATCACATTGGCCGCCTATGATGGTTATGGAAGCCTCCGGGGAACTCGCCAAGTTCCTTAGCTAATGTCACTCCTATTTTCCAGCAAACTCTTAACTGATTTTTAAAAAAATGATTTCAAATCAAATATATAATACTCCCATTGACTGCTATTGAATTTCATTCTGTTCTGACTTTAGGTTCTGGAGTTACAGGTTGGTTATTGTGGTCATATAGGAATTTCTCATATATACCGTATATATTCGTAATACCTCATAGGTTAAAAATCTATCGAAATGAACATCAAATTACTTCGATTCGCAGGCCTGAATCACTGATAGCGAATCAAAGATTGTTGGAACATATCGTCCACTCTCTATAATTCCGGATGTCCTGGATTCCGAGCATATTCCAGAACTAAAGCCACTTTGGTGATAACTGAACTCATAGTTGGAACCAGTGTACATTTTTCACTACCTGTCAAGCCACCCGTACAATCAGTTTCTGCTGAAAATGTCTCATGTCTCAAACTGGTTAGCTTCCAAGCCTCTATGTTTGATCTCGTCACGTGTCATGGAATCAAAATGCGTAATCGGTCTCAGGCCCGTAGCCAGGATTTTATATCGGGAGGAGCCTAAAAAATTATTGCATAATGCGTTTAGTTCTGATCTGAGACGAGACATGCAGATAGTAAAAATCTAACGTGAAATGCAGCCATGGGCTACTGTCAATTCAGCCAGTTCATTTAAACTATGTGAGGCTATGCGAGACGAAGAATAGAATGAAAAGAAAAAAAAGTAAAAGAAAACATCTATCTGCAAGTCCCGTCCCAGGTTTTGATAACGCCTTGATATAGCCACTAGACACTACATGAAATTTTGAAAAGTTCTCAATGAAAACAATTTCAAATCTACGACAATTCTAAAAACATGTTCTTTGTCATTAGAAAGGCTATAGTACATCAACGAATTATTGATGTTGAATTTGATTTTTATTATTTATTTACAAGTTACAATTTACTCTCGGTACAGCAATGGATATTCTAGAGTTCTCAGTATTTATGCGCTAACCGAATATGGCAATCCTTGAGGGCGCTGGAAAACGCAGTGTGTTCTAAGCAATACGTTTAAAAGGTGTAGAAGATGCTAAATCGAAATGAGTAGAGAAATATCCATAAAATGTTCAAACGTAGAGAATGTCGAAATTTGTTTAAAATCTTCTGATTTAGCAAACGAATTGTATATGCGCAGAAACGGTTCAACTTCTTTTTTCTTGATCTGGCATCCTGAAACTATTACCAGTTCTAAGTCATCATGCTAACACATTTTTTATATATTCTATATAAATGAAATTACTTTAAAAACTGGTCTTGGCTTGGTAGATCAGAGCCCCAGTTACGAAGGGTTTTTGGTGATCAATAGGATCAAAATAAATATATATCAATGATTTAATGTGTTAAAGGGAATTGTCCTTAAATCGAATGAAAATCACATAACGCTGATTACTAATATCTTCTAATTTACGTAAAATTTGTTAAATGTATCGTTGCTGACACCACCAATATAAACTAGAAACTACAAATATGAACAAGCTCAATAATTTCAGTATCTCTTGATTAAGACACATGGAAGGGAATATATACATTATATTGCATTTACTTCCCCATTGCCGAAGAGTAGATGTAAGGCCAACTTTCTACGAAGATTTCGGCTACACTTTCTAAGTCAATTTGTTACTCCATTAAACAAATATATTGACACTAACCTGTTCAATAATTAGTTTGTTTTTTAATAAAAATAATTAGCTCATTTTTTTTCACAATTACCATAAAAATTGAAAGATATTCGACTTTTTGAACCAAGCTGTAATGTCTATTTTATCACAGGTTCATTTAACACAATTTGAGAAATAGTTTCAATTGAAGCTGTTGACCTGACGCGCCAAAACCCTATGGATAACAAAGACGTTTAAGCGTCTTTCGAAGATGAAAAGATCAGAGCGCAATTCCGAGTGTTTAGAAAATATAGAAGACCTACCCTTGAACCGATTCCAATTTATTGATTCCTTTTTGCTCTCTTTTCTCCGTGATCTTTGATCATCTTACTCATTTGAAAACAAGAAATCAAAACGATAATCCCTTATTGACTTATAGACTCAACTAGTTACAACATTTTAGTCGCTCTCCGTGATAGCCTACTGACGTCAGTTTACTGTATCGTTACGTCGTTTTCAAACTTACATAGACATCAATTGGATACCACCGAAAGCGACTAAAATGCTTCTGCTGATTGCAATATCAAGTTTATTATGATTGATTGACTAATATGTGGTTTAGAATCAATTGACATCTGAAAGTAAGGATAAAATCACGACGGTTAGTCCTACCGCTAATGTATACGTTTCTGTATGTCATCAAAATTAGTAATACACGAGCGTATATAATTCGTGGATTGATGAACACCTCAGGAAAACCACTTTTTTACCACTTTTGGGCTTGATCACTGTTCATGCAAGTTCTTTGATATGTCCACGTACCGGGAATTTTCTAGCACACGCGGCGGGAGGTGATATCGGCGGAACAAATTACACGCGGCACGATTTAGTGGATATCAAAACTCTTTAATTGTCGAGAAAGAATGTAATGAATATAAATAGGTTAAGAAAGACTCGACTGCTTTCGATAACGTTTTATTACTGACTAACTGCTCTGGTATTTTCTACATCTGTAGGTAGTAAGTTTCAGTGGCACGATCATACGATCGGCAATCAAAAGGCCTTTTTTGCTTATCATCTATATGTGTAACGATAGATAGATAAAGCGCAATGAGAAAGGTATCTTCTTATCATACGGCTGAGCGAGAAAACAACTGATACTGTGTTGTGGAACATATGGTGGTTCTAAAACTACTAATAATTATTTTTGCCGCAACATAGCCGGCCGCCTTGAAATCCATGAGATTTCAATATCAAATTCTATCATTGTTGTTTCTAACACTAACTAATTCAATATATCTTATTTTCTATCGGTATTTACGTTTGCAAACAATTGAAAACCGACTCAATCACTAGGTGAGCCTCCTGCTTCTCTGGAACGGTGGTTATTGGTTGAATGTTGGTCTGGATTTACTGTCCTGGATGACATGGGTGTTGACCTCAAACACGGTGCTGACGAACGGTACGGGAGATGATGTCATGGCGAATCACACTGCTGGAATTTTCGCCATCTATGATGTGCATGGTGTCTCGTCTAGCGGCTGTCCTCGACAGCCTTGGATGGAACTGGTGCCCTTCGTCTGTGAAAAAGATGTGGTGCTTTTTTATATGAATTTATGAACATTACAGTATCTTGCCTGGAGCGGAGGCCCCCGGGCCTCCGCGGCCGCCTTCCTTGGCGTTGACGATGGTTGGATGAAGAGCTCGTGCTGGTTTCTTACTCTCGAGTAACACCTTGATTGACGAATATCAGGCTGAATCGAAGAGGGTGATCAATCCTCTTGGCTGGTTGGTAGGTTGGTTGAGACGTCGTTGTACCTCGGTGAGAAGAATATTAGCTTGGTTCTAGCTGGCGGACGCAAAACTAATCGATAGCATGGTGCTATAGTACACTGGCGACTGGGCCAGCATCGTAAAGAGGGTAACGTAGACAGGACCGTACATCATGCACATATACTTCGTGATTCGACCTTCACCTTACATGCATTGTATACTTTGGAGATGGAAGATTTGGGGATGTGTAAAGATCGATGTGTCTCGACGACAGACTTCAGAAGAACTCATCCCGGGGTCACCGGAATGGTGACGAAACAGCAACTATGGAGTATGAAACTAGGATTACTTTTTTGAAATTCTTTATAAACACAACACTTAACTGGAAAGCGGAGGTCTCTAGCGGACCTCCGCTAGTACCGAAGCACCGTCGTAAACGAGCTACAGCCCGCCATTCGTCGACATCGCGTTGTCCCTTATAGGAAGAACGCATATCTTGGTAATTCCTCGTTTGTAGATTCCGTCCTGGGTGCGAACATTAACGACACGTATGTTGTTATCTGGTCCTCTAACGATATCGGTGACACGGCCAAGATGCCATCTGAGTGGTGGTAAACGTTCGTCCATCAGGAGTACCATGGTTCCAACTGCAATGTTATCCCGTTGTCTCGTCCATTTGGTCCGATTGTGTAAATCAGATAAGTAGAGTGTTGTCCATTTCTCCCACAGCATCTGAACATAGTGTTGAGCCCTTTGCCAGGAAGATAACCGATTTGTGGGCACACTGTCTAAATTAGGCTCTGCTATGGCAGTCAACGGACGTTGTACAAGAAAATGCCCTGGAGTCAAGGCTTCAAAGTCGTTCGGGTCGTTACTTATTGGTGTAATCGGTCTAGAGTTCAAAACTGCTTCTACTTGTGTTATAACAGTTTGAAACTCGTCGAATTGTAGTGTCCGTGGTCCGACTGTCTTCTTCAATGCAGTTTTGAAGCTCTTTACGGCAGCTTCCCATAGCCCACCAAAGTTGGGCGTTCTAGCAGGGATGAACTTAAATTCAATCCGTTCTACGGCTGTGTCTCTCGTTATCACGTGTTGAAACTGTTGACCTTCAAAGAGCCTTCGTAGTTCATCTAGCTCTCGATTGGCTCCCACAAAGTTTTTCGCGTTGTCACACATGATGACTGTTGGATGCCCTCGCCGGGCTACAAAGCGCTTAAGCGCTGCTAAGAACGCTTCTGTAGTCAAATCTTGCACCAGTTCTAGATGTACCGCTTTTGTGACTAGGCAGACGAATATGGACACGAAACACTTCTTAGGGCTGCTCCGACGATTAGCATAGGAGAATAAAAACGGTCCACAGTAGTCCACACCGACATGAAGAAAAGGTGGTGCTGGTGTTACTCTTTCTGCTGGTAGGTCCGCCATTAACTGATCTAGAGGTCGTGGCCTTGCGCGAAAGCACGAGATGCAGCCATGTATCAATTTCCGAGCTAAATCCCGAATTCGCGTTGGCCAGTATCGTTCTCTAACGCGCGCAATGAGTAGCTGTTGTCCAGCATGGTATAGCTTCGTGTGATAGTGGGCGAGTATCAACATTGCAAGAGGATGATTGTGGTGAATTATCATCGGATGTTTTCTACTATCTGACACAGGCGCATCCCTCAGCCGGCCGCCAACACGCATGATGCCGTCTACTAACCTTGGACGTAACGAACAGATTTTTGATGACTCCCGAACCTCATCATTTCTTGCCAAATCGAGCAGTTCCTGGCTGAAGCTTTCTCGCTGGGACAGTTGGACTAAATGAATAACAGCCTTATCATACTCCTCTGTACTGATCAGTCCAATCATTCTACTGCCTCTGTTGATTTCTGTCGCATTATATCGGAACCGACGAATGAGTGCAACTATGCGAATGAGTTTTGGGAACGATGAATATAAGGAAAATATTTCGCTTGGAGGTTGTGCTTGCAGAGCTAATGACACCACACTACGTTCTTCTAAAACGGCTGATTCGAACTGTTCGAAGTTGACATCATCGTTCATAGGCCACGTAGGAGTTTCTTGACGCATCCATAGCGGACCATCGAACCAGATTGCCTGATACTGGAGCTGCGCCGGAGTCATTCCACGGGATAAAATATCTGCTGGGTTTTCAGTACCAGGTACATGATGCCAAACGCCGCATCTTGTGATATGCTGTATTTCAGACACCCTGTTCCCAACGAAGGCTTGCCAACGTGATGGCGACGAAGCTAACCAGCACTGGACAATTTTGGAATCTGTCCAGAAATGTGGCATCGTAGTAGTTGGGATGTTGCTTCTGAACCTTTGGAATAGATGACTGAGTAACAGCGCCGATGACAGTTCCAGTCGAGCTATTGATTGCTTACGTTTGTTTCGCTTTGGTTCATCGAGTGGAGCAACTCTTGACTTTGACATTAGCAGGCGTACCGCAACAGATCCGTCGGAGGAGACGCAACGAAGGTAAAGGCATGCTCCATACGCCCTTTCCGAAGCATCACAAAAGCCGTGCAGTTCGACACTTACACAATCGTGGCATGGTCCAACCCATCGTGGCACAGTCAGGGAATCGAGAGCGATCAGGTTTCGCCTATATTCTTGCCAAAAGTCTTGGAATTCCTCCATAAGTGGTTCATCCCATTTGCAATTTAGCTTCCACAGCGTTTGGATAAATATTTTGGCTTGAACTATAACAGGACCGACAAGTCCAAGCGGATCGAAGAGTTTAGATGCGTCGGACAAAATAACTCGCTTGGTAACGATGGCCGCTGTGTTCCACCTCGGAACTTCGAAGCGGAAACAGTCTGTGCATGGTTCCCACGCAAGCCCCAAAGTTTTTACAGTGGATGTGGATGAATCTAATTCGAGAATATCTCTATGATCTCGGAGGCCTGCTGGAAGATCTGCCAAGATCTCTTGACAATTCGAATTCCATTTTCGAAGAATAAATCCTGCGCTGTCTAGCAAGTTGTTCATTTCCCTTATCAAGCTCCTTCCTTCCTTCACGCTACTAACACCGGTGATCATGTCATCCACATAAAAATCCTTTTTAAGAACCTTAGCAGCTACAGGATGTGATTTGTCTCCGTCCTCTGCCAGCCTTTGCAAACAGCGAGTGGCAAGATATGGTGCTGCTGAGGTCCCGTACGTAACGGTTGTCAATTCAAATGTTTGAATTGGATCATTTTCTGATTCTCTCCAGATGATGCGTTGCAATCCTTGATCAGATTGTTGTACATTAATCATGCGATACATCTTGGCTATGTCAGCTACGAGTGCCAAACGATGCATCCGGAAACGAATTATGATTGACATCAGGTCATCTTGGACAACAGGACCAACCATTAAACCGTCATTGAGTGCGATTCCAGTGGATGTCCGAGAAGAGGCGTCGAAAACGACACGTAATTTAGTCGTCGTGCTGTCCGGTTTTAATACGGCATGGTGTGGCAGATAATAAACTGGTCCGGGTGCCACGGCTTGATCGTCAACCTTTCGCATGTGACCCATGTACTGGTACTCCCGAATAAACTCACAGTACAAGGTCTTCATTTCAGGATTCGTTGCGAACCGCCTCTCTAAACTCATGAAGCGGCGAAGTGCTGAAGCTTTAGAGTCACCCAGCTTTTGGATGACATAATCTTTTTTCGGCAGGGTCACTACGAAACGCCCTGTATCGTCTCTTGTAGTCGTTTGTTCAAAGATTTCCTCACACCGTGTTTCTTCGATCGAATATGTACTTTTCACTTGACAGGATTCCAATTCCCAAAATTTGGTCACTTGGTCCTGGAGAGCTGTAGTCGAACACAGATATACAGCTGCTGTGGACAAAGCAGATGTCGAATCGGTAAGTCGACCGGAAACGATCCATCCGAAAACAGTATTTTGTAGCGTAGGTCCTTGTTCCCAGAGTTTCCTTTTTCCGTCCAATAACAGATCGAGATAGTACTCTGCACCGATTATCATGTCGATTTCTGCTGCTTTGTTGAAATCCGGATCAGCCAAAATGATTTCGTTCGGTACATTCCACTGATAGATTTCGAAATCTTCGCATGGCAATGGTACGGTTAGTTTTGAAAGAACATTAAATCGTATGTCCTCCTGGAACTCCGAGATTTCGTTTAATCGTGGATTGATCGTTGCACGCACTGCTTGCTTAGAAACACCTCCCGATCCTCCAATTCCTTGGATAGACAAGTAGTCAGAAAACTCCTTCAATTTGAGCTTCCGACAGAAGCTAGTAGTTACAAAACAATATTGGGAGCACGAATCGAGCAATGCTCTGGCCAAAATCGTGTTTCCATACGCATCGCTAACACGCACAAGTGCAGTTGACAGCAGCACTTGACGTGTAATTGACTTATTGGAGGCTTGAAGTGTGACTGTGTGCTTGGTGGAGAAGGGTTGACCAGTGGCAGGCCTTGGGTGAGTGCTATGCGAATGTGGATTGACAACTGTTAAGGTGATGGTGGATGGTGTATTTGTGTTTGTGGGTGTGGGTGTGGCTGTGGCTGTGTTCTGAGTCGGAGTTTGCAACGTCTGCTGATTATTGTCAGTTGGGGGTCGTCTCGACTTTTGTTTTTCATTTCCACTGTTCGCTGAAGCGTTTGACGGATGAAGCAACGTGTGATGCCTCCTACCGCAATTACGGCACATTCCTCTTGTACAGTTGCGGGCCAGGTGTCCACCTGACAAACAGTTCACACATAAACCATGTTTACGTACCGTATCATAACGTTCTGATACACTCAAATTCTGGAATCGTTTGCATATGAATGCTGAGTGGGACGGTTCTGAACAGAAGCTACAACGTCCAGATGTTGATGGATGGCTCACACCAAACCGTGGCCTTTTGTTATCGGCTATTGGTGGGAGAATGTTATGTCCAACAGATTGGAGAACTGCACAATGATTTCTGAGAAAGGTAATCAAATCTTCATAAGCTGGGACCTCTTTGGAATTGTGGTGTGTTTCCCATAATCTAAGAGTTACAGGATCCAACCTCGCGCAGAGCATGTGAACAAGGATAGTACTCCAGCCAGCTGTCTCTTGTCCCAGTTTTTCGAGCATTTGCAGATTCTTATCAAATTCACTTAGAACGTGGTTTAGGGATTCGAAATTCTCTCTCTTCATAACAGCAACTCCAAAGAGTGCTTCTAGGTGCGCCTTGACAATCAATTTAGTATTTTGATAACGTCTTTCTAAAGATGTCCAAGCCACGGTGTAGTTGGCTGCTGTCAGCTCAATGGATGAAATCGCTTGAAGAGCTTCTCCGGAGACAGACGATTGCAAGTACGTAAACCTGTCCATGTCTGTAAGCTTCTCGTTCCGATGGATAAGGCTGCGGAAAGCATCTCGAAATGGGACCCAATCTCGAAGTTTACCACAAAAGGTAGGTAATTTAATCTCTGGAAGTTTGATCTTCGAATATGCAGAAACCGAGGCAGTAACAGCGGGAGGGCTGGCGACACTCTCGTCCTTGATACGATGTTTTAGCAGCGATCCCTTGAGTCTGCAATATAAATTCTCCGCATCTCGTAAAATCTCATCGTTCTCTACATCCCTCCTTTCTTCAGCAGCTTCCAATCTCGCCAAACGGTCTGCTTCCTTCTCGTCTAGTTCTGGTTCTTCGTCATCTTCCAATTCATCCATTTCAGTTTCTATCAAATTTCGCACTTCTTTGAATTCACTAAATGCACTTTCTAGCAACTGCAAACGAACATCAACTTGATCTCTGTCGTCGATTGTATAATGTTCAACAAACTCGGCAATTCCTGTCATAGTGGTTCGCAAGCGTTTTTCACGTTTTTGGAGTGTTCTTAAACTGTTTGCCATCTTCACTTGATCGTCACTAATAACACACTTATCAATGTTGGTTCGTTTGCACTGCTCACCACACCGAGTTTTCACTTAATTCTCTATACACCGTCGCACTGCTAGTTGAATTATTAACCGTAACGAGAACCGCGAGAAGCATTGACTGACCACCCAAATTGACAGCAGCAAGGAGAATCGACCCAAGAACAACACGAGCCAACCAAAAACCCAGCAGAATGTAAGACCGACGACTTCTTTTAACCCACAGGGACCATCTACAGTTGTCAAAAAATAGAAATTCGCATGCAACTTAACTTTATTATTCCTCCTTGTAACATCGCCTCTATTTCTCAACCCAAACCACCGGTCTTCCCCACATGCAATTGAGAAGCCACAGACCATGCAATTACCGTACTTTCCTCAAATTTCCGTGGTAACAGCTCACATACACGCCGTCCGATATTCGTCGACCCAGTCCTCGGTTCTCCACATGTGGCAGCAACAGCACTAATTGGGCAGCAACTCAGCGTCCAAAATGGCGATTATTCCGCATGCACTTCGCTTCAACAATGGACTATTGTTCGCGTTCAATCCGCCACGAGGAATATTCACGATACTTGTTCCGAATACCAGTACACGACACATCCGGCTCGAAGGACCACTTTGTTCATGCAAGTTCTTTGATATGTCCACGTACCGGGAATTTTCTAGCACACGCGGCGGGAGGTGATATCGGCGGAACAAATTACACGCGGCACGATTTAGTGGATATCAAAACTCTTTAATTGTCGAGAAAGAATGTAATGAATATAAATAGGTTAAGAAAGACTCGACTGCTTTCGATAACGTTTTATTACTGACTAACTGCTCTGGTATTTTCTACATCTGTAGGTAGTAAGTTTCAGTGGCACGATCATACGATCGGCAATCAAAAGGCCTTTTTTGCTTATCATCTATATGTGTAACGATAGATAGATAAAGCGCAATGAGAAAGGTATCTTCTTATCATACGGCTGAGCGAGAAAACAACTGATACTGTGTTGTGGAACATATGGTGGTTCTAAAACTACTAATAATTATTTTTGCCGCAACAATCACTTTTTCACGGTTTTTCTTGCTTATTGTTCAAGTTACCGAACTAACAGTGTTTTAATACGGAACGCATTCCCCGCATTAAATGAAATTGAGTGTCAATAGAAACACTATCTTCTCGGCTATATTGTCATCAGCTAATAGACATGCTTTTTTTTCTAGCAAGCGTGAGTGAGATGCCTGATGTTTAGACTAAGCGTGCTCTAATCTATCACATGATGGATGTGTGTATGATTTTAATTACTTTATTCTGGTCAATATCTAGCAAAAAATGTGAGTTTTGTTAGACGTAATCACTAGCGATAAATGCGCATTTTGGGACATATTTTGTGCTTATTTTCTATAAAAAATTTATATTTTTATTATATAAATCGTTTATTTGATTCGGTTGAATGCATTAGCTAAATGAAGCCTTGGGTCTTCATCATATATTTCCATAATGTAAACAATGAAAATGAAAAAACGTTAATAGTTGTCCAACAGAAAACGTACGAGCGGCTAGTGATTGCGTGCGGAGACCTGTTTACTAGGCTGGGAAATCAATGATGGTGCTGACTGTTAATTTTGAGATAATAGACGCAGCTTTTGCCGTCAATATTATCTAAACGGCAGCCGCAAATTTGGCAATTGTTTGTTTTTAAGAAAATGGTATTAGTGACAATGGATGTGCAAAGATGTAATGTGTATAATGATACCATTGCATTATGTTGTGCACGTGCAGGGTCAGCTGGGACGCTCAAGATTCCACCATTTAATATATGGGAATTACTTCCTAGATGAGTCCTTTAAAATGAATCTCATTTTTTTTCCAAATGTGACGATTCTAGAGAAAACATTTACATTACAATAACGCGTATATGATTCTGATTACGATTAACTATATTTTGTCGATTAAGAGGGTTAACATGTAAGAACTATATCAATCATCTCCAACTTAGCAAAATACGCCAAAAAGGGGTTTAAAAAACACCTGTTTATTATATACTGCGGCCGCTGCCCGCATTGTTTAGAAACACATTTCGATATTTTGTACAGAGTCAGATTCGAACCTGCGACGTCTAAGTTGTAGTACAAAGACGACTACACAGACCTATTTCAATCATGAGGAACTAGGCAATATTTCGTAATCATACTTTGTCTGTAAGTGGAGACGTGTTAATTCTAAAAATCTTCGACATAGGGTATTGAGCCCATTTTCGCCATGTTTCTATTATCACCCTACCCATTTGAAGCCGTTGGTTAGAGCAGTGTCTGCCATCTTTGTTCAACGCATTGAGTCAAATGGTAGCGCAACAATAGGGGCACTCGATTCGAGTTTTCGTTGTGCTCAAACACGAGGATTTCACTGTTTTCAGCGCATTTGTGTTATTATATTGGTTCTTAACAACGAAGCAAAGCTGAGGATGTCAATTTTTTCGCATTCCATTGATTGTAGGCCGAGAAATTAATGAATTAGTGAGGCACCCTGCTTGTTATGGTGAAAATAGGCACTTTACCCTATATGCTGCACTGTGAATTGAAACATATGAGATAAGTCGTGAAAGACTTCGAAAAATTCGTGTTAAAATATTTGTGGTGATATGTTAAATCGTATCTAACATTTTGAAATCGTTGTGATGTATATCGAAGTCGTACATAAGTTTGTGTTGTATAATGACTATTCCTACACATAGAAACATATTTGAGAAGCTATAAATCCGACACAGTTTGAAGTACAATAAGATTGAATGTGAACAAAAATATGATTTTGATGAATTTGAATGTTTGTAGCTATATCAGTGTAAGTTGTCAGTGCCCTATGACCATTTCCGATCGAACACGATGCAGTTTATATATCAATGCGATTTGACCAAACTGTCGTTATCAGATCTTGTAGCCGAACATTGACTTTCTCATCGTCCGTATATATGAGAATCAACAACTTGACATGAAAAATGACTAGTTTCGCCTGGGCTAATTTGTTGAATGACATAAGTACGTAATGCCTGACAGCAAATATTTCATATCATGAATGTTTGGTCTTATGCGAAAAGACTGGAAGTTGAATGCCTCCATATTTTGGCTGGAGCACCACTTCTGGCTTCTGTAACTCAATCATCCGACAGATCACGTCAGCGAGAATTAAAGTAACAGTGTCTTCTGTTCTTCCGACGAGTCACACAATATGAATGGAACTATTTTATCACATTCAGCATAGTGAGTAGATATCGTGAACGCTGTCTTCGGTGGTTCGAAATAGTAATCTTCCTCACCATTCCCCAATATTTTTGAAGCCAAACAAGATACAATTTGTTGCGAGTCACCGAAAAACACGTTGATTCTTGAATTTATTTATGAAAAATTTCGTGAGGGGCTTTAGCCCCCTAGTCACCGCTCTGGCTACGGGCTTGATCGGTCTTAAGACTGGTCATGAGGATAATTTACCTGTCGCATGTAAGGCGGTATCAGTCACAAAGTTTACGAATCTGTGCAAAGATTGTCTCTGTTTGCTAGTTTGACCTGTATCTTATACTTGTTCGTTTAAGCACCGTGCAATGGCAGATAAATGGAATGGTAGACGGTATAAATTTTTTTGCAATTTTTCGAAAATTTGTTGTTTGTTTTTGAGAGTTTCTATCCGTAGTAGCCATGCGTGTCAGATGCAAAATAAAAAGAATTCGAATAGTAATTTTTCCCTAAAATTTTATGCATTTGCGTGCATGAAGGGTGTTAGTGATGGGTGCGCGACGTTATACATAAATGCGTTAGGCATAAGTACGTTAGGCATACATTCGTTAGGCATAAGTACGATAGGGGCCGTACACTAATTACGTAAGGCTTTTTTAGAACTTTTCAACCTCCCCCTCCCCCTTGATAAGAGTTCGTAAGATTTTAGTAAACTCCCCCTCCCTCCTACATAAGAAATTTCAGAATAACTGCTGGTGGATATTTATAAACTCCGATTTGGTCCATATGATCTGCTACGCTTTATTCCACTTCCTATGAATCCATTTTTTGTGATGTACAACTCAAGAGTTTACATATTACCTCTTCTGGCGAAAATTCATATTTGATTTCTAACTGTGACGCTTATTGTACGCATAGCTCCGAGATGGCCATCTACGAATTTTGAAGTAAAGTACAGTTTGACAATTGGATGACGAAACATTTTCCGAACACCTTGCTGGTTTGAAGCGAAAGTTTGGAAGAGAAAGAAGTTGGCGTAACAACACGAAGGGTATCAACATTTCTTATCTTATAATGCACACTGGAATCACAGTTTCCGAACAGAACAATGTACCACAAAGAGCGAAGAAACTGCTTGTTTTGTTTGATATACAAAATGTTCATGTTACAAATAAGAAATAGCTCCTTTTTCTTATTAAAAAGAATATTTTTCAACAAACCTTCCCTCCCCCTCAGATAAGAATTTGTAAGATATTTTGAAACTCCCCCTCCCCCCATATGCCCTTACGAAATTAGTGTATGGCCCCATAGGCATAATGGACGATAGGCATAATAGACGTTAGGCATAATGGACGATAGCCATAATTCACAAAAAATATAAATTGTAGATTTATTTATTGTAGAGATTTCAACCTTATGCTCATTTTGTGGGTTAGAAGCTTTGATGCATAAAATTACATACCTTCGAGAGACAGCAAAATGAAAAAAGACCAAGCGAGATATTTATTTCTTACAAGAATTTGTTTTATATTTTTTCCATGGATGAGCTGAATGCTTTCTTCATTTGAGTGAACAGTTTTGATTCAAGCCCATTTCAAGTTTGTTGGATGTATTATCAATACTATTATATCCAAACATTGAACAATGAGGAGTAATAATGGACAGGCATGATGTTATGAAAACTTGCAGTGGTATGGACAGCATCAACATTAGCGTACGGATGTTACGTTTGTACCGAAACCTTTATTGTTTCGGTGTCTCTTCACAGTACACGGAAGAACTCTGCTTCGTATCTGACAGTTTCCGTAGTTTTATCTTTGATGACATCAAGAATATAATCATTGGACTGAATTATATGGGATATAATCAATATAGAAGCAACAAATTCATCATTCTTTCTTTCATGAACTGTTCGCTAAGATATATATTTTCTTCTTGAACAATTGCACCATGCACGTATGTAAGAACTGATAAAAGTTAATGTGCGCTAATCATACCTTAACAAAAATGGGATTGATTTTATTATTTTGTTTTATATATTTATTTGAACCAGGTAAAAGCCTCCTGGAGCTAGGTTTCATTCAAAATCTCTCTCCAACAGGCATAAAACCTCCTTATTTTTACAAACAGATTGAATCTATTTTAGTTAGGTGCTTTTTTTATTTCGATTATAGAGGTTTTAACCTTAAGGTCATTCGCCTCTTCGGGTTAGAAAAATTTCTAACCCTATGTGCGGGGTCGGGGTTCGAACCCAGGTGCGCTGCGTACAAGGCAATCGATTTACCAACTACGCTACGCCTACCCCCGAGTTAGGTGCTATTTATCGGCTGTGCATCGAGCTGTATATCCGTATGCCAAGCATTCGGTTTGCTTCGATAATTTGAGCAAAGATTTCTTCAAGTTTATACAATACAATATATTATGATCGAGTTTGATCAGCTAATTTATGCCTAACGACCATTATGCCAATCGTCCATTATGCCTAACGTCTATTATGCCTAACGTCTTTAGGCCTAACGTCCATTATGTCTAGCATAGTATGCCAAACCATGTAACCCGTCTGGGTAACAATTTAGCACTGGGTGGAAATATACCCTTTTTTTGCGTATACACTCCGTAGAGTCTATTGTTTACGTAAAATTATGCTCACCGCTGTTCGGTACCGTTCACATTTAGTTGTAAATTTTTGTTCATTTTCGCGTTTGTGAACGGTTTTATTCGTACAGATAGGTTAGATAATTTTTGTTTTATGTTTGTGAATTAGTAACATAGGGCTTAGGTAGGCTACCGCTCTCCTCTTGCAAAAATTCGTGTGTACTGGTTATGCTGCTCATCTTTGACAGCTGTGCGACAAGGCGGTTGGCGGTTTGTGATAGTCGAGTGCAGAAGGCGGCCATGGAGTTAGAAAGTGACGAACCACGAAGATAAACAGACGTCCGTGAACAAGTTTTTTCGGGACAGTTTCCCGCCACTTTTAACCAGTGAGGTGAAGTGCGCGCGTGCGACAGATAAAATACCTGTCTAAAAGTGCCGGCTCGTGGTTCGGGCACAGTAGAAAGTGTGGTGCTGGATCGCCGTCGGGGAAAGCTAATTACCAAGGAGCTTTCGCTTCCCCGGCTAACCGTGAAGGATCCAGACGCACCAATCCGCTCTCGCTGGGAAGGATAAGCCGAACGAGCCTTGCTCTCCTTCCCAGCTAATAGCCAAGGAGGGCGAAGCAGGGTGGACAACGGCTCCCCCTGGGAAGAACACTGCGGTGTCTTCCGGGATTCTTTGCGGGGAGCAAAGAATCCGGTGATTCGTCACCACCGTCGCTAGGGAGGTTCCGACAAAGGAACAAAGCTCACCTCCCTAGCTAATTGTTAAGGACCGCTGCCGGAGCAGCCAACGTAAACAAGGAGAACTCGGCCGTTGCCGGTCGGACGAGACCGCCCAGCAGTAGCAGCTTAACAGCAGCAGCAGCAGTGGAGAGTATTAGGAGAAAATAAACACGGTAAAATTTAATTTATTTGTTTTTCCTTTTTGTTTGTTGTGTTACGAAAATCCGAAATTCTGTAGAGGCACCTAGGCCGCCCTGAAAAGAAGGGTTCGCCGGGCAAACAAGAACCCGAGTAGTGGGCAAACCCCTACTTACAACCACCGTATGCCTAATGGAGTACACCCGTTAGTGATTGTGTGTAATAAGAAGTAGGAAGTATAGTACGGCCAATATCAAGTATTTGGATAGCTTTTCTCATAGTGTAAAGCGGCTGGACAGATATATTCAAATGCCAAAAACAAATTGTTTTAACAGATTTTGCATAGAGGTGAAGCAATTTGAAGTTAGTGTTGTTGAATCAGTTTTCATACATATACAAGGATCTGGAATTAAATTAGAAGTTCTAGAAGTAATACAGTCAATTATCGCGGCCAACCGACCAATTAAACATGCCCTTCACTGCAATCCACTATCCCTTGAAATCCAACAGTACTAATGAAACATATGGTATTTTCAATTATCATCGATAATCTTTATTTCCCTGCTTATCGCCAAACCAGCGCAAACACCGAGACTACCCCAGACGTGCAACATGTTCAGCACTTCCTGCTGTTTCCCTCTTCTTGGCAATGACAAAGTTTGGCTAATGAAGTGATGGCGTTGTTTTATGGTATGCCGCTAACGAAAGTTAGCAGAGCTAAACCAGACAGCAACAAGCAAGCCATACATAGTTCGCCTACATGGAAATTACATTTTATCTGATTCTAGGATATTACCTCGACTTTGATACGGGGAAATGCGTTGCTTTGAACGTTTACCAGTGCAAGCAAATAATGTGCAAGTTAATTTATTTTCACACACTCTGCCAAAAAAGGGAAGTTGGTTTCCAAATAGCGAAAGTTGATACACAGTCACTGGTACGTGATGACCACTTCAAAGATTCGGTTTAGAAAAAATGACCCGTGTTTGCTCTAACCTACATACTTGTGTTGGGTGGAAATCCGATCCCATATCCGTGCGGAAAGCCATGTCGCTCTCGGTACTCAATAAGTTACGACTAGCATGGACGAAACTGTGGGGCAGAACTGAGGAATCTACGAGGAAGTTACATCGTTGATAGCAATTTACGTTATAACTATCATATTTCGCTTCGGATCCGTTTCAAATAGTATGATGATAGCCTGATGCTGAATAAAACGGTACATTGATGTTAGAATAATTAAAAAACTTATGATGTATGTTAATGTTGGATTGCAGTTTCTGGGAAAACGTTGCACGGTTGATATTAATCGAGCATGGTTTTTACAGTCAGTGTCAAAGCACAGATAACAGACGATTAGTCTAGCACAAATTTTATTTGAAAATCCGTGTATACGATATGCGATGGGTAATATCACCTACTCAAATGTTTGCTATGTAGCACATATAAGCGTAGTTTCGCTCCAGTTGCATAACATCGAACACTGCGCTACCTACAATTGTTTTAGTCGTTCGACTAATTTGAAATAGTAGATGCAGTAGATGTGTGTAAACCATTTCGATTGCAAGCCGGAACATCCATTATCTGTGGTCAAAGATAACTTTCATGTTTTCCTATATAGGAAACCGGAGGAATGGTGGTTCATATTTTTTACACGAGATTTGTCGGTAGTTTGTGACTAGAATATGATAGGAGAACAATTTATCATAACTGTATTAAGGTTAACTTTTCAAATTATTGCCGGTATTTAATTTCGCGGTAGAGTTGAATCAACGGAATTTAATCATACCGGCAGTTACTTGTTTTACCATTAAACAGGAATCATGTAAAGGGTTTTTTTTTCTAATTGGGATTTTCTAGCAACTGAGTGGACATATGACATGTGATATCTTCAGAAAAAAACTCATTTTTGTTTTTTTATATCTCACAATGATTTTTTTATGAATTTTTCCACCAGTTCATAGTACTTTTTTATTGATTTCATTATTTTTTTGTTCAGTTGTAAAACTTTTCATTAACACATTCTTGTGTTTTGGATCTTCAACTGAAGCTGATAACTTTATAGCAGGCGGCCTGTTGGAATCAAAACAGCTCATATGTTAAGATCCACTCTAATTTTTTAACAAAATATTCCCAACGTAGTTCATTAAATTTACAAAACAAAGTTAGAAACATTTGAGCTCTACGAATGTAGAATCGGTTTGCTTCTTCTTATTCGGCACAGTGCTCTTTGTGGTCGATTTCAGAATCTTTTGACTGCAATTTATTTACAATAAGCTTCTTTTGAGACCTCGTGTAAAAATTTCGAAAAAAGTTTATGTTTTCATAAACTATCACGCGATGGAAAAAGAGATATGACGAATTTCGCGCCAACTCGAACAAATGTTGGCAGCACCCTCTCAGATTTTAATGAAACTTTCTGTACATGAAGACTTTGTCACAAAAAGCCACTTTGCATTTTTTGTTTTTCCATAAATGATCTAGACTGTTTTTTGATAAGGGCCAAACTTTTTTTACCAATTTTTTTTCAAATGGCTGTAGTCTAAAAATGACAAATCCTACAAAAAATGTTGTAGGAGTGATTTTCACAAAATTAGTCAAATTTTCAAATAAAAATATTGAAAAAATTCTTCATTGACTCCTACACTGAAAAAATCGATTTAAAAAATTTAAAGTCGATTTATAAAAAAACCCCACTTTTGATTTGTATGAAATTTTGTTCCAAGATAGATAATTATGTTCCCTACCTATCGTCAAAAATTCATGTTGAGCACTTTTGAGGAAAAAAAGTTATTTGATAAAAACTTTACCTTGTCCAAACTGAATTTTTTTTCTTCAATGTATTTTTATCGAAAACTAAACCAATGAAAGTCATGATCATCTCAGAATCCATTTTCCCAGCTGCTAGTTGCCTGATACATGCAAAAAGTATCAGTAACGAATTTGGTATATATTCATAACAAACTTGAATGAAGACTGTAAGACTGTAAGACTGGAAGATTGGAAGACAAGAAGACTGGAAGACTTGAAGACTGCAGTTCATTTGTTCCTCTCAAAACTGATAAATTTTATGAAATAATTGACAAACTTTTATGTCTGATGGAGCAGCAGCACAATACAAAAATAAGAAAAACTTTGCAAGCTTGTGTAGATTCCAGTCAAAGTATGAGTTAAGGTTGGAGAGAGAATTGGCCGAAATCGAAAACGAAAAAAGCAGTTTTTTTCCACACCGAGTGTGAGATCTTCATAAAAATCAATCAGCTTATGTAAAATGTTGTTACATTTTTTTGATTTTTGCCGATTCTCTCTCCAAGCACCTTAAGCGCAGAATGGCATTTTGTTGCAGCATCCCATGGAAAAGGACCCTGTGATGCTATTGCTGGTACTCTCAAGCGAATGGCAAAAAAGCTAGTTGCTCTCGACTATGGAAATACCAAAACAAGTCTCCAAGAGTTATATAACTGGACAGTTGAACAAAAAGTAAAAATATCACAAAATTAATTTTCTACTAAATAATCACTGAACAGCACAACAAAATGTCAGAAGAACTCTAAGAGCTGTGTCAATATCTGGAACTCAAAAATTCCACAGTTTTGTGCCTATTCCTGGGGGCAAAGTAGAGACGAAAAGGTATTCTAATTCAGAAGATGAACCAAAAATATTTTCTTTGTATAGAAATAATACAAAATAGCATGCATGAAGATAGTTTTAAGACAAATGTAAAATATAAAAATTAATAAAAATTATGTAACATTCAATACATAATGTTGTGATGGTTACTTCTTTCTCTAATTCTTCCTCAGCACTAAACAAGAAAAAAAAATAATAATGGAATATTTGTTTAACGACATAAATTCTTTTAAATGGCATTCTTTTAGTGATATAAATGTCAAGAAAGTTTAAATTTACGTAAAGAAATAAAGGAATAATATCATTACATCAAACTTATAATATTTTGGTAGTACATTTTTCAGTAAAATAAACGAGCATAAGTTTATAAAAATAAATTGATAATTTCAGTGTAGGAGTCAATGAAGAATTTTTTCAATATTTTTATTCGAAAAATTTTGTGAAAACCACTCCTACAACATTTTTTTGTAGGTTTGTAGGATTTGTCATTTTAAAAAGTTAGGCCCTTTTCAAAAGACAGTCTAGATCATTTTTGGAAAAACAAAATATGCAAAGTGGCTTTTTGTGACAAAGTCTTCTTGTACAGAAAGTTTCATTAGAATCTGAGTGGGTGCTGCCAACTCTGAATACGATTTGGCGCGAAATTCGTCATATTTAATTCTGCACAAAAGAAATGAAAACCCGAGTACATATGAATGGCTGGCGTCCAAAAGGGGCTAACCCACATTTTTTCCCGAAATCGACAATTTTGCATTTCTTGATAGCTCTAAGTAATCCACGTTTACTGTCATTTAAGAATTTTGAAAATTTTTTTTTTAGATTTTTTGCTGTTAGCAATCAAAGTTGACCATGGAGGTAACCCCAGTACTAGCTGGCGTCCAAAAGGGGCCAACCCCACATTGAGTCTTATGGAAATTCAAGTTTTCTCGTTCGTTTTCAGTGGTTTTAAGAAAATGTAGTCAATCGATTCGCAATCAGTAAATTTTGTGTTGTAGCTCTCACTTATCGGTGAACTCGATATTATACTGTTTTTATTTGGATTGCATTGTACGTTGACGTTTCGGCCCATACAGTCGTTCCTGAAGGTAAGGGCCACTCGTACACTTGCTATTTATGGCTGTTTTCTAACTAATATATATTTCTTGCACAAATGTATATTATTGGGCATACTTTTTTTGAAAATTCCAGTGAAGGTGTCATGTCTCTACTTTGAAAGTTCACTAAGCAATAGGGGATTAAGAGAAAAACGGTACATTGTGGTGGGAAATTCAAAAAAACGTGAAGTCAATTATTATCTTTTGTTATAGAGTTATGGTGTCTTCGAAAGAGTTGCTGTATGGCACATATCGATTTATTTGGTTGAATCACACTAATTTGGAATTCAGTCGCTAGGGCGGCGCTGTTATCATCTTTTTCATGAAACTAGATAGAAATGTGGTGTCTTCGAGAAAGTTATAGGTGCTATCATTTTAAAAATATCTTCTGAAGATGCAAACTTTGTGGGTCCTGTACTTTTTGAGATAGAGAAGGTTTTAGTTAAAACATTTACTTACAGATTATGTTTTAAAAAATGCGCGATATTTCCAAACCTATAGGTCCCACAAAGTTGGTGTCTTCAGAAGATATACTTATAATTACCTGATATACATATTGACACCATCTTTCTATCTCATTCCATTAAAAAGTTGATAACAGCGCCGCCCTAGCGACTGAATTCCGAACTAATATGAAATGATCAAATGAAGCGCTAGATGTCACACAACAACTTTGCCAAAGACACCATAACTCTGAAACGAAAGATAAGGAAAGGTTGTGTGAATTGTCGGTTAGCCCCTTTTGGACTCTAGGCACCCCTGGGATTAGCCCAGCGAATTACGAAACTGCTTGTGAATTGAAAAGTAGTGATCTTATTTTTCTAGACAGCCTGGGTGAATGAACTACTAACAGGCATTGTAATTCTCTCTAACTCATGCGAGAAGAAGCTTATTCGACGTTCAACTTTTTCGAGATAAGACGAGTCGCAAAATTCTCCGTCTCCACAAATAGCGTGAGAATAATTTTCCGGATAAAATTTATTTGATTTTTTCCTTTTCGCCGTAGAAGGTGATAAAATTTGTATTTCGCGGAAATCAATAAAAGCGTCCAAATATACACTTAATTTCACAGAAAAGCTGCAAAGAAGTACGATAGACTTGTTTTTTTTCGTGTTTTGGAGCAGCAACAGCAAGGCAGCGAGCGCAAAAAGGATACCGTGATTAACATATTCGCTCATTCTCGGGCGGTTTTATTTATCCGGAGAAATAACAAGTTGTATTTATCCGGAGAAGTTGTGTGAGTGCTAGTAACTTTTCGTATGAAAATGTGAGTTTTTATTGTCGCTGTAGTAAATTATCCGGACGCATTTACTCATATGAGTGATAAATGCAATGCCTGACTACTAATAAAAAATGTATTTTTACATTAAAAATAATGTTAATTTAGAAATGCGGAAGCTTTTTCCATTTCCTGTAGAAAATGCAAAATGTGTGTTAACCCCTTTTGGACGAATGGCTGGCGTCCAAATGATGATCACAATGACCAAACATCTATATGTGCGGTATAAACAGATTTCAAGTAATGTTTATCTGCCGTCTAGAAGGTGACATCGTGTCGTCGAAGCGGTACCGGAAACTACGTTAGGACTTCATGAAAGCTTTCAAAGCAAATCCAGGCGACCAAAATGGCGAGCCTGAGCGAAGTATGATGAGGATCTGTACAAATCCAATAAATGCAATATAAGTTCATCAGCCTTTTATTGCATGTCAAATTTGACTTAAAGCAGCTTCCAGGAAAGAAGTTTTTTTAATTTTGATTGTTGAGGTTTTAACTTTGGGGTCATTCGCCTCTTCGGGCTAGAGAAATTTCTTTTTGGAAAAATCTCTAACTCTATGAGCGGGGTTGGGAATCGAAACCCAGGTGAGCTGCGTACAAGGCAATCGATTTACCAACTACGCTATGCCCTTCCCTGGACAGAAGCTTTATGTTGCCAAAGATCACTGAGATATTCCCAAGAAATATAAAATTGTTTTTGCGGACAAGTTTACCGGAAAAAGTGTATGATCTGGAAGCAAATTTGCAGTACCGACCGTAACCGAGTTATACATCAACGATGGTCTGAAATGCGTCTAGTGGCTAATTAGATCTCACCGTGGCACTACCTAACCCCTCCGTTGACGTCAAATCCAGCAAAATCGTTTTAGCGTTCAGTGGGCCATTTGCGCGACTTCCGAAAGGTTAATTGGAAAACAAATATCTTAAAAACTCAACAGTTTAGGTATTTTTTACATTCAGTATGCAAAATTTGAAATAAATCGGTTAATTAGTTTTTGAATGACAGTTAACACCACAAAAAGCTTCCTATTCGAGTCGCTTGTCGATATTTTTGCATGAAGAAATTACAGAATGTCATTGAGATGATACACTACAATGCAAGAAGTTTTGATTAATTCGGTTTGCCTAAATTTGTAAAAAAAAATATCGCCAAAATTTTTTTTTTCCTTGCTGAAACCTTTATTCCCCCTTAAGCTGAAGTTGAAGTTTAAAACCAAAATTTGGTACAAACACGTTTATACTACTCCAACAAATGCCACCATACACAATCGGACAATTATTATATTGTAAATCCAATTCAACAGTACATTCAATAATTTGTTTCCAATGGTATTTTTTATTCTTTACAACATAAACTGTTCTTACTGTGCAAAACCAACTTTATTTTTATTGTCAAAACAATATTATCGATCGTGCGAATATCAGTTATTCGAATCGAATCTACTGTATTTTCGTTCATCATATATCGATACATATTTGGACCCATCGCCATTAGGACACATGGTATTCGGTCAAACGTTATTCAGCCAAACGGTATTCGGTCAAACGGTGTTCGGCCAAACGGCATTCGGTCAAACGGCATTCTGCCAAACGGAATGGATATGAATTTTTCCTGTTCCATTCGTCAGTAGCTGAAACTGCCAGTTAGACGATATATCCAAATTAACACAAAATTGGTGCCAATTAGACACTAAATCCAAACAGTTCACTCAGCATATAGGAGCGCCTTAAGCCTGATTGACTGATCAGTGTCTAACTGGTTCCAATTAGGTGTTAGTTTAGATATATCGTCTAACAGGCACCAAGTTGGTGTCAGTTACTGGCGAGCGGAACAAGTAGCATTCAAATCAAACTTTTCTAAGTTGCGTGTTGTGACCTATGGCTTTACAAAAATATTCATTTATGAAAACTCAAAGGCCGCTCTTCACATTGTGATAAACGTCAAAGTATACTCAGTTGCCAAATTTCACATCATTTGAACCATTTTGTTTAGACCCGCGCGCATTTTGCTTGAAGTTTATGACACTGACACTATGGAAAAATATGACTAAAAATATATTAAAAGCCTTACCTTTTGAAGCAGTACGCGGAATTCAACCTTCATTTAATGGCAACATTTGTAGCATTTTAATGGAAATATTTTCGTTTCTCAAAAAGTAAGGGAAGCTAGAGTTTTTGGACATTTTGTCTTAAAAATCTCCAATTCTTAAATACCATTCTGTTCTATGCTGCAAATCATACATTTTTTGCAGTTATTCTACTGAGTATCTCAAAAATCAAATGGAACCTTTGCGACCTTTGTCAGAATACGAGAAGTTGGGGTCCAAAAGCATTGTGTCATTCATGTCAAATTTTATCATGTTCTCGTTCATATATCTCTTCAAACAATTTTTATTAAATGTACCTTGTTGAACGTGGAAAATTCTCAGAATCAAAATAGAAATCAATTCGTGATCGGTAAATTTCAGGAACATCAGACTTTTGACAATGGGCAAACTTTCTTAGATTTCAATAATTTAAATACGGAGAAATCTAAAAGCAAGTCTTTTCCGCGAAACGAGAAGCAAGAGCCACGATGAGGGGGTGGGCGTAGCGTAGTTGGTAAATCGATTGCATTGTACGCTGTGCACCTGGGTTCGAGTCCCGACCCCGCACATAAGGTTAGAAATTTTTCATAAGAGATTTTTCTAACCCGAAGAGGTTAATGGCCTTAAGATTAAAACCTCTATAATTGAACTAAAAAAAAAGAAAAGAGCCACGATGACACGATATCGTCATTTCCTTGTGTCGGAAGCGAGTGATGCTGAAATTGTTTTCATGAGCATAAAGTCATCAACAAATTTAAACTCAAACAATTCCACATTCTGGGCAATTTCTTTGAAATATTTTTTTATTATCGAAAAGGGCAAGAATTTTGAAATGAAGATAAGCGCAATGAAAATTGCCGCTCTGCTTTTTTACCTTTGCTTCAGAGATCCACATTTTTTTTTCTGAAGAAGAAGGTTCTGTTGGTGCGTTCCACAAAACTTTTTCGAATTTTTGATCTGTCACGCTACAAGTTATTTACTTCACAATTAAAAATAAGCATTAATCCATTTTTATCTCAAATATTCAAGCAATATCATCAAATTTAAATTAGACTACGATGGAAAAATTTGGTTCCAGGCAAAAAAATGAAAATATGCATTTTGTTTAGCTTTTATCTCCTTACGGTCTTTTAGTCATTTTCAGGTCATGCAAGAAGTATCAACAAACTTTAATAAATGACAGACATGGATTTTTTTGGGCTCACCATCCATATTGTTCAATATTAGACGTTATATACATACATATAGATATAAAAACAGTTTGACGCAAAATATGATAAAAAAATTTCGCCTGTGGTTGCCATTTTCATAGCCTTGAACAAATCATGAATGTAGTTTGAAATATCCTGAAATTGATTTAGCACCAAATTAACATAATTTCATAGTACTGTTCCGTTTCATGCCCGAATTATTTCTAGCACATAATTTTTTCCTCAAAACCGAAGGAGTTTTGAATTGCTGGTTGGATCAAGTTTTACCTTCCAACGCTCAATACAAATCACGTAGAATAGTTACAAAAGTCTTACTGTTCGGAAAAGGTAGTCAAAGACAGTTTAAATTTACAGGTTTCATCGGTTTTCAATAATATTTTAAGGCACATCAAACCAGACTCATTGCGATAACTTCAGTTCTACTGATAATATTAATGTTGCACAAATCAAAGATAATATTCACATTCACATTATTTTAACCTTAGCTGTTTTTTGGCAAATCCTGCCGAAATTGCAAATTTAAGCTGTTTAAAAATGTTGTTCATAAACGACACGGGCATGAAGAGGTTAATAGTGACCGGACGCTAGATCAGGCCAAAACAGGATGCCACTACATCCACAAATCGCCTGCCAGATCAGAAACTTTAGTGCAATTTTTGACATTATTCTTCTCCTGTACTTATTCTGGGACTCTGTCCAACTAGTTGAGGAAAGTTGGTATTATCGTAAACTTTGTCAACCATAACGATGTAAAACAATTTAATGAGCTACTGCTGGCAGAGTTTTTTGGGACGGGTTTTAGATAGGACATTTTTCTGCTCTTTCCGACATGGCGTCGTCAACACTTTTTAAACGTGTAGTCCAGAATACCATGCATTTTATATCGACATCAGAGATTATCATATATAAGTGGCATTTGATTTCTTTGAATTTTTGAATACCTTCTGTTATATTTCTCATTGTATAATAAATAAATAAAAAAAACCCATTGAAAATAATATTTATATGAAGCCTTTCATATATCTACTTTTAAAATTTTTGGTCTAAAATTGTCCAAGTTTAGTTTATTAATTTATTCATTCATTTTTTAAACCTCATCCGAAACAAAATGCGGGATGCGAATCTGATTATTGATAAAGTAGTGAACAATAAAGGATAAATGGATTTTTATTGAATAATAAAAGCGGGGTTGCCTGAAAAATGATGTAGAAATAATTGAAAGTCATGCATATCAAATATCTTTGAGATGCCTCACCGTAAAGATCGAGTTTCTTAGATTGAATATTTAATAACTATCGCAAAAGTTTTGTATGATGCATGAATGATAACTTTTTGTTTTTCATGCGTCGATCTGCTACTGGTACACAAAATGTTCGATGATACCTTCCATCCATAATCTCACCAAAACCTACCTAAAATTGTGGCCCATCAAATTTGTATTGTATGCAACCCTGCCATGGCTGGTTTAGCAAAAGATCTCCCAGCAATATTAATTCCGTGCTGTTAAAATATCAATTAAGTTTGTACACGCCAATCCTTTGTGTCGCAATCGACTCCCATCCATCTCTCTCATATAAATTCTCGTCTCACTCGTTGAGTATTGGGCCAGCTCGGCAGCATACCGTCAAAACTAATCTGATGAAAAACAACCAACTACAAGCCGACATCAACCGGAGTTAGAACTAGAGTATCTCAGTTTTCCTCGATGAAATTGAAGCCTGCGTTACACACTGACTGACTCACATACACGCAGCACAATGCATGATGTTCTCTGGCTGCTTTGGCAAAATCCATTTACGTGCAGTGCAATCTCTACACTATATGCAGTGGATTACTTAAATTAAATTTCCCGTCACCAGCACACACACACATACCGCCCCCACTCAACCGCTGTCGGTTCGGATTATGCTCTGTGCAATTTCCGGACGTCCATAAGCTGTTGCACCTTTGTGTATATTTAACCCTGAGGAAGATTGCCCACAAAGGGAAGGATTGTGCTTGGGGTATCAACTTTACACCATCAAAGAAATCAACATTGTTATTGTCATGTGTCTTGTTGTGCTTTTTGCCTTCGGGCTGTACTACATTGTTGCTGAAGGCGATAGAATAGAAATCTGATTGGGTTCTGATCAAGCGAGACACGGTATTAGATTTGGTTGGCATAATTTGAGAATTGAAGGATGAACCTATTATTTTAGGAATTGAATAGAGGTTATTAGTTCAAATTTAAATTTTGATGTGATCAAAAGGTCCATTTAAAATTTCATCCCACAAAAATTGCCAGAAATGTCACAATTTTTCATCACACCTCCTAATAGTACATTGCAGATGATACTTGCAGATGTGACATAATTTATGATTGGTCCCATATCGTAAAGGATCGTTCCGAATCTTGCCTTTTATCCTCTTGATGGCCATGTTGTTAATAACATATCTTCGTTGCCTTGAAATATTATTGAAATCTAATAAAACCTTTTAATTTAGATTTAATTTGAAGACAACCTTTTCCATGAAATATAGTAAATATAATTCTTCCAGAATAGACTTGAAACTAGGAAGCTTAAAACTGAGCAGCTTCCAGTACTGCAAGAGAAGTACTTATCGCGATCCAAACAGGCTTTTCGTATTTCTCGACCCCTACAGCTTCAATACAAAATAGTTTTTAAATCCAATGCGCGCTCGAAAAAAGTTGGGCATAAAAGGGTTTATACTATTGGTACCATCTGCACCGGCTGGAATTAGTTTACTAGAGCATGCGCGACCACTAAAAGCGACTGAATCCATTTTAGAAACGAGAAAAACGTAATTGCACTTTTCCGTGTAATAAAACAGATTTTTCATACTTTACTGACTGGTGAGATGACGAACACCACACAGCATTTCTTATGAACCTTACAAATACAAATAATTCAATTGTGCTGAGATATTTTCCATCCGTCGTCTCTGGTAGAACTGGTAAAAATCACATCATAAGGATTCATGGTAACAATAAACTGTTCACCATATTATGAGGAAAAATGAAATGTTTTCTCGTCGTGGTATATAGAGAAGTTCATTATTTGCCTTCGTTACCATGAATTTTTAATATATAATCTGAAGACAATGGATAATAGCCGGTATCGAATGTTGGTTGAAGGCTTTCGACGTGCGGCAAAAAATGTTTTAGCAGATTATCTGGATGTTTACAGTTGTTCTCGATTTTATCTCTCATTTTCTGCGAACAGTATTACATCGTAAACCTACATACATGTTGGGGCTGTTGCCAGACAAAACCCGTTTAATATATAGAAAATATTGCGATTTTGCTTTTAATCAAATCAGATAGTAGAATAGAATTTACGAATAAAGTAAATGGAAGGAATATTTTGAATTTGGTTCTAGTGTCATACAACGCACAGTGTATCCACTCCATTCAAAAGCTGGACAAAACCTCAAAAGTTGTTTAAAATGACTGGAAATATCAACTAAGTGTAATTTTATTGTGCTGAGTTCTATTTTAATCGAATTGAGGTGCTTTTTTAAAATTAACAACCTTGGACGGTTTCAAATTATTATTTTTATTTAAAAAAAGCGAATTTAAGAGATTTATTGAACTTTAATGAATGAAAAATAACGTAGTTTTCTCAAGTTGTGGTGGATGCTCAACACAATTTGAACTTCTTAGTCAAAGATAAATTTCAAGATATCCATAGCTGTTCAAGAATAAATTTTCATTTACTGATTTTCAGTTGGCTTGCATTAAGCTACAAGCTGGTTTCAACTTATTTGAACTTTTCTCTACTGATAACAGTGATCCCAAGTGTACGCGTAGCGTTCAGAAAAAGAAACCCCTCACACAGTGGCACGACTTAGAAAATAAAGTTGTACTAATGTCAAAACTTTGCGGTGTCGGTTCAAATTAGGACGGTTTTATGTACTTTTGGTACGCTGAATTCATTTTTGTTAATAAGACATATTAAAAATAGGGGAGCCCGGGGCTATTCGGACCTACTTAAGCAAACCGCCCTTTAGGTGGATAGATGCGAAAAAATTTACCGGCCAAAGGTCCTAATTGTTAGTTTGAAACCTCAGCTACATTTTGGTACCATACAAGGTTCATTTGCACCACTCAATGGCAGCGCTAGGCGACGATTTGCAAACCTCTACGTTTTTCTATCCTTTTACAATGTAGGGTAATTCGGACCTCTCTATGGGGTAATTCAGACCGTCATTTTTCTTTAATTTTTTACAATGAAATTATGTTTACCTATGAAATATTTATAAGAGACACTCCTTAAGAAGCAAAAGAAATAAATTACTTTACAAAAACTTAATCTGGTAAGTCACAGCTGTCGATTGGCGGCCCATGTATTTTCTTTGCTGTGGCGTGTGCAATGGTGTGCGCAGCCGCAAGCCGCTTGACGGTGGTTGACGGAATAGGGGGTCCGAATAGCCCAAAAGTGGTGAGCATCTCGAAAATATCTGTGTTTTCACCCATTCCATTAAATTGAAGCCTCAAGCTTTCCAAAACATTTACTTTTTATTTTTTTCACTTTTATTTATTGCAATAATCACGGTTTTGCTATTATAATGATTTTTTGTTTTGAGGATGGCAAACAAAGAAAACACGTTGTATCTCCTTTATACAAAGAACAAAGAATCAAATTCAGCTCTCAAACCTAAGGTTTGGGAAAAACGGTTCCACGAATATATACGATAGTCAGAAAGCTATTTTCTGAGAAATCGTGGTGGTCCGAATTACCCCCACTGTCTTAATAGCCCCGGGTCCCCCTAAATATTTACTATTCATTTGGGTGTCGCAAAAATATATATTTTATCGAAATTGTTCTTAAAATTTTTGTATATTAACTTACGTGTGCCAAATCGTTTTTGATATTAACACTTGTAAAAAAACATTCATTTTACATTAGGGTGGCTCAAAATCATTATTTTGCTGTGAAGGTTCAAACAGTTTTTTAAAGAAATTCGTGTATGCTGAATTCCTGTTTTGGTTATAAAAATGGAAATTAACCTTACTACTTATTAGGGTGGCTCAAAAGTAATTATTTTGTCTTTTATAATGATTTTTTCAATAGTAATTGTAGTAAGCTGAATTTATTTTCCATATTAAAACAAATTAATTTACATCTCATGGTGCTTCAGAAATGATTATTTAGTTTTTACGGGTCAAATAAGATGTGTAAGACTAATTTTAGAACGTTTAATTCATTAGTGGGTTACTTGATGTGCAAACTACATTTTCTTCAATTTTCAAAAAAAAACATTTTGAGCGTCTTAGTGAATATTTAATTACATTCACTAATCAACAAGATGGTTAACGATTTTTTTTCGCAGGTTTGTTTTAAGTTGTTTAGATTACTTAAAAATCAAAAACCCTTTTTTCGTGTATAGTGTTCATTTGGAAATGGTCTTATTTTATTTGGATAATATCGCTTACCCTTAAGATTTATCAGAGTTATATAAATTCTGATCAAAATAGTAGCACCAAATGACTAGAACTCAACTGCGTTCACTTAATTTGACAGTTACTGCGTAATAGCACCAGCAACATTTTATGACATATTCCAATTGGTTGAAAATATTTACTGATTTTTAAACATTCTGAATTCCTTTACCACCTGAAAAACCATACTTCACACTCGGCTTATCACTTTTGATCACTAGTAAAACCTTCGTAAATCATGCACTCAATGCTATCTGAAAGTTGTGCATGTATTCGTGTTATTATTCTAGCTATAAAGTTATTATTAAAATTCAATATCAGTAATAACCATGCGTCCCTATTCACATTTTTATTTAATTTTTGACTGCTTATCGCAAATTTTCGCAAAACTAACATAGACTTATTTGAAAGAGAAAATTAAAACCTTTCCAATGAGTATAATGTGATCGCGAGCATTCACGGGCGTCGTTGTTGTTATCTCATTAGAAATTCGAATTCAAAAAAAATCCTAACAAACAGATATCTAAACAATAACTAAACCAACTAGTGACTTATTTTTGGCGATTTTACGATGTAATTTTATTTCACAGATAATTTTGGGGAAGTAATGCAATGCATAAAATCAACTGTTTCTTTGGAAAACGAGAATAATGGGATGTAGTAGGATGATGTTCCTATGGTCAAATAATGCAAAAAATGCTTGAGTTATGCCCTACAAAAAGCTATCAAAAATTCATTTTACGTTAAACTCACCTAAAATCTCGTAAAAATGTATCTGATGGCTCAGCTGATACGAGAAAAATACTAGCGAGAATATCGCGTGGCCTTCACATATGAACTTAAGTCCGGGTTCATTCCACTGTGTCTCAGGGAATAATAATAAAAAAAACTTTATGAACACAAAAAGTACAGCGCGTCTCCACAAAAACAATACTTTAAACTTTGGATCTTTGGGCAAAACGGCACAAGATGACACAATGATTTTCGTTAACTAGACATAATTCTACGTCAGATGTACTAGATTCGTTTACACGCTTTTGTCGATAAAGTAATAATCATCTCAACGTAACTAAGTCTGTTTTAAACAAACAAAAAATCACGATAAGTTTTTAAATACTGATTTTTTCTCAAATCCAAGTACAACATTAGATTCCTGAGATGTTTTGCTATAAGAAACGCCTATACGTGTTACCTAATTTATCACTGTAGTGCTTGCTAAAGCGAGCTGAATTAGATTGGGGATTGAGGGTAACATATTTTACCCCAAATTCGGATTTCTAAGACCTTATTCACTTAAAAAAGTAGCATTTTTATTTTGCAAACGGTTTGCTCAAAAATTTGCCGAATACAACTTCAGATACGGTACATTTTGGAAAAATATAAGAGGCATGAAAAAGAAAAAAATATTATTTGAAAGTTTTGTCTGGCCCGGCCCACAGTGCAGTGGCCGGATGTTGTACAAAACCTTTCAAAAGTCATGGTTTAATTAATGATATTTTATATTTTCCCAATTTTTTTTTGTAATGATTCATATTCAAAATTTTATAATCATTGGATAAGAACACGATTTTTATCAGCAAAGGTGGAACGAAAGTAATTACTTTGCGATTATAATATACTTGCTAAGTTTGCTTGGAACTATGACCTTTTTGTTTATGTCTGAGGTAGTCTGATCAAAAATACTTTTTACACTGATGCATTCTGTACAATCAGGCGAAACAATTCGGAACGGAAAAATATTACAAATTCAACTTTTCGAAAATCATATTATCGTTCTGCGCCTCAGTGCGCCAACGGGTTTAAAGGGACCTTCTCCTGGATTCGACGAAAAATCAAGCAATATTTGAGATTTTTTGCGCAAAATGATAAGACATACGAACTTCTGCTTTTGATCTTTTATTTATCGATAGTAATAAAATGATTTTTTTTCGAAAATTCAAGTTAGGAGCCTCAAAATGGCAGATCTCGCTGGGTTCTGTGCGCGAAACATAGTCCTACTTCGCCATGTCTTATATCATACATCACAACTCGCGAAATTTGTGCTGTCCCAGTCAATGACTGTTGATAACATGAACAAGAAATACGTCTGTTGTTCGGCATACTTGCCGCATAATGAACCATCACCTTCTAATGATTTCAAAAAGGTTGTATCATACTGAGGCAGAAAAGGGTTTCCCCTCATAATCGGCAGTGATGCCCACCACATAATTTGGAGCAGATATCAATTCGAGAGGTACCGAATTGATGGAATACTTAAGCAGTACAAATATGCACATAACTTAATGTAGGAAATCGCCCAACGATATAGCAGAGAAAATGTGTTAGATGTAACTTTCTGCTCTGACGATATCACGCATGTGTTGGCAAACTTGCTCGTACCGAACGAACTCGAACCGTCGTTATCTAACCATAAGTACATCGTCTTAAATCATTTAAACGTCTCACTAGATAACATCACATATCGTAATCCCAAAGCTACGAGCTGGAACCGCTACGATGAGGTCGTGGATAAAACAAACTCACTCAACATAACAGCATATCAAGAGGCTTGCCCGCTTGGAATTATGCGTGCTTCTAGAGGAACACCTTAGTGGAAACTTGCTCGACTCAAAAAATTATGTAGAAGAGTTTGGAATCGCAAACACAGGGACGGATCGGAGGCATTTAAGTTGGCTCGCAATGCATACAAAAATGCCCTTCGATCGTCTGAGCAAATTGGTTGAAAAAGCATCTGTACAAATGTCTCAAGTTTCAACAAGACTAGCAGATTAAATAAGCTACTTTCGAAATCGAAAGACTTTCTTGTCAGTTCGATTAGAACTGCTAATGGTGAAAATTTGTCGGACGAAGATGTAGTACTCAACTGTCCTTTTGACACATACACTTTCCAGGCTGTACGGAGCCATCCCCAAAGAATGCCCCTGAGTTCCTTTCAGGTAGTACTGATTATTGGGCTTTTGCTCGTAGAATTGTGACAAACAAATCGATCAGATCGGCGATTGAAAGCTTTGCTCCGTCTTCGGGAAAGGTGGGTTCATTCCAGTTCTGGTACAAAGAGGATATGAAAGCTTCAAGCATATTTTCAAAAAGGTTTACTTGTAGTCTTGCAACAGGATACATACCATTGCCGTGACGGGAAATAACTGTAAAATTCATTCCCAAAGGTGGCCGCGTCACTTATGAGTAGGCAAAGAGCTTTTGACCGATCAGTTTAACCTCCTTTCCTCAAATCAGTGGAACGTTTAATCGACCACTGTATTCGGAATGGGCGAGCACCCGCTGCATGCAATGCAACATGCACCTCAGCGGAGGAAGTCTACTACCACCCTGTTACACAATGTTGTCTACAACATTGAAAAAGTTTTTTCGCAAAAGCAATCAAGTTTAGGAGTTTTTCTCGATATTGAAGGTGCTTTTGACAATGTGTCTTTCGAATCCATTTTGAGAGCAGCAAGAGGTCATGTAGTCCTTCAGATATCACGAACTGGATACACGCAATGCTTAACAACCGATATCTGTGCTCGCCGTTAAGACAAGTGGAGATAAGAAAACTGATAGTCTGCGGATGTCCTCAAGGTTACCGATGATTATCATATAATGATTACCGGTATTTGCATTAACACACTTTTTGATATAATGCAACAAGCCTTTGTTGAGCAATGGTGTCTTCATGTTGGACTATCAGTAAATCTAAATGTAACATCGAAGGTGCTTTTCATCCAACGAAGGATTAAAACCGGAGCTCGTCTGTTGCAGAACCATATCAAGTAGCTTACTAGAATATTATATTTACTATCTTAGTTTTTAGCTTGGCTTAAAACTATATGTGCGTGTAGAATAATTCAAGCATTCACAAAAGCTCATCACCGGCTAAAACGTCCCAGCTATTGTTGTGGGGCCTACTCACCGATTGCTGTGGGCATACCATCCTCTTGTTGTGGGGCATATTGCACTGTAACCGGAGGCATTTTGCCCCGGGTGAAAGAAAAAACTATAATTTGGGCATCTCTGAAAAATGTTTAATAATACTTATATCAGGACGTTTTTAATAAAAAATGAAACGGGTATTAATTTCTAACTAATATAACAAAAAAATAGAATAGTTTGTCCGGAGATCCTAGTGTCGAATGGTGAAATATAGCTATTTTTTCTTAAGGGGGTGTATTCGGCCTGTTTACCTTACTGGGCTCTGGAACAGTAACCCATCAGATCGTGCTACTAGCCACCACACAAGACTGTGGCCCCAAATGGTTACATGGGATGAGTTTATACTTGCTCCCAGTGACCTTACACTCACAGGTAGTTTTCCTTTTAAAATAATGAATGTGAGAATTCCTCCTCGCGAGGAATGGCTGTCTGGCTGGATGGCGCGACAACTTGAAGAATATGTAGCTTGTTCTTTGTTGGAGCATCGAGTGGATGCTGAATTCTATTGTCGTGAACTGAGATTAACCCAGTCTCATTCGCTTGGTAGATACTGTACCGTATTCCAAGAAAAAATCTTTGCGATTCTGTGTGGCGTACAATCGACACTTCAACAGGGAATTAACGGTAAAACAATTTACTTTTGCTCTGACATAAAGGCTGCCCTGAAAGTATTTAGTTCGACAGATTCGAGATCGAAATAAGTAATTAGTAAGAATTTAGCATTTCAACCTTCTATGGGTACCCGATCATTCCGGTATTACTGGAAATGAACGGGCATGGATTGGCTAGAGCGAGCGCTGGGACTGGTTTCGTTGGTCCAGAACCTGTTTTACCACTTTCGATAAGTTGGATAAAGCACAAGATTCGCTCTTGGCTTGCATCCGGATATGCCAACCATTGGCGTAGCTTGCAAACTTGCGTTCAAACAAAGACTTTTCAGCCGGGTGTGAGTCCGAAAATGTCAACGAATGTATTTTTTCAACCACAATTGCAGTATTCTAGTGAGGGTACTGACTAGATATTGCAAACTCAATTATCACATGGCTACTATTCCGCGTGCTGAGTATTATTCGTGTGGTCTTTGTGAATCCGATTGCGGAACTTCATATCGTTTGATACGTAACTGCCCTGCAGGAATGCAATTGCGTATCCGGATTTTTGGTTCTCCATACATAGATGAACTTATGTACTGAAAGCTGAAACTCAAAGAGGTAAAGAGCTATAGTTTAAACCATATTTGAATGACAATATCTTTTCGGGAGTGTTGTAGTTCTGTTATCTCAATATCCCCTGTTGATATATCCGCTCACTGTTTAAATAAAAATTCAAAATTTCTCCGGGGTTTGGAAGCTTTATTTCTGCTAGCACCTGCAGATCGTTCAGCATCCTTCCGGAGGTGCAAAATGCTCCGTTTTAATTGTTCTATGTTGTTATTTTCCTTACCCCTAACCTTACCCCTAACCTGGCCACTTTCCCAATCCTTCCCATCAGGGAAATGATGAAAAAGCAGATCATGGTAAGGTACAGATCTTCGATCAACATGGGGAGCGTACCATTGGAGCCAGTCGCTACTAATTCTTGATTCCATGAAATCGATTGCGACATAAAATCCCTAAACGACCGTGGATCATAACGTCCGGGGCTTGGACGCCCAAGAGGTTCGTCATAAGATCCGAAAACAATATTATTCTGCAACTTTGTACATAGAATATTTTTTGGTTGGACTAAAGTAGAGTACCCGAGCAAAAAAATTAAAAAAAAAAAAATTTCGAGGTTCGATGTCTTCGACAAAGTTGTAGAATATTATGTTTTGAATAACTTCTTCTAAGATACCACAGACATCAAACCTCATTTTTCAGGCAAAATTGTTGTTTTATGTAAATATGACCAAAAAATCAGTTTTTCGATTTTTTTATGCTAAAAATCTCAATTGATTGATTTAATATGTTCTACAAACTTGCTGGTATCACTAAAATACAACTTTTTGTTGAAGGAACTAATAACGTAAAGTCAATATTTTGGCTTCTAAAACTATTTTTCATATAAATTTGCTCTATTTTCATCAAAGAATTCTGTTTTTTTAGCACTTTTGTGCAGCCAAACTTTGACTATTTCGATACTCTATTATTCCTAGAATAGATTTAATATTACATAGAAACAGAATATAGTTGGACGCATTGTTTGGGTGACCATCATTCATGTACGATGGTTTATAACATAAAATGTGTTTATATTATTGTTATTTTATATACATTATTAGCTATTAACAAATTATTAGTTCCTTCAACAAAAAGTTGTATTTTAGTGATACCAGCAAGTCTGTAGAACGTATTAAATCAACCAATTGAGGTTTTTAGCATGAAAAAATCGAAAAACTGATTTTTTGGTCATATTTACAAAAAACAACAATTTTGCCTCAAAATGAGGTCTGATGTCTGTGGTATCTTAGAAGAAGTTATTCAAAACATAATATTCTACAACTTTGTAGAAGACGTCGACCCTCTAAAATTTTTTTTTGGTTTTTTTTTGCTCGGGTACTCTACTTAAGTCCAACCAAAGAATATTCTATTTAAAAAGTTCCAGGATAATACTGTGAATATATCCTACAAAGAAATGATGTCTCTAAAATGACATATAAGGCCTCAAATAGGTTTTGTCCCACCTTTTTTGGATTGGTCCCACTGTGTGCCGCAGTTATTATGCGTTATAATGTCCGAAACTATGGGTGTGTCATTTAATCCTGGATTTTATGACGCAGTGCCTCCTGACATCCTAATATCGTGTGAGTTATATAATCTTGGACGTTATGACGCAGTACGGGTTTCAGACGTTGTGACACTAATTTCATTTAGGAATTTAATATGTACATATGTACGGAAATTAATATGTACATTTATTTCCAAACCTTATGACGCACTCTTGTGCGTCACGATGTCCCGGACATTATGATGCACATTATTTTGGGACGATATGACCTGGGACATTATGCGTCATAAAATCCGAAACATTATGTGCGTCACAGCATCCAGGATATCGTATGCTACAAAAGATCCGAAATCGAATGTGCGCCGTAACATCCGATACATTATGACAAACAAAGGGCGCGTCATAAGATCCGAAAAGAAATACGCGTCTTAATGACGCACATCCGTTTTAGGATGTTATCCACCGTGTAATTATGGCATAATTAACGTGAATAATCCGTTGCATATTATTTTTTTACCATTTAAATATTGTTAATTACCATTTGCCGAGAGATCCTGTTGATTATCTCAACGATTTCTCTGATGTCAGCAGCAAGTGAAATTCGCGGATTAGCAAGAATCGTTTATGTGAGCAGTGGTCCGACAAAATCTGCCACTTGATAGAAACCTCAAAATTGTCGAAATTAGACATATATTGCAATCCTCAAACACTTTTGTTTAACTTTTGTGAAATATAACCCAAATTTCCCAAATCCAAGCTACTGCTTTAGTTATATTTTAATTTATGCATAATAATTTCTATAATTAAAAAAAGCAGAATGAGAGGTTTGTCTTTAGATACAGATGCAGCTAGACTGTGCAAGATAAACTTGGCATAATTGCATCCCTGCTAACCAAACGAACATCAGACACTATACTTTCCCTTGTTCTGTACTCGTTTCATGTACCTACAATCTCGAACGCAACTCATGCACTCGTGCGTACATGGTGAAAATAGCGTCGTGGTACTAGTTTTCTCTTTCGCTCCGCCCATAATCGCTAGCGTTGCTTGGTGTGTATCTTTCATTCGTGTAGGTACACGATGCACTTATACAGCTGTTTGATCCCAGCATTGTACAATTGTGCATTGTTCACCGTTCGCTTGGATTCAATGTTTGAGGCGAATGAGTATACCAAGGCGTACCTAACTCGTTTGCGGTTGCATGCGCGCATGATAGCAAAGACAAAAATTTCTCTTAGCAATAAATTTACGCAAGCGTGACGCAAGTTTAATACCTATTTACGTTCGACCCATTCATCAATTCCACGTGATTCATTTCCACTCAGTCTATCCTACTTTGATCCTGTAAAAACATTTGGTTACCACTATTTTTCAAATAAAATCTTTCAGTTCAACTAACTATATCTGGCAAAATCTGTCACTTGACTGCAACCGCAAAGTCATCGTAATTTTACATACATTTTGGTTGTCATTAAATGCGCCTCAACCAAGTTTTGTTAAAATTGGCAAAATATGCCCTAAAATTTGTGTGCAACAACTGGTATGCCCGTCATGCAAAGTAAGGTTGATGCATTTCCTTTTGCTTGTTTTTGTTCTATAAGAATAATATTTGAATTAATTTATGGACTTAGGTGGTGCTTGCTTTATACCGCTCAAAATGCATTCCAGTTAGCATAAAAACCCGCGCTTATATCGATTACATGAAAGTCGGTATTTCATTCAATTGTTCGTGAAGAAAAAGCAATATTTAGTTGTCGTTTCATTACTTATAGTAGTATCAATGATGATGAACCATAAATGTTACGAAATCTTGATCTAGGTTTTATGTTATATTTTCTTGAACGATCGTGTTTTGCCGGAAGGAAGAAACAGGGAATAATAAATTCATTCGCAAGCCATCTGAAAAAAAAATTATTCATTCAAGTATAGGCAACACTCCCGGCAACCGGTTGCCCGGAGCTGAAATTGCACCAAGTATTTCCGAATTGACTCAACAAACGATAAATCTATCATAAATTCTCAGCAGCCGGCTGCCCAGAACATCAAACACATGCTAACATCTCTGAGAGGTGCATAGATCGTATCACTTATCAAGGTGAATCCAGATTTGTGTAGCGCTTTACCCCATCCCACTAACAAAAACAACTTCTCGTGGTAAACGTGGAGATGCAGAGGTATACACGGTTTCTATGACAACGTTAACCACACTAACATTCACTTCCTTCCCCGATGATTGTAAGGAGGTGGCCGGCGCCGTTATTGTGGAGTGAGCAGTAATATATAAGGACTCTTGTAATAACAAGTGTCGGACTAACATTCCTTCTCATTCCTGCTGCGATATAAGTGCGGGTCGGGCTAGCGCTGGTATCGAACTTAGGATGGTATAGACAGGGGGTAAATCTTTTGCTAGCAAGACATGAACTTAGCTGTTGATGATGGTCGATTTGAATGGCAACTTTCAGAGATATCTATTGACATGTAATAAGCATCATAGCATAAACCCATATTTGAAAGTTTTAAAATTGTCTGATTTCTGCTGTTACGAGATAATACAATCAGGAATTTAGAATGTTTTGCTTTATTCCAGTGAAACGGAAAAGTTGAAAAATTCTCAAAACGCCTGCTTGGTAATGATTTTAAAGCATGTCTAACTCAGGTTACCCCCAAATAGTGTCAAATAGCCATAAAATAGCACAATAGTGACGATTTAAGGAATTTTTCCATTATACACACATACCAAGTGCTATTCCCGCAAATAGTATGGTTTCAATTGAATCCGCTGTTCGACGTTGCACGTTGGCTTACCAATTCACTCAATTTGCAAATCAAATCGTGTCATTAGAGCACACTCACCCGAGCCTAGACGTGGCGATTCAATAGTACGGACTTCAATTCTCAAACCTAATCGGATCATGGACTTAATTTGATGGTACTCAGCACACGCCGTTGCATCGCATCGCAGTAATAGTGTTACATTCTATGCACTCACAGGAAATCACGTATCAATTTACGGCACGAAGATGGACTCTTCTTTGAAGTGCATGCACTCAGGTTTCACCGTGCTGAATACACAGCAACGCAAACACTACAATGCAACACGGGATCCTCTGTGTATGAACGTGAACATCATACGATATGCTATTTCAAATTATCAAGGTATACAATGCTTTGCTGCGACGATGCAGTTGTTGTGCTTTCAACCTTTATCTGCATCGTGGAAGCGATTTTCAAATACGCTAAACTTAAAATCAACCGTTGGGATGCATTGCAGTTTGAAATCAGAAAATTGGCTCACTGGATGCAAAAAAAATGCTGCTCAGAGAACATGAAGCGTAAATGTCCTGTTGGATGCACAAAAATAAATTGAATAGTTTATCTGAAGGACCACTGGGGTGGGGACGCTGCTCCGTGAAATTCCCGGAACGTCTGATGGGCCCGCTTTCCACCCAGCACAATTATCATCGGAAGCTTCTCCCGTCGCTTGATTCATCCAGCACATTATTATATGGATGGATGACTGAATGGTGAACTCATTCATCTTTCTTTTTACTGACTGGAATGGTGTTGGACTACGCCAGTAGATTGCTACCATTCCACCCACTTACTGGCTTAAGAGCTTCAGCACTGCGAAACGTGTGATCCATTTTATGCTATTATGCTTTTCGTCGAGTGTCTCCGGCTCTTCCTGCAGCGCCTATTGAATCTTTGCATCGTTGAGAGGCACCACTTCTGTCGGTTGTCTATATCTGCATGCATCACAATCACACTGTTGCGGAGCCGTACGACTACTGGAAACGGCTAATATTTATTCCCGTTATCATAACTCTTCTTAGGTAGTATATTCAGCTTCGTAATGTATTTATTTTGCTTTTTTTCTTACGCAGCGAAAAACTATGATCAAACACCGGATGATTAGTTGACACTCGGTTTCCAAATAGTGCACAATATTTTAAGTAAAGGTAAGCGATAGAATTAATTGAAATTACTTAATTATGTTTTTGGAGCTTTTCTAATATTGTTTAGAAATGTGATAAGGGTATAACGTCGTGATGGCGATTTAAATAAAATACTCTTTGTTGATGAAGACCGATTGAAGTGACAAATAATTTATGAAAAAAATACCAACTAACTTATCACAACTATCAGGTCCTCTGTTTAAGTTTGTTTTGCATACACAATTCAATGATCGTGTTTTTTATCTGTTTAAACAGCACGCACCCATTGGTTGTTATACACGCAGAAATTTATTTAGTCATCGTTAGCACATTTTTCTATATTCTTTTCGTTCGTATTCACTCATTGAATGCGTACTAAAATGATATGCCAGGAAATGCATAAAAATCACAGTAGAATAAAAGAGACGCACATAGAAAATAAGTAAACTCTGTATATTTTTGTTTCTCAGTGTAGATATGTAGACGTGAACAGAGAAAAGGTAGGTAACATGTCACGTTTTGGATTGAAATCCCCACCAACAGTAGCCTCACATTGTCAATCCTCACACCTCATGTTGCGCTACGTCTAGCTGTTCCAGATCTAGTTTCACAGTCACTTCGAATAACTCATCTTGTTTTGGCGTGTGTAATTTTTTTATTGTGATGGGCCAGAATCAATATCCATCCCAACAGAAGAGCTTGAAGGGAATGGTCAATAAAAAATCAATACACCCTAGAAACGGCTGAGTACCACTTTATTCCACCAGCATAGGATCACGTACGAGTACAAACATGCGGGTGAAAATCAATCTGCTTTGACTCGTTGTGCCCACAAAGTATCTAGTGAAATTGGATCCTGCATGAGGACGGTAGGATTGTTGCAAATACGTGTGTACATTTTTATGATTACCACTGATATATAGTGATAGTCAGATGTGTGTTGTTACTAAAAAGTACAGCCTACTACATCATTTTAGTAGGATTCTATTCCCAACCATTTGGTTGTGAGATAGATTGCCCAGTTCTTTTGGATGTTGGATTATTTGATACAGCTCAATGCATTAGCTTAACTGAACCGTGGGTCTTAAATGATTTGATTCTTAAAAATAAAATATAACAGCCGCATTCTCACCACATAAACTACGTTGGAAGTATTGGGCCAATGTTTGTTCGAATATAATTCGTGTACTGAATTGTCTCTTAAGAAGAAATTTCATTTCTATCTGTTTTATATTCGACGACATTGTCGTATCCTTGAAAATATTTTAATATTTGATGACGATTTACAAAAAAAATTTCCACACTGCCTTTTTTGTGAGAATTTATTTTTGAACTGCTGTTCACGAAAATCGTTCACAGAATGACGCGGTCCTCTCCCTCGCTGACTAAACTTCCTGACTTCCGGTTCGGACTTTGCGTTTGTCAATGCGTTTTTTCTCTCTTTCGTGCAATCCTTTTCCCCCTTCAGAAATATCAACTACACCTAAATTAATTATTTGTAAAATTATCTTCTTTCTTTTTTTGCTATCCTTGCTTTATTCTGATTTACAAGAAATTACAAGAATTCAATTCTATTCCTTAGCGTATCAGTCATAAATATTCCAGTTTATATTCATCTAGTATTTTTCCATTTCTTATATTATTTGATTGGAGTATCAGTATAACTTAAAATTTGTAAATACTGATTTGAGTGTAACCAGTGTAGCAGCTCATCCTATTTTCCCGTAAACGTAAAGTTATGGCGGATAGCCGAGTGCAAATTTCTAATAGCCTGCCGCTCGCTGGTATTTATATGTCAGCCTAGTCGGCCTTCCGTTTATTTTGGCAACAATTTTCGCAGAATAGAAAGGAGTTCTGTCAAGACATTTTTTGCATAGCAGGTTTATTTGACAACAAATTAAAAGTTTATTTTTATTTACATTTTGATGATTTATCTGATTTACTACATCCGTTCCCTCCCGTACTCTCTGCGTCATTTCATTCCAGTCAAAATGGCAAGTTGCTGACTAACGGGGGCTATTTGCCAACTCGGATGCGCTACTACACCTTCAAATTTATCTAATTATTGAAATTGTCCTTAAATCGCGTCTGCAAATTGCATTTGTTCCCAGGGGCAATCAGCACAGACGAGTTGAATAAAACGTCAAAGTGTTTAAATCGACTGACTATGTTCGTCTGCCTTTTTTGACTGGGAGTGTTCGTTCTCCTTCTTTTTTTGACTGGGATATAACTCACAGCGATGGCAGATGTGAAAACATGTCTTCATTTTGAAGACATTTGAAAGGTTGTGAAGACGGGTTTTTCATTTTGAAGACAATTTTTTTCGGATGTCTTGACTGATTTAGGGCAGAATTCTGGCCCAAAATCTAGAACCGATTCATAATCCTGGTCAGTAAAGACAAATGAAGACATTTTTATGGCATTTGAAAAACATACCTGGTATCCCTGTAACTCACCGACTGAAATTGTTTTTAGATGTAATCTAAGAGGATGTAATAAGTAGATTTTGTAGTGCTGTGCTAAGGTATTTTATTTTTTTTAACTCATTGGTATGTCAGACCATATATTATGGAGTGGTGATATCATGCGCGTATTGCCCACAAAAAAAATAACAAAGTAAGTCAGTTGTTTCTATGCTGTATTATATCGAAAACTTTTCTCTACTGTTTCTATGGTATTCTCAAACAACTGGTTGGAACAAAATCATTCTGCGTTGAGGATTCTAGTGGAACACACGGTATACAAAGTTATCATCAAGTCTCGATGGACGTTTCATGGAGTTCCGGTTGCGAAGTGTTCGTTGTGCATTTGTCTGCTGGATTATACTGGAACTGCCAACATCTGAACATCCTGCAACGTCGTCAAGAGTAGGAAATCCACCGTTATCTACCTGTTTACCAAGTTCCTCGTGAGCAAGTCCTTCAGATGTTTCAAGAGAAGTATCTTTTTTCACTTCCTGAATATTTCTCGCGTATTGTACGCCTGTGCTACTTATTACAACAACTTTTGCTCCTTCTCTAGCAACTATCCTGAAGCGCTCCAATGAGAAGGTAGAATCCGTTTTAGATCGTTTCTGACGAGCGAGCAGAACTACGTCACCGATTTTGATGTCGGATTCTTTCGCACCCCGGACTGTATCAGCATACATTTTACTGGAGAACTTCGTATCTCGATCCCGAATCTCTGCAAGATCGATTTTTTTTGTTCGACGAACTAACCCATAGACTGGGAAACGTACCGCGATGCTTCCAACCCACCATTAATTCAAAAAGCGTCACTGCAAGTCGTGAGTGAGGCACCAATGTATTGTGCCGGTGGACGTATTCCTGGAGAGCATAACGCCAATTTCTTCCATCCAGTCTGGAAGCTGCCAGTGCTTTCGTGATTCCCTGATTCTGTCTTTCAACAGCTCCATTTGATTGAGGACTGAGAGGTATCGCCTTACGTATTTCAATCCCCTTATCATTCCAGAATTTGACGAATGCTGCACTTTGGAATGGAGGACCATTATCGCTTTGGATTATAATTGGTAACCCCCAGGTCTGGAATATCTCACACAAGGCAGAATTCGTGCACTCTGCATCAATCGATTTCATCTCAACAACATATAGGTATCGAGAATATGTGTCGATGACGACCAAAAACTCCCCTGTGCCAAAGTTAGGAACCGATAAAAAGTCGATCTGTAGAATTTCCCGTGGTCCTTCTGGTAGATCTCTTGAAGTAAGTGGTACAGGAGGGTTGCGTTTGGACAACAATACACATGTTTTATATTCCTTGACGAATCTAGATACTTCAGCAGACATTTTTGGTCACCAGAAAAATTGGCGCATAATTCGTTTCATGGCAACCTCACCTACTTGGCCACTGTGAGCGGATTTAAGAGCGTTTCGGCGAAGAGATCGTGGCAGAATTGCACGCTCATCCTTAAATACCAAAGACCCGAGTCAGTGCAACTTTTTCTTATGAGTTTCGTATGCACGTATGTCCTGCGACCATCTTTTATTCTCAAGTGCGTCGCGTACTAATTGTAGTTCTTCATCGCTTTCTGACATGCTTTCTATTTCAGTCCATGTAAGCTCCATGCATCCAGTATCCAGTGCATAGAGAAAATGTTTCTCATCTTCAAACGGTTCCGTTTCCTGCGTTTCTGGTATAAGCCTGGACAGTGCATCAGCAACATTTTCGTTGCCGGGTATGCGCTGTATAGAAAAGTCATATGGTTGTAACCTCAAAGCCCAACCTTCAGCACGCGTCACTGCTCTTCTACCCAGTCGGTGATTGGTGTTAAATATGTACTGATTGGCCTCAGCATCTGTGTGTATAACAAACGATCTACTTAACAAGTAATAGCTGAATCGCTCAACTCCCCAAACAACAGCAAGAGCTTCTTTTTGCGTCTGTGGATAACGTTGCTCGGTATGGGAAAGGGCTTTAGATACACAAGCAATGATACGAGGTTTACCTGCCTCATTATATTGAGTGAGCACAGCGCCCAGACCTGTTGGCGAAGCGTCAACAAACAATTCGATACGGTCTGACGGGTTGTAGTATCCTAAGCGCCTAATCGTTTTTAGTGCCTCATCCTTGAGATAAGTGAATTCCCTATCTTCATTCTCTGTCCAATAAAATCTTTCAGATACTGCCAATGCTCTCAAATGCTCCGTTCTGGTTGCTCGGTGTATGATGAATTTGTCTACAAACGTTTTCAAACCGAGGAAGCTTTTGACTTCAGAACAACTGACAGGAGTCTGAAATTTTGAAATGGCAGAAATTTTTTCCTCTTCAATCATCCATCCCTGCGGCGTTAATTTGAAACCCAGAAATCTCACGTTCTGGCTGCCGAAGACACATTTGCTTTCATTGAGTTTAACATTGTGATTCGCCAAACATGCAAGGACAGCTGCTAAATTCTGGTCATGCTCTTCCTTTGTCAATCCAAATACCAGAATGTCGTCCTAGTAATTTCTGCATCCTTTGCACCCTTCCAATATCTTCCGTTGAAGTGTCTCTTGGAATAAATCCGGAGCATTGCAGAGTCCAAAAGGCAGTCGTACACATCGGAACATTCCAAACTCGGTGAAGAAGTTGGTTAGATGCCTTGATTCCTCATCCAGTTCGATGTGGAAAAATGTACTAGATATGTCGATAGTGGAGAACCAAGTAGCTCCATTTAGTTCAGCCAAAATCTGTTCCACAGTTGGCATTGAGAATGGAGTTCGATAAATATACCGATTAGGGCCTCTCAGATCAATGACCAACCTGATGTCTTCTTTGCCTCTAGGCACCACCAACATAGAAGAGCAAAAGGACGTATCCATCCCGTCGGTCACTGGTTCTATAATATTTGCCTTCATTAGCTCTTGGATACGCTTTTCCACTAGAGGTGGCACGTTAAACTAGGGGAAAAATTCTCCCGTAGAAAGCACTGCAATCTCACCTGCACACAATGATTGTTGCAGTCCAACTCGCTGAGATTGTACAGGTACCTTTAGTCCGAGCAATAAAATGCTATATCGTGACGCCGTTGCTCTACTCAAAAGCGCACGCGCTTCTTTGACCACATAAAACTTTTCAATAAAAACCGGTCTATCCTCTGAGATATACAGATATGCATGGAATGTTGCTGTCACCTCGATATCTCCGACGGATGCATACGCTTTCAGTGGTCTATCCGTTTGGCTTGTTACATTATATGTTTCGTTCCTATGCTTGGAGTCTGTCATTAAATTTTGGAACAAGTCCTCGGTGAATGTATTGACCTGCGCACCGGAATCAATTAAAAATGAACAACGCAATCCTGCCACAACTGCAAATATTATGCCTTCATCTGATCTTTCAATTAAAGCATGCGAAGCCGCTATACTCACAACGTTAACACTTTTATCATACATTTCATCACACTCCTGTTCGTTATCCGGAATCATAAGCCGAGATGGTTCAACGGGAATTGACGAATGTGTTTCATTAACGTCTGATACCTCTGCTTCTCGTTTCGTCGCTATCAAATCAAGAGTATTCATAGAGGACCGATACGGACTAGAGCAAATTACACCTTCCTTTTTGAAATATGTTTTCTGTATGATAAACAACGAAAAGTTATTGTTTGTTATATTTTATTCATGTTCATGTTGAAGGCATACCAACATCAAGTTTACTATATAATAATATTCACTTTTTTTTAGTTTTTTTTTTCATGATCCTTTTGTACTCAAATTAATCTTCCTTAATGGTACTTACCGTATTGTCACTGGCCACAATTTCCTCAACCTTCTCAATGGTGGCGATTTTGGCTGGTGCTGCTTCTATACCGTACTGAGCAGTACGTTTGTATGCGCCAGCAGTATACGCCCGCTGGATATGCCCAACAACACCACACTTGTTACAAACATTATCCTTTGCATTGCAAATGCTGGCTGAATGATAAACACTGTAACAGCGCCAACACCTTTCTCCGGGCTGTAACTGTACTCGGGGTTGAACCTGAGCCCTTGCGAATGAATATCTGCCTCTTGGAGTACGCCAGTTACCTCGACGGGCCGGATACCCACGAGTGTTCATGTTTTCCTGAGTAAAGCGATTTGCTTCTCTGTTTAGCGGCGATCTTACCGTAGCAATCAACGCATGTGCTGATTTCTCAGACTGTTTTCCGAGTTTTTGCATTATATACTCTTCATTGAGTCGTATGGCTTCTAGCTCGCGAACTTTATCGACAAGGTCCGAAAAGCTGCCCTTGCGGCTCAGCATTTTCAAAGCAGTAGTTCTCACGTCGCGGTTCATGGCATGTTCTGCCACCGTTGCCACTATTTCTTCGAACTCTTTATCCTCGTGGAATTCACAAAGACGTGCTGTTGACCCAACTCTTATAATAAAGTTTAGATCGGACTCCTCGTGCTTCTGAAACATTAATGCCAGCCGATGCCTCATCAACATAACATCAGATCCCGAGCCGAAATAGGTCTTCAGGCGATACATGGCATTAGAGAAAGGTGCCGAATCAGGGCCCGGTGCATCAGCATGAGACTTGGTGTTCCTGAAAATCTCTAGTAGACGAGGCCCTGCCTTGACCTTGAAAACGGTATACATGGTTGCCTCTTCTTCGATACCTGCCAGTTTCATTGAATCAGTGAGTAAATCTTTCCACAGTTCAAAAGTCTGCCAATGGATTTGTTCGTCATCGGTCGCCTTGCACTCTGGTACGTTAATCGATGCCACCGACAACTGGTTAATCGAGGACAGAAACCTCGATTCTTCTAAACTGCGAGACGTACTGGGAGTGAAAGCCATGTGTCGAGTGCTGCTGAGACCGGTACGAACGTCGAAATCAAGATTTTGGTTGTCCGGATTACTTCCCGTGTCCAGCGCGTTAAGACCTGCGCTAAGTTCATCGTTTATCTTGCGTGATTTCTCAAGCTCCCTTGCCAAATGTGCTCGCATTGAACGCTCTTCCGCCAGCTGTTTGGCTAAATCTAGCGACGAATCAACTTCCTCAGTTTCTTTCGGGGCACGCACATATTTAACTATAACCAAACAACAAAAAAAAACAAATGTTCATAGATTTTCAAAGAGACCTGCTCGCTCTAGTTGCTATGTTACGTTATGGAGACTTACTCGCTCCGTAGAGTCCTACTCGCTCCACTTTTTTTGCAGAGACCTGCTCGCTCTGACTATTTATTAGGTATCATATTTTTTTGGTTTTGTGATCTTTTATTTCTGTTCATTGATATTCAGACACCTATTCACTCAGATCATTTTTTTTTCAGAATCTAAGACCAGCTTGTTCATAAATTCATTCATTTCCGAAAGCCTCTTTTCTGTTTTATTATTTACTCACTTGGCGACTGCGCCATGTCGTATCCTTGAAAATATTTTAATATTTGATGACGATTTACAAAAAAAAAATTCCACACTGCCTTTTTTGTGAGAGTTTATTTTCGAACTGCTGTTCACGAAAATGTAGTATAGTGTCTGATGTAGGTTGATGAAGCTTTCTGCTTTGGTTAACGTGAATAAGAACATTATTAGAACTCGAAGACTTCCGTAGGCTTTAGCTCCATGTTCACCATGCCAAGTAGCTATTTCATCTCGTGAATCGTAGTTCTATCGTGAGTTATCCCAAAATCCACCTCAATGGTGTTCACCCGCAAAGCCACTTTCTTATTCTGCAATTTAATCATATTTACTTCACAGTCTATCGGAAGCGATACTATACCGTAAACCGGGGTGACATTGATCACTTTTCAAAGTATTCGTTACATATTTTAGACGCAACACATTTTTTTGAAGTTTGACATATTAAAACCATGTACTGATGCATGGAGAACAAGATTGGATGATTTTACCTAAAATTGTCCGCTTACAGCTATTTTTCCAAAAATGATTTCAAGTTGAAATTTGCTTTCGTATTCCGGGGTGACTTTGATAACCCGCATGTTCACCCACATAAAGTTTTTGATGTCAATGTTTTTCATTCAAATGTTTGTTTAAACTAATTCTGGAAAGATACTCATTGTTAAATAGATGTTAATTGGTATTATACAAAGTTTTGCAATGTGCTGTAAAATTCGAGTAACCAAAAATTCGTATGATTTGTGTCCAACTAGAATAAAAGATTCTGAAAACCTTTAAAATTACTAAAATTGGTTTATTTCATTGCTTTATCAATGTACAATAAGTTTCAACCATTTTAACACGTTGGAATATTGAAAAATTAAAGAAATGTTGCGAATTTGAGCTTAAAATAATTTGAAATAATTGCCAACTAGTTTCACAAAGAATGCATTTAAAATAAACAAACTCTTAAAACTAAATTTGGCACATCCCAATCTAAAGGAAAATAAAAACCCGCTTGTAATTTATTACTCTTGTTCAAATCTGAGATTTATTTGTTTTATAAAAAATATACACCTAACGAAGCTTCATAAAAATAAGGTAAAGTCAAATTTCGTTTTTTTTGTAGTTTTTGTACCCAAAAACCGAACGATATACTCAGAGAGTATAACAAATCAGTATTTCATAAGTTTAGAGAAAAACCATTTCAAATTATAAAGATTCGGTAGACTATTCTGGTTTAATAAGCGATCTACGAAAAAAAGTTTCGAGTGATCAAAGTCACCCCGGTTTACGGTACTGCTTACAGCCATGACAAACACAATATTTTGGGTTGTAACTGATCTAAAACTCTGATCCCACAAAAATTGCGGAGAATTCTTCCTCGGATTACCAGTAGTGGCACGGAAAAAATTGTTCCCAAAAACGTGAATCCTGGAAAAATCACGCTTTTACGTTCGTTACGAAAGCAATTCCTGTGAGACACTTTTATCCCTTAAAACACCGGGACGACTTTGTTGCAAATTTTTGGTTATATCTTTTGATCCAGTGAAAAGATTACATTTTGGACGCATATGGCCATTTTCATTTCAGTCCCGGAACTCCGGTGTTCGGTTCCGGAGAACCAATTCGGGTTCAGAGGTCATTACCATCATGCGACACATCAAATCACACTTTCTCGACGAAATAAGACTGATGAAAGAGCAAAAATGACATTTTTGACGCATATGGCCATTTTCACTTCAGTCCCGGAACTCCGGTGTCCGGTTCCGGAGAACCAATTCGGATTTAGAGGTCATTACCATCATGCGACACATCAAATCACACTTTCTCAACGAAATAAGACTGATGAAAGAGCAAAGATGACATTTTGGACGCATATGGCCATTTTCACTTCAGTCCTGGAACTCCGGTGTCCGGTTCCGGAGAACCAATTCGGATTTAGAGGTCATTACCATCATGCGACACATCAAATCACACTTTCTCAACGAAATAAGACTGATGAAAGAGCAAAGATGACATTTCGGACGCATATGGCCATTTTCACTTCAGTCCCGGAACTCCGGTGTCCGGTTCCGGAGAACCAATTCAGATTTAGAGGTCATTACCATCATGCGACACATTGAATCACACTTTCTTGACGAAATAAGTCAAGTGGAAACAGCAAAGATGCCATTTTGGACACAGATGGTCATTGCAGTATCTGTTCCCGAGCTCTTGTGTTCGATTTCGGAGGAGTTGTCCAGATTTAGAATACATTTATGTCAAGTAATATTTTCTCGATAATCGGATGGTCAAAGAGGACCAGTGTAGATTTAAGGGTAATTCCGACTAATCATTTTTGTTTCTTTTAGCCATCAATACAATTGCCATTCTTGGCTGATATATTTTCCCTAATTTGAATGCACAGACTGTCTAAACCTGTACTGAATTTTGATAAATTTTCATTTCCTTGTGCGGTACATAAAAGCTTTTTCATTTCATAACAATAACAGTTGAAAAATTAAACCGAGGAAATTCGTTATATTGAATATATTGATTTTGCACATGATTTTTTGCAATGTGTAATAGCACATAAAAATTATCTGTCACGCATAAATATCATGTGAAAACTACTACTGGAATCATTATTTTATTATTTATTTATTTATTTATTCATTAATTTGTTTCGACAAGAGGAAAAGCCAAGATGGAAACATTTCATAACTTTTATATGTTTCAATCTCAGGGGTAAAAACCACAATATTTATTACAATTTATTATAATTCTTGAATTTTCCCTTAGTTATTTCAATACAACGCAAATAGTTAGTTTTGATAGACCTCAGACCACAGATTCATGTGGCATTATAGTATAATAGTATGCCACATAGAAATTTGTTTCATAGCAGATAAGACATCATTTTTTGCCTCCCCTTTCTTCTGCTATAAATTTTATGCATTGGACGTTTTCGGTCTTGAACGCATCAAAATCACAGCGGAATAGTCGAGACAGAGATGAAAAATGGGCAAACTCTGCATTTTACGAATCTGAAGTTCAACTAAACGGTTTGTGAAAACTAGCAGGCCATCTTTTTCTGCGTGTACCAAAAATTCACGTACCAAAGACTTCTATTAGAGAGACTTTCGATACCTTGACATATATAAACCGAAAGCAAAACAAACATTCTTCAAGGTGGAAACATTGGGAAGACCAGCGACAATCCTAATCTAGTGTTCTGTATCTACTGTTTTGAACATTTAGAACAGGATCTCCTGAACTCACTCGTCGTGACACGTGCTATTGAAAGGTTATCATTTTCGTGGCTTTATTTGCACAGGACAAATTCCTCTACTTTTACATGTTTTCTACAAAAAATAAGTTTGCAAAGAACACAAGAATCAACAGCAACTTTACGACACTTTTGACATAATTCCTTTCTCCTTATTGTTTCTTCTTCTACGTGCTGCTCAATGAAATGTTCTGTGTCATTTACTAAATCCATTGGTGTATTCCAAAGGAAAGCTGTTCACGCATATATGGAATTGCGAGTTGTTCTGCAAGTATCCTCAAGTATTCTGAACGATTTCCCCAACCAGTGAAAAGTTCAGTAAACATGAGGTAGCTGTTCAGAGTTGCAATATCTACCATTTCCATTACAATTTTTTTACTCCAAACTCTACTTCTCCTTTGGACTGTGTACTTTCGAGTAAGCTGGTCTCCTAAATCTACTCCCGTTTTTGTTTTATTGTAGTACTTCACTACAAGCGGTTTTTCTGTTGAAGCAGCTGGTTCCGGAAATTGTTTGGAGGTCAGTAGTACTACTGGTTTCTTACCTTTTTTCTGATAGTAAGAAACTAGTCTACTTCCCTTATTTCATCCCTCTAAAACAGAGCCGGGTTCACGATCTTTGACAGACAGGAAATCTGAAGGGATCCACGGCTTGTTGGATCTTACAGTTCCTACATATCTGGTATGTAGGTCTAGCAGTTGCTTTATTAGTTGTATATTTGATCTCGTGTGAATTGATGTGTTGCTTGAAACGAATTACCCCTAAATTTTCGCTGGTCCTGGTTGACCTTCCTATTAGCGAGAAAATGTTACTTGACATAAATGTCTTCTAAATCTGGACATCTCCAGAATCAAACACAAGAGCTCGGGAACAGATGCTGCGATGAACATCTATGTCCAAAATGGCATCTTTGCTGTTTCCACTTGACTTATTTCGTCGAGAAAGTCATTCAATGTGTCGCATGACCTCTAAATCCGAATTGGTTCTCCGGAACCGGACACCAGTGTTTTCGGTCACATGACATCCAGCAAGGTAATCGACAATGCCTTTGTAGCACAGAAAGCATTCCTGTATGGTCACAAAATAAAAAAAATTAGATTTCACACGTTTTCATTTCCAAACATCAAAATCAGATAAGGATTCGTTTTGAAATTACGAGGTGTACAGTACATTTCCGGTAATCTCTCCGGATTGGCCAACTGCATCCCTATCTCTTCATATTCATTTGATAGTGCAACTATTCCCCTAAATATAACCGTTTTTATATTGAAAATTGATTCACTGGATCAAAAGATATATCCAAAAATTTGCAACAAAGTCGTCCGAGTGTTTTAAGGGTTTTTAGTGAAAATATTTGCTTTTATTTTAAGAACTTCAGGTTTCCTCCGTGTCATTACCAAACCGATTTTCCGTATGTGAACTAGTTCACAACTTTATAAACATTATTCATAAAACCAAAGCTTGACTCGCGATTTTATTCATAGATTTAGGAACATTATTCAGAGTCCGACTATACGACGTGATTACATCTTGAACATGATCTGTTTTGCTTGGTTGTGAATTAGTTCACAAAATCAAAACATATTTTCTCGTGAACCATTTCACGAAACTTGGAATGTCATTCATAAATCCTTTCAATCACCGTGAACTAGTTCATAATTCCTTCCGAATATTGAATCTTGGCTAAATTAGTTACGATTCAATACCCGTGCTCGTGAAATTGTTAAAAAAATCGTAAAATATTAATGTATCCATAAACTGGTTCAAGATTTTTAGAATATGAGCAACATTGTACCATTCGTGTTCGTGGAATAATTGTCAAGATTATGAAATATTTTTTCATAAATTGTTCTGTCCAGCTACAGTACAACCCTCCCGGAACGCATTTATCTCGGACTATTAGGCAGTTGCAACCGACCCTACACCCCGTCCTCCACGCTGTGCTACCGTTGCACTATGGTCCCAAAGCTGCATTTAGGAAGACAAAACTCTGCGCCCAAACCGTTGGTTTTAGATATATAGTTTCTTCGGAGAACTTTCTTAGAACTTTCTTGCCGGTTTTTTATATTAGTCGAATTAGGGTGGTCCTTGTGGTCAAACTGAAGCAACTTTTCTGAAAAAACTGTATAGCTATCTGTAATGGTTCATGCGTTATAATTTTTGCAATATTTAAGGTAGGGTGGCTCTTGAAAAAGTGGTTTTCTGATAATATCTTTTTATGTGTCAATTTTTTGCAAATATTTTGTTCTAGAGATTTTTATGACTTTTGTAAATGAAACAATAAAGTTTCTATTTCTTATGTTTGCATAGTTACAGGCGATTTTCAAAACAAAAATGGTTTTTTTTCAAAGCTATATATCGTCGAAGATTGCAAATATAATTTAAATCTTTTAATTTCATTTGAAAGATTAGCACTTTTCTAGTTTTCAGTGAAAAAATTGCGGGAGTTTTATTTCTGTAAAAATATTAATGAATTTTTAAAAATGGTGTATTTTCAACAAAAATCGTCCATAACTTTTCAATTAGACGAGATAATAACTTTGTCAATTCAGCAAAAATATGCGCCATACAAAGTTCTAAAAGTGCTGTAAACAAAGTATTTATGACAAATCAATGTATGAAATGACAAATGAAAAATGGTGAATTTAAGGGGTCGCGTTTTCATTGCTCAATCTCTTACGATAAATTTTAAATATTCTACGATAAATTTTAAATAAAAGTTATCTATTACATGGCTAATAATTCAAGTACCGTCAACATGCATTATAGAGATTCTATGGAATTATGCTTTATGAGTTATTTTGCCAGTTCGTGATTAGACCTCTTACTTTTTTTTTGTTTTGAAATAAAATAAATAACAAATAATTGAGAACCTTACATTAACTTACCGACAGCCATTATTATAGTCCATATTTAATTTATACTTTTAAACATTGAATAAATGTTCGAAAGACATACAATAATTTGCGCTAACAAACTCATTTCAAGTTTTCATTTTAAGATAACAAGACGTGAATTAAAGCATTTTCTTTCCAGCACTCATTTTGTGCACAAGTACAAACCAAAAAGAATCTACTTACTAAGTGAACATGGATAACTTTTGTTGGCCGATTTAGAGTTAACGATAGTTTGCAACTAACACTACTGTAAATTCACGCAGCCATTTAGATGTACGGTAGACTCTTCTTTCAAAAACATATCTAATAAAATTTGCGTGACTTTCGGAATTATCGCACACATTGAATTTTTTTAAAATTATTTCTCAGTTAATTTCATAGATTGATTTATCGTAAATACTTTTTTGCAGCACTTTTGGAACTTTGTATGACGCATATTTTTGCTGCAGTAAGCTATTATCTCGTCTATTTGAAAAGTTATGAACGATTTTTGTTCAAAAATACACTATTTTCAAAAAATCATTATTTTTTACAGAAATACCGCTCTCGCAAATTTTTCACCGAAAACTAGAAAAGTTCTGATCTTTCAAATGAAATTAAAAGATTGAAAATCCATTTGCAATCTTGGAAGATAAAGAGCTTTGAAAAAAACATTTTTGTTTTGAAAATCGCCTGTAACTATGCAAACCATTTATTGCTTTGGCAAAAATGTGCATTTACAAAAGTTCTAAAAACCTCTAGAACAAAGTATGTGCAAGAAATTGACACATAAAAAGATATTATTAGAAAACCAATTTTTCAAGAGCCACCCTACCTTAAATATTGCAAAAATTATAACGCATGAACCATTAGAGATAGCTATACAGTTTTTTCAGAAAAGTTGCTTCAATTTGATTGATTTATAACTTTGTAGAACATTAAGTAACTGAATTTTACACATCTAAAAAGTTGATACTTGGAACACCTTAACCACAAGGACCACCCTAATTCGACTAATATAAAAAAATCGGCAAGAAAGTTCTAAGAAAGTTGTCCTAAGACACTATATATCTAAAACCAACGGTTTAAGCACAAACAGTTTGGTCATCCTAAATACAGCTTAGTGAACATAGTGCGTTGTGGCAAATTTCGGCATGCTACTTGGATGTACTCAAACCAGGAAACACGCCTGAACTGCAGCCTGGACCATCCTTGAGACCGAAACAACCCATAGACCAACGCCCCGAAGTTGAAAACCTGCAACGGCAAGCTCCCAACTAGAGCAAAAAAGAGTCCTGCATATACGGAAGAGGTGGCCATCATTAAAGTGAAAGTTTCCGAAAAACTTTTCTTTCTCTAAACAAGAGCACTAATCGCACCAAACCACAGAGGAGCCACCTACGCCGATCAGATTTAAAATAGTATGGAACCGAATCAGGACGAGAAAGATTCCAATATCTGCCTGCCTAATGAAATGACCTAAACGATGAGATAACACAATTTCAGGGATTCCCGGTATCCCCGCACTCACCTGCCCGACCCTGCAATAAGCCTTAAGAGGAATAGCGGTTAGTGGAAGAGACGTGGTTAGTGGGGCACAAATGGCTTTGAGGAATGCCTGGGTGACCTGCAAAGGATCATTGCCCATCTGTTTGCCCCTGTAGGAGATGCATATCCGGGATCAGACAAATCATGGTTTGGACACTAGTATTCGTGGTACGCCACCACTGGGAATTACATATACCAGACGGTGAGTTTGATCATCCGGGTCGATGTGCCATCCCGACCGATACCTTTGGATACCGAACTATTAGCCGTCGCGTGGAGAATCGATTATCCACACCAGTGTACCGTCATATCCCTGTTTATTCCCGGCAGTACTCGGAATGTGGGCTGCAAACTTCAGCGGCTCATTGACCATGTTAAGACCCCATTCATCATCAAGAAAGATGTAAACGAGAAGCTCACGAGGTGGGGGTCACATACATGCAACAGCAGAGGAAACGACATGGAAATAGTCGAAAACAATGAAGCCGTTGTTCTCACCGAAGGCAGTTCGACATTTTTTTGCCATCTACGTCACTATTTACTTGGAGATGCAGGCAGGAGCTTGCGGGTCGACTGTTCTCGCTGACCTATACAACAGTGACCACTTCCCTATCCAGATTACGTACGCTCAGATGCTATCTGCAACAACCCGCTGAAGATGCCGGACTGGACCTGCTACGATGAGACCGTCAACGATCTAATAAATCGGGAGGAGTCATACACTCCGGAGGAACTCACCAGTAAATTCAACCAAGCCGCCATTACCTGCATCCTGAAGGACAAGTGGGAACTCTCCCCTACAGGCGGTGCATTGGTGGAGCCTTCTATTGGACAATCCGCGACGAAATCAGCAAGCTGACCACTTCAGCAAGGTCATAATGGAAGCCATGAAAGCGATTAAAGAGGTAGAAGATACCAACTGGATCAGTTTTCTGGTAGGTATCTATCCAGACTCCTCGACACCGGGTTTAAGCGGAAAATGGCGACACAGTTACAATGCCGTTAAGGGGTACACGACGATCGATCCCACGGTCATCGGCAACGAACTAGGCAGGCACTTCGCTTCCCTGTCTGCAGACACCGCTTTGCCACCTGCGTTCATGCGAATCAGAAAAGGGCTGAAAACAACCCCGTGCGTTTAGAATCTGATTCAGGCCAAGTATACAACCAACCTTTCACCCGAAGTGAACTTTGTGCAGCATTGGAATCGGTAAACGGCGAGTCTGCCGGATTGAATGACGTTTGCTATTTTCTACTACGACATTGCCCGCCGGTTTGGATACCGATGCCCGCTTCGTGGGAGGAAGCTCTGAAAACCTCTATCCTAAAGCGATGCGAGGGGAATAGAACGCCGGACGATTTCCGCCCTATCAGTCTGCTCCCCTGATTCGCTAAGGCGGTGGAGTGAATGGTCGATAGACGTTTGATGGATCTAATGGAGCAGCGTAAATTTTTTAGTCAACAACAGTTCCGACTTGGAGCTTTTCAGAGGACAACGGGGTTCTCCGTGGATCAGTCCTCGCCGTCACATATTTTTACCTACACCAATGACGTGAACTTCAAGCTGGCGTAAGTGCAGTGAGCTGGTATCAATCGGCTTTAACATGTCACCCGTTGAAATCGTACTGCTGCAGCACAAACCATATTGCAATAGGGAGGCCGCATCTGCTGGACGGAGCGGTCGTTTCCTACCGTAAGATGCCGAAGATCCTATAGGAGCGTGGACCGTCGCTTTACTTTCGCGTCACATTTTCGACGGATCAAAGTTTACTGCTGGAGCCGGTTGTGATTAATCAAAACGATCAGCTTCTGGCACAAGCGCTGCAACCGTCGCACTGCACTGAACATAAGCCAGATACTAGTCTACAGTGGGATATTCTACGGGGTAGAGCTGTTGTCCTGCAATATGGAGCGTTTCATCAATATTTTAAACCCCCTATACTACAGGACAATTCGCGCTGCTTCAGTCCTACTTTCTAGTATGCCTGCTGAAGCGACTTGCGTGGAGGACCGGATTCTCTTCCTTCGTTGGGCGGCTGCACTCACCACCGCCATAAGAAAATTGGGATTTTTAGAGCCTACGGCCGGAGAGGACTACGTCGAGTTCGCGACCAGACCTGGCACGACCGTGGATTCAATATGGACACAAATTTGTCTACAGAACTGAGAGCCGGAACTGCCGGTAGGGAAGTCGGAGCCAAATACAATCGACTGATGGCCACCAAGCATAGGAATCACGTGCGGATATTCACTGACGTGTTAAGCGTAATAAGGGAAGGGCGCCATGTACCGTGTTCTCGGCCTCGGCTATCGCCCATACTATGGTTCTAGTTTTTCTTCTTGTTCTTGGTTTTGTTATTTTCCGATGGCCAATTTCAGCTACGAGGCCACTATTTGTACTAGATATCGACCCATCAACTCATGGACGGGGAACCAACTGCTTTACATCCCTTCCGAAGGAAGGCGTGACCACAGATTTTTTTCGCATCAGGAAAATCTCAACGACCTTGGCTGGTATTGAACACATACCAGCTGGGGTGAGTAGCGGTCACGCTTACCACTCAACAATCGGCGGCTTCTTGATATGGCTCAGAAACCGGAAGATACATCCGTTGTTGTGCTGCTGAATTCTCTGTCAGTCATTTTCTCCCTGAATCCAAGATATCGAGGTCGAATATGACCCACTCACAATAATTTGCTGGATCCCCGGCCACTGTAGAATCGACAGCATTGTAAGAACTGATCGCCTGGCGGCCGAAGGGAGACGCGCCCGCCGACATATCACCCCTCTGAGCCAGCCGAAGTTAAGGATAACCGAAGCTTTCGTGTGTCATTGGCGCGACAGTTTCCGACAACTCCAGCGCGTCAAAGGCCCGCTGGACAGATCGGACCAATAGAAAGGAACAACGAGCACTGTAGCGGCTCCGAGTTGGGCATACGAAGATCATCCATGCCCACATAGTATCGCCTGTCTCTCCTCTACTCTGTGCTATATATACTGGTGAGCGGCGACCTCCGGCAGCACTATAAATTACGGCTTTTCATCATAGAGATACTCGTTAACGACCCTGCTCGACAGGAAGTCGTCGCTGTTGTGCTATCTTATGACAAGCGCCATTTTGCACATTTCGAGAAAAACGATTTTTAAAGTTTGAGATTGAGTATCTTGAAACTTATAAATGGTATAAATAATTCAAAGAAGATAAATGATGCTTCTATCTATGCTGCATTAATCTCTCAAATATTACGAGAATCGGTTAACTACATTGCGAGTTTTCTTTAAAAATGTAAACAAAAGTCGGTTTCACACGTGTCATAGGTGTGTATTGATGACAAAATTTGTATGGCGTGTCATAATCGTGCATGGAAAATTTTCCATAGAAAAAAATCATCAATTATTAACTTTTATTCATATCTTTGGCTTCATTTGGTCTATAAACAATCGGTGAGATGCATTTTGAAGGCAATGAGTCAGGGAATCTAGAAAAAATAGTAATTTTTGGTTACAGTGTTGCCAAATATGCTATATTTCCAATTTAAAACTTAAATTGCTTTTTTCTCACAGTTCGTGCATTTTTGTTTCGAAAATGATTATGCCATTGTGTTTATCAGATAGTTTTACATATAAAAACATCTCATACATAAAGATAATTTGAGCCAACCCCCAGACACAGTCATTTGAAGCAAAAAATTAGAAATTTCTCAGCACGTTTCTCGCTATATCTCAGTAACCAAGCAGAATGTCAAAATTCTGTAAACGCCACTTTGTAGAGATTTTTTAGACAAGTAATGTGGCATATCTAACTCAGTTTACCCCAAAATGGCGTTTGTCATAAGATAGCACAACAGCGACGAAGTGCTACTGTCCTTTCTCATGGACGCGGAACTATTCAACCATCTGTCACAGAACCGACCATAACGCTTATCCAGGAACTACATACCAGCTGGATGATGGCTTGTCCAGTTCTTGTTCAGTTTGTTCCCTCAAAATAAAGGCTTCGGTGTTCGTTGGGACAGAACAATAATTTGTAAATTTGATTTGTAAATTTCTACAATGCCATGTTAATTTTCATTTTTCCTTTCACTTTTTCTTATCCTCCCAAGGCAAAAGATATAAGGTTAAAACCTCTCAAATTAATAAATAATAGGGGAACCCTGGGTTATTAAGACCGTGGGGGTAATTCGGACCTCCTCGATTTCTCAGAGAATCATAAGACTTTCTGAATGTCGTACATATTCGTGGAACCGCTATTCCAAAACAAAAAAAAATGACAGCTAAAACTAATTCTTTGTTTTTTTTAAAGGAGATACAACGTGTTTCATTCAAAACAAAAATAATAATAATGGTAAAACTGTTTTTAAGCATCAATTAAAAGTGAAAAAAATAACAGATAAATGTTTTGGAAAGCTTGAGGCTTCTTTTTTATGGCATGATTTTTGCTTTGGTGCAAACACAAATATTTTCAAGGCGCTCACTACTTTTGTGCGAAATGAGCATACAGAGTTCTTCGGACCCCCTATTCCATCAACCGCCGTTCTGCGGCTTGCGACTCATACGACTGCACACGCCACAGCAATGAAAATACTTGATGCGCCAAACGACAGCTGTGGCTGACCAGATTTTGTTTTTGCAACGCAATTTTTTTTTGCTTCTTAAAGCGTTTCTCCAAAAAATATTTCATAAATAAACATAAATCCACTTTAAAAAAGGAAAGCAAATGATGGTCTGGATTGCCCCGTTGGAAGATCCGAATTACCCCTACATTGTAAAAGGGTGGAAAAACGTAAAAACGTAGTGTTTTGCGAATCGTCGTCTAGCGCTGCCATGGAGTGGTATAAATGAATTTTTATGGCACCAAAATGTAGCTGAGGTTTTAAACTAACAATTACGAGCTTTAACCGACAAATTCATTCACATCTATCCACCTACAAGGACGATTTTCTTAGGTAGATCCGAATAGCCCCTGGTTCCTCTAAATTATATTAAAATCTAATGCTTCGGAATCTTATAGCATGAATCCCCTTTTAACATTGCAATTATGTACACCTATGTATAGAAACCAGGGGCGGACCCAGAAAAAAAAATTAGCGAGGGATTCTATATTTCGATTTTAAAATGAACGTTGTACAATACGTAGTACGGAAAAAGCTCATTTAATGAAAATCAGTATCGGTGGTCATATTTGGTTTGAAAAGATTTTATGTTTGAAACTAATATAAAATTCAAACTAATTTAAAATCTCTCAACGAGTTGAAAATTTTCGGGAGCGGTCCACCACTGATAGAAACGGAAGAAAACCCGCAGCCGAAATGTTCATCACCAAATGCCGTGGGGACAGGCAAAAAGTCAAAAATGGCTTTTCCGAAATACAAATGCATCGTTAGAGTCGATAAAATGGGATGCCTACGAAGCATTATCGTCATCGTGACGGATTTGATTAATTTAATTTGACTTTTAGTTTTTTTCCAGTAATATGATGGATGAGTTTCGTTTGACCAATATTAATTCAATGTACCTTATTCTTTAGAGTTTATTTGAACTCACTTTACCTGGAACAAAATTCCAACCACCTTTTGGAACAGATATGTCATAAGACTTGAATTGGTGTCTGTTGGCAACAATGTCACCAAGAAGCTAAATGAAAATCACGCATCATGGCGTCAAACTTTCAGCATGTGATTTTGAATGGAATGAACCATTTTCGCTCGTGCATTTATCTTGCATAGGCAAGCATGAATCATTCACGATTATGATAAAAGGGCACTTCCCGGCGAACCGGAAAGCTTTCAAATGCGCTGTCGCTGTCGCTGGTAGTGGCTGATGTTTACTGCTCCGCATGGTATCCGTCTCACTGTCGAGCACATTAACGCTCGCTACGTTCGCATACATATATGTGAGATCACGGAATCACTCAAAAGATGGGGGGGTGCAAATCAGAGCTCACATTTGTAAAGTTTCTTTTAACAGATTGATGAGTGGGTGCTATGCTCGTAGGAATTTCCTGAAAGTATCTTCTTGGAAAGAAAAGTGTTTCCTGCTCGGAGGGAATGTAATACGTCTTAGAAGTTTAGTAAATTATGAAAGGCGGTGCATGGTAGCATCTATCCTTGGCACATGAATCAGGTTATATTGCAATGGAATTTGGTTTTCAATATTTATTTATTGCTAGCTGGTTTGTGACCAAAAACTTGTTCATTTTGCTCTACATTAAAATCACTTTTCAGCATTCTCAAGATCAGTTAATAAAATTGAATTGTACCGTGCTGAACAATGGAAAACATTCTAAATCTAGATCAAAATGAAACCACCTGGCATCTGTTGAATATTCATTTTCACATAACTCCCTGCGGTGCAGTCTTGACAACTGAGCGACCGACGGTGACACTTCTTTTCCATAACAGCAGCGCGGCGTGGGATTTCAATTTTCACCCGGAAGCAAGCAATACAGTAATGGAATTTGTTGGTTTCATCTTCAACGGTGTGCTACTATAACCTCATCGCTTTGTCACAGCGGAACCACGCGATTTCCCTTTCGCCTGCTGCAGCTCCGACTTCTGAACTTGTTGTTCCGGTTTCCGTCCCGCCATCATCATCCGTCAGTGATGCTGGCCAGTCGGTGCCAATGTAATGCGAAAGTTCACACCAAGAGCTGTTAGGAGGCATATCCGTTGGGGCAGGAACTTCTACTTAGTCTCACGAATGCATAATTCGCGCGCCACTGTGAACGGAAAACAAAGGAATGACCAAAATTCCAAATATTTTACACTCTATTTAAAAACGGTCCATTTAAGTCTTCTGGTGTCAATTTCTTTTGGACTGTTAGGGTGGCGCTCAAAGCGCAGCATACGACATTCGCGGCAGCAACGAAAGTATATTGTTTATAGCTAATTTTCAAAACTATTATTTAGCATGAATATTATATAGGATTTCGGGTATGAAAATAAAACAATGTAATAATATACTCAATCGTATTGTACCGCCTAATGAAAATAAAAACAAGAATGTTTACTTTTATCCGGATTAAATATTAGTTAATTTTATTCGTGGAATATATTTAGTTTGAATTAGAAAAAAAATAAAAAAAAATTGCGTAAAACTTCGAGTTTAATTTTGAAAATTTTAACCATTTATTCATCACCGTGCAAGTGAGGGATTATCTCGACTGCTGTGGTGAGTGTAGTGTGTTGACCACATAAACCAGAGTAATTTGCGGTATGTCTCAAGTAGAGCAAACCAATTGTGAAACATTTTGCGCGGTGCTGTGCTGCAATATCCTGTATCCGATTATGCAACAGTATGCGGCAGTGATACGTTAAAGGAAGTTGGATAGACTTTAATTGCTCCAGTACAGAGTGGAGGGAATTTTGTTGGGGTAACAACATTGAAAGTTGAAAATTTGAGAAAAAACTATTTTGTGTATAGCAGTGTAATATAGTGAAAAACCCAAGTAACAATTGCAGTTTTATAGCACGCTACAAGTGCAATCTAAGTTTTATGGGTGGCTTTAAAACTATACTCCTCTGTAGCTGTGAAATTATATTGTAAACGATGCAAAAATAAAAGGCACTAGCAATAAAATATTGACTCGGGAAATGGCCATGTTAGGCATTAAACACTTTTACCGTTGTCTTCCGTTTTAATTCCACTATGATGAACAAAATGCAAAATTGCACTTTTCTGTTACAGATACGTATTTCGGCTACGACTGTACCGCTTTATGTACCGAAAAGGCAGGTAGAAATTAGGTAACACAAAAGCTTCCAAGGAAGCTGTTAAAGATGTACCATTTCACTTCAAATCTAAGGTAGCGGAACATTCCTTTTCAGAAAAACATGATCTGACTACCGAGGATATAAAAATTCAACGTCAAACTTCTAATCCATGGAAATTGGATGTTCCTGAGGGCATAGAAATTTTTAAACAACCCCCTTCGTCTTTACTCAATCGAGATCAAGGTAACGGATACACATGGCTTTTCCAAACATTACCCGCACGCAAATGATCATCTTTACACACCTAAGTTACCTAATTTCTACCTGCTTTTTGAGGTATAAATGAAAAATCCGCAGCTTTCATGAGCTTGCAATATATTTTTCAGTCTACAATCGCTTTTTCGGGCAAAATAAAAATTTGGGCTTAGAAAATAATTTCTAAAAATTAAAAATGATTTTGAGTGGCCCAAAATATAAATTATCAGCAGGTGAAACTTTACTTTGTTTATTAGTGGTTTAGCTGCTAAAAAGAGAATCAAGCAGGTTTGTTACGAATAGATAGAAACAATGATAAAAAATAATTTCCCAATTTATTTGACAAAATTATATAGTTTAAAAGATGCTCGAAATTAAGAAATGGATTCAATTTTCACCGCTACTTACGACAAGGGAGCAGGAACCCAGTGGATTAATTCTTGGCTTGTGCTGTCGCATGCCACAGACTCTCTAGGCAGGTTTGTCTGGAGTAGATTCTGTGGATATATGAGCTAGTGATAGTATTGGAAGACTGAAGCGTAATAGGTGTGCATATTTCCCGTGTTTACGATCTTTTTGATGTATTGGATGATGCTTATTGCTTTGATTTCATTTTATAAAAAATGAGGATCAAAAATTGTTAAGTGTGAATTGACACGAGATGCGGATTGTCATAGGATCACTTAGTTCTTCTTCATTTACTGTTGAAATATCGTTTTCGTTGCCTTCGCTACGCCAAGATACTTTGCTTCATTTCCTGTGCAAGCATAATGTTTTATAGGTGAAGAAAGCTGTCTTCAAAATGGCGAACAAACGGTTCGCGATTCGATTCTTCCCTTGCTTGCGAGCAATGAAATTGTCCCGTCCATTCTCGAGTGAGCAAGAAACGAAACTACTGGATTATATTAAGATAATTCGAGTGATCAAAAAGTAGAAAGAACCTTTCTCTCTGCAAAGTGCAATTAAATCGTCGGAGTGGAACCGTTTATCATCAACTAGGCCATTCGTAAATTATTTTTTCGGCTCAGGTAATCATTTGACGTAAAAACTGAATACTACCCGCTGAACTGTTGGCGAATCCGTCTCCGAAAATTCTTCAAATGTTACTTAGAAAATAAACAATCCAACCGAAGCCCCAAACAACAAACAGTCGTTAAAACCCGAACCCGTTTGCTGTACGACCAGGTGCTCGTGCTGCTTTTTTAAACAAATCTTTCTCGTAGCACGTTTCCTAGCACATTCAAATTTGTTTTCACGAAAAAGAATTATGGTTTGATAAGGGATCTGCTAAATTAGTTATGCAATTTACATTTCGACTTCGTCTCATCGGAATATGACACTAACTTTGTGCAGGACTGAGCTAGCATCGGATTGACGGTAGCTTAAAAAACGAACACTTTATTTGAGGTTTCTGAGCAAACTCACTCCTGCGTGATGTCCTGCAAGAAAAGGAGTTTTGATTAAGCTGATGAGAATTAATGAGATCGAAACTTGGTTTGGCTTATAGCAAGCCAATGTAATGCTAATTGAAATCAAAATTTCAACGGATTTCCCACGCAATAATTCCGTTGCTACATCACTTGTGTGGCACGTGACGCCATTTTGCTAGAACCAAATGTTACCAAGAACCTGGCTTCCAGCTCGAGCAGTGATCGGTTTGTTAACGTGGTATGTTTTTAAATCTACACACTTCCTTAAAATACGCCATGTCGTTACATTCGACAAACTAAGCTGTTGAAAACGGCGTCGACTCGATTCTTCGCCATCATTCTCGACCACCGCCTCTTTGTTTTCTTCACTGCGTGCGACTTCGGATTTTTCGATTATATAGCGAATAGAGGGCTCAGTTGGCCGATTACGTTGACTATAGTACGATCGAAGCGCACGAGACACAATCCTAACAGATCGCTGATTTTCGTAATACAGTTAAACAATTTGAAGGCGGCGAGCCAGTGTAAGTCGCTCCTTAACCTTCCTGCAGTCGGGCTGGTGCACTGAGTGCACGCTTCTCGGAAAATTTAGCGAAATCGCCTTAGGGATCGAACCGCTGCTCGTTCAGTGGGCCATAAGTTCGACTTCCCGAGGGTTAATGAAATGGCAAACAATACTGAACAACAGTTTGCTGTTAGTACCCGTTAACTACAAGAAAATGCCCTGTGAAAAAACAATGTTGAATCGCCCTCTGACAAAACATCGAATGGAGTACTCATTTCGTTCTCAACACAAAATTTCAAAAATATAACTTTTTCAAATAGCAATATCTTCGAATAGGGCACTTAACATAAAACACCGGTGCTGTCATATGAAATATCATGCTTTGTAGCATAGATCACCAAAAAATTACAAATACGTTATTTTTTATATCTTCAAAATTCACTCAAAAAATTGTTAATTTTTAATAAAAAGTATATATAACTTTCTAACGAGAGAAGCTAGAGGTTTGGTATATTGAGACAAATTGTTTTGCTTCAAAATATCTGAAAGTATTTCTCAGGTCATCTTAATGAAAAACCAAAACTGGAAAAGTTATATAAAGAAAACCATTTTTTAAAAAGCACCCCGCTTTTTCTTTGGTAAATTGCTTGTAAAATGAAAAATACAAGGCATAGGGTGATGAGCCCATTTTCGCCATGTTTTTTATGATCACCCTACCCTTTGAAGCCGTTGATTAGAGCAGTGTCTGTCATCTTTGTTCAACGCATTGAGTCAAATGGTAGCGCAACAATAGGGGCACTCGATTCGAGTTTTTGTTGCGCTCAAACACGAGAATTTCACTGTATTCAGCGCATTTGTGTTATTATATTGGTGCTCAACAACGAAGCAAAGCTAATGATGTCAACTTTTACGCATTCTATTGATTATAGACCGAGAAATTAATGAATTAGTGAGGAACTCTGCTTAGTATGGTGAAAATAGGCCCTTTACTCTAGAACTCCAATTTCTTCGACAAAGTTTTTTTTAAAATTCGATTTTCTTCAATTTTTTAGAAGACAGCGAAACACTATCTCGAACCATTAAAAAGTTAATTTCTTGATTTAAAAAATTAGAATCACCCTACCCACTATTTCATATAATATAAAAATATTGTAAAGCGCAGTATTTTATCATGAAAACAAAACTATATTTTTTTGTATTGTCCACCGTGAAAGTAATTTAAACATATTACTAAGGGTTAGGGCATTTCAGGGTTTTTTTAATTCTCACAGCCCCCCTCTCATATTGTGCAAATGTCAAACTAAACTCAGATGCCAAATTTCCCATCATTTGGACCATTCTAGACTCCCGCCCACCTCGCTTGAAATTTTTGAAATTGGTGCTATGGGAAAATATGGAGGAAAAATATATTAAATGCTATAGTTTTTGAAGTGGTACTCAGAAAATTACAATTTTCTACCTAATTTTAATGAAAATTATCTTAGTATTTGAATGGAGATATTTTTGTTTCTAGAAAAATGCGGGAAAGTGGGATACTGGGTCATTTTGACACCAAAATCCCCTATAATAAATAATTCTCTGCTCCAAGATGCAAATCATACATATTTTGCAATTTTTCGAATGTGAAAAAATCTCAGATATCTAACGAATCCTTTGGACCTTTGCCCGAATACGAGAAGTTGCGGTCAAAGAGCATTTTGTCATTCACATAAAATTTTATCATTTTCATAAAAGGTAACGTGCTGAACATGAAAAATTCTGAGGAATAAAGAAAAAATAGAGCCGTTAGAGGTAAAATTCAGAAACATCAAACTTTTTGATATTAACTCTACAAATCTCATTTTTTTCGTAAATTTTCCTAATACCTTAACTTCCACTATTTTTACAGGAATGAAACTTTTCTCATGTGATCCCTAAGCGTTTTTTACACTAAAAGTAGTAAATTAAATTTTGTTGAAATTTGTTGTTAAATGAAGTTAATATGTGCGATTTTATGAAAAAAGGTGAAATCGACACTGTGTCTTTATTGTCCCATCTCTAAAAGCTGTTATTTGTCTTTATTAGTCTTATACACCAACAGGCATACTGTAGTGTCTATAGATACGATCAAGTAGGCTAAGAAATGGATTGCTAATAAATCATCATTCAGTGAGTCACTCTTGGTCGTATCTGACGTCTTAAGTCGGGGCTATTACATTGGCGACGAGCGGGAGCTTAAAGAATGCGCTGAGTACTCAAGAATTCCCTCGCGGTCCAGTTTTTCCATTACTAATCGGGAAGAAAAATACTTTGACAGAATGTCCCTAGTAAGTATTTAACATATTTGAAATTTTAGTGTAAACCGTAATCAGAACGATCCGTTCGTTTGATTAGCTTGTTTATGATGGGACTCAGGTCCATCAGGAATCAGAACGATCCGTTAGTTTGTTTGGTTTGGTCAATGTGGGACCCAGGTTCATCCGTAATCAGAACGATCCGTTCGTTTGATTGGCTTGTTTATGAAGGGACTCAGGTCCATCTAGAATCAGAACGATCCGCTCGTTTGATTGGTGTGTTTAAGATGGGACGCACGTCCCCGTAATCAGAACGATCCGTTCGTTTGATTGATCCTACCATAGGGATCCCAGGTCGATCCGTAATCGGAACGATCTGTTTTTTATTAGATTTTCTTCACAACAACCTTTGCTAAGAAACACAAAACATAATAATTATGTGATGGTTACTATGATAAGTATTCTGGGTAGAAACAGAAGGATGCTGTTCAGAAAATGTTTCGTAACCAACATCACCTGGACCGAACCCAATTATCGCTATAGAACTGCACTAAACAAAACTTAAAAAACGGGATACAAAGTGCTGGACCAAGGTGAGATGTTAGGTACGCACTAAATATATAAGTCGTTTGACAACCACAGTCCACCTCTGACTAAAACTTAGAAGAAAAAAAACCTAACTAAATTTATATCATAATGCAAATAGATTTCAATATAATGCACTTTATGGAATTAAGCGCAAGGAAAACAAGTTTTCACAGAAAATCATGAAAAGACTAATCCTTTTCGAAGAACAATAGAAGTGATGATATAGATGATTATTCCTCACACCACATGCCTCTTATGAGAGGTTGAATTTCATCAAATTAAATTCAAACCCAATAACAAATTGGACCATTTTGTTGAACGTCTACGATCATAAGTTGTTTATTATAGATTTGGAGATTAACTGGGTTCACGTACCAAATCTCTCTAATGCGATAGACATATGGATGAGATGATGAAAATTTAAGAACTGCGAAACAAGCCTACATCTGATTCGAAAGATATTTGTGAAAGAAGGTTAGGTGTAACAGCTGTTCGGGAAACATTTGGGAAATTACTCCCGTTCTGAGTCGTGCCGGTTATGTGGAAACTCGGACACTTCGTAAGGTGTTGTAAGACTAATCGGAAAAGATCCTCAAAAAAAACTCAGAAAAAGACATGCTTGGAGTTGAGCCATACATTTGTCTTAATCAAAACCGACGCGTAACTAGGAAACAGGAAAATATTCGAGAAGTTCATGATATTACAGAGAAGATCGAAATCCATTGTTTGTTCCACCTAGAAGAAAAACAATCAATTGTGATTGACGTAGGTGGAATCAAGATAAAGTTCATCGTAGGCACAGGTACAATTGAACAACAAATTGATCTAATTTTATAGTTAAATTATCGTTCGAGTTTAAAGATATGGGATGACCCTCTTCTTCGCACATACTTAGAATAGGATATTCTACAAAAATTTTGATTATCTTCAAAGATAACTTTATCCGAATATCTGACGAACAAGAGAAAAAAAGCGTTGGAAGATCCAAAGGAAAGGCTAAATATTCAAATAGGATGGGCGATCATGTAGTTATTTAAAATAGCACCACCGACACAAATTGGCAACCAATTTCATTCCATATGTATCCCATACGATGCTGAAAAGAACGGGACGAGATTGAATGTGAAAAAAATGGCAGCAGGGCGCCAAATCCGTTTGAGAAGCAAGAGAACAAGATGAAGACAGAACTGAAGCAGGATCAATACGGCTTCGTGAAACCAAAAGCCAAACTAAGAAGAGTATTTAATTGAACGATTATTCAGTATATGAATGTAATTATAATTGAATAATCAAAGATTAAATTACTAATAAAACGAAGAAGAGATGTAGTGTCTATAGATATGATCAAGTAGGCTAAGAAATGGATTGCTAATAAATCATCATTCAGTGAGTCACTCTTGGTCGTATCTGACGTCTTAAGTCTGGGCTATTACACATACCAAAGCCCCAATGGTGTTGGTCTTAATAATAAACTTATTACTAACATTCAAGTCATACACAAAAATAGTGACCATACAATAATTTACAAAAACGGTAAAAAAGTCAAATGTCTGAACGGTAATCGAAGCATAATGTTGTTGCGTAATGTTCGTGGTGCGACGTTTATATCGATTTGTTCTAATATAGCTAGGGCATCTACATGACCTTGCAAAGTGTCGGCTATGAACAAAGCTCTTGCTGTATTTCTTCGAACATAAAGGGGTTCCAGTTGAATTAGCTGACACCGGTTTTCATAGCTAGGTAATCGGACAGGGTCTCTCCACGGCAATCTACGGAGCGCGAAACGTAAAAAGCGACGCTGTACGCTTTCAATTCTCTCAACGCCGTTATTGTAGTTTGAGCTCCACACTTCAGGGCAATACCCTAGGATTGATCGGGATAAAGCGCAGTACAGCGATTTGAGACAATAAACATCTGTAAAATTTTTGGCTATCCTGAAGATGCATCCTAGCGCTCGAGACGCTTTACCGACTGCATAGGAGACGTGTTGTTTGAACGTAAGTTGAGAATCCAGAATCACTCCCAGGTCCTTCACGTGACTGACGCGTTCGATTTCTGTTTTTTAGAAGACGGTTCTTAAAATAGATCGAAACGTTTTTTCCGTGAAAACGATATTCTTCTTCGGGTTTACATACATGCGGTTCATGGTACACCAGTCAGCAAAGGCTTGAAGCTGCTGTTGGAGAAATCAGCAATCTTCAATTGTACGAATTATGCGAAAAATCTTGAGATCATCAGCGAAGGACAATCGGGGAGTCTTCGGAATTAGATATACATCATTGAAGTATATCAGAAACATAAACGGTCCAAAGTGGCTTCCTTGAAGTATTCCTGACGTAGAAGTGAATATAGGGCCCTGGCAATCTCATATGACAACCGCTATCTCTCGGTCTGTGAGGTAAGATCGGAACCACTGCAAAACACTACTATTTATTCCATTTTTGCTATTGTGATATCGTGGTTTAGCTTATCAAAAGCGACAGATAAGTCAGTGTAAACGACGTCAGTTTGAGCGCGACGTTCCATACTCTCTGTTATGTAGGATGTTAAGCATAACAGGTTAGATGCAGTTGACCGCCCGGACGTGAAGCCATGTTGATCGTCACTTAGGTACTGCTTACAGTGAGCCTGAAGTGGTTCCATAATCACTAGCGCCCTTTTTATGTCCTATAATTTGATGTTCCTGAATTTTTTCCTGTAACTAATCTATTTTTATTATGATCCTAAGGTTCTCCACGTTCAACATAGTTTATTAAAATTGAGTGAAAAATAATAGAGATGTATGCACGAGAAAATGATGAAATTTAATATGAAAGAAAAAATGACCTATAACCCCAACTTCTCGTATTCGAACAAAGGTCAAAAAAGCTTCGAACGATTTTTGAGATTTTTTCACATTCTAAAAACTACAAAATATGTATGATTTGCATCACGTAGCAGAAAAATCATTTAACATAGGGGATGTTGCAGCCAAAAATGACCCACTACCCCACTTTCCCGTATTTTTCTTGAAACAAAGATATCTCCATTCAAATACTAATATTGTTTCCCTTTTAAAAAGGTATAAATTGTAATTTTCTAATTGCTACTTAAAAAGTTATAGCATTTAATATATTTTCCCCCATATTTTCCCATAGCACCAATTTTAAAAAATTTCAAGCGAAGTGGGCGGGGGTCTAGAATTGTCCAAATGATGTGAAATTTGGCATCTGAGCTTACTGTGAGATTTGTCACAATATGAGAGGGAGGGCCTTCGAGAATGAAAAAAAAATTTTTTTTTGCAATGCCCTATTAAGGATCAATTCATGAAAAATCAAATTTTAAATATAACTTTTTTCGTTTGCAACCTACTTTTTAGATGTTTTTCAGAGTTTGTAAAGACGAACATTTTCTTCTAACACATCAAAACTCTAGGTTCTATTATTCAAAAGATATAGGCACTTAATATATAAAAAAGATATTTTTTAAATCAATTCCATGGTAATTTAAAAAACATCATACTCGCCATTTTTTGCTCAACTATAACTCTAATCATGACCTTATTTGTAGTTGAAAAAGAATTATCTTTTGTTTGCCCAAATGAGTGATATTGTTATTCCAATGACTCCCATTTTAGCGCAAAAGTGCTCATAACTTTTAAGGGAAAATGAATGGATACGTGGTGCCATGAAACAAATTATTCCCCTTAACACAATCAAGTTGTCTGAAGACTACTTCAGTTTTAAATCAATACCGCAAAAGTTATTTGAATAAAACAGCTTTTTCTAAGAAACACCCTAACCTTCGATTTTAAAATTGTTGTAAAATGGAAAGTGTATTGAATAGAGCTTACGTGTCTTCAGTCAACTTCTCCAAAATTTGTCGTTCTACTACTTCGCTGAAGACCGTTTGGCTCTTCTTAGAAAGATTAATAAGTTAAGTTTTTAATCTTGGTAAAATTAGAACCACCCTAGCTGTTGTTTTAACAGAAAGAGGGGGCTCACAAACTACGAAAACTTCTCCAAAAGACTTAATAAGGCGAAGTTGATTAGTTTTAGTAAAATCTCAAAGTTCCTGCTAAATTTACAATCTTGACCACTGTGCAATGCGTTGAACAAAGATGACAGACATTGCTCTAACGCACGGTTTCGAAAACCACCGTAAGCAAATATGAACAAAAAGATTTTTAATTTTTGCACTAGAAGATCCCTGTAAGGGAAATTTATTCTAAATAATTAGACAAGATTATGAAGCTATGCCAAGAGACTAAAGAAGAATTAGAAATTTCAACTGGTTCAGAATATTAAAAAAAGAAAAAAAATATACCCAGATTTTGTCAATGTACCCATTTTGTCAGCCGAAAATGCACTGCAAAAACGGGTCTTCACCGTAGCACGTAGGTTCTTAACAGGCGATAGGATCATAGTCATTTTATCATTCGGACATGTGGAAGATGATATTCAACTAATTTAACCAAACCCAGTCAACGCCCTAGAAGTCGTGATGATTAAAGCCATTTAAAAATTCAAAATTGCTGTTACCACAAAACACTGAATATTATCAACAATGTGTGTCTCGTTTGAAAGGGCTCGTTAGTGGAGGATGCTTATTGTGGTGTACCTTATCTACGAATACGGTGTTAAGATGTGGCTAACGAGTTCGTGTACTACTTTGAATCCCGACCAGTTAAACTCACCCGGAAGTGACATGTGTCTATTTAGTCGTAACTCCGGAAGAAGGCAGCCGGAATTCCGGATCAATTTCCGGCCTGGCTTTACTGGCCGTATTTGGGTTTGAAATAATTCTTACTTTCAATTCAGACCACATCTCCGGTCCAATCAAGTACGAACCCTTCTCTGTGCTGGGTTTGTTTGTTTGTTAGATAGGTAATTTTCTTTTGCAATCTAATCTAAACTTGGGCGAGGGAATCCAACCCAGTCACGTCGTACTGTACTAAACATCTTTTGACCCCTACTGCATTATTCAGGCGGCGTACAGCACAATTTCAAATTTTAAACCACTCCAAAACATAATTTTATTTTATTTTGTTGTGGTACGTTAACATTCAATTTGAGATATTCCTGAGCGAGTAATAAAATGCCATTTACTTTATTACTTTCGCTCTCATGTGATTGAACAAAAATGTTACTCTCACTGCAATTGCGTTTGTACCGAATGTGAAACGAAAATGCTACAAAACACTTTTCAATTTTCTATAACCAAACAGGTACGAGAGAAAACCAGATCGCTGAAAAATGTATTAGAGATGAAACTGAAATGATTTCCTCACACCACCACTACCACCACCTTATTGGGGACCCCAGAGCGCGGTTTGAGTTCGAAGGAAATGATAATGGAAAGCGTAAACAATTTTTCGCAATTCGCTGATCCAGAGCTAGGCGCTAGCCGGTAACAAAATGATGCCGTGCAAAAGCAAAGCACAACCCCGGGAAGACGATACGACTGGGTCGCGCTGACAGTGCAGTGATGATTGCAATGATGACGGAGTATCGCAACTTGTGGACGGTGGCGATGATGGTAGTAATGGCGATATAGATTGTAAACAGGATATTCCATTTTCATTACATTATTTTTGCCGTACTCTTGACCGCTTTTCTCTATCGTTTTTTTTTTACAGAGCGGCCAGCTCTTCCTTGATCCAGATGATTTAGTTGATTTCTTAGAAATATGAAAGACGAAACTGACCTTAATGTAAAAGTGCACTTTAGACTGGTTCAACTACTGAATGACCGTTCGGCAAGGTTCTGCTGATTCCATTTTGGGTCCGTAGCTAAATAGTTTGAAAACTATTAAAAATTATGGCATTCTCACCGATTAGTTGGAGTGGAGATCTTTTGAATTTTTTACTTGACCTGTTTCCCCTACCAAGTTTTTAATCCATGACAAGTATCAGTAGAATTCCTCCATTTAAGTTTGAACCAGTCTAGTGTACATGCACCAGTCCATACTGCCAGAAAGCAAGCGCGGATTGAGTTTATTAAACTTAAATGGTTAGTCATGATTAAATGACTAGCTCTGACTGATGCTGCTAGCCACGAAGCGAAGGATTCAATGTATGCCGGAAGTAGGGTTGTGGTACCGGTAATACCGGTACCGAAAATCCCGGGAATACCGACCCATTTTTGGTACCGTAATACCGGTACTGAACAAAAGCCAGTACCGGTATTTTCGGTACTATACAATTTTTATGACAAATATGTTAACTCTGCAGGGGGATCTGTTTCAAAAGATTGGTCTGCAAGATAACGTTTAATTATATTAATTTGCCTTCTAGATAAATCGTTAAGATAACTCCTTTGTGTGAGAATGAGGTGGGGCCATCATCATAATAATTCTAGAAGTTAAAGTTTTATTGGCAACATTCTGATTGGCTTCCATAATTCACTGGGTGGCTCGTAATAAGACTATGGTCTAAGTCATGTCTGTATTTGGTTTGCTCTTAAACCTTTATCTATAAAATAACAAACAGCGATTTAGTAGCTAACAGTTTTAGACTTGGTGAACTGCTTCAAATTGGGCGATTTGTAATTATTGGTGATCGGAAAATTCAGCAAAACTCCATAGTTTACAGGAACGCAAGGAGCCTTGATATGCATTAGAGAATAGTAGGCAAACGACATAAAAATCGAAACCAATTTTCAGAAAAGCAAGAGAGTAAATGCGATTAACCTGCTCTAATTTACTGCCATTCTCGCTTTGATTTACTGTTGTTAATAGGGTTTCATACATTTACCATCTGTTCAAGTCGACGAAAGTCGCAACACTTAGCAGTTGTTGATTTCAAAGTGGCCTAGATTTCGAAAAAAAAGGTGCCCTATACGAAAAATATCTTTTGTGAAATTAGTCTTGCCATTCCGAATCAGTTTGAGCATTCAATTTCAGTTTGAAGCTTTTTTCGAATTCTTTAAAAAAATTTCTAGTACCGGTTCTTTACCGGTACTGAGGGCTTCAGTACCGTAGTACCGGTTCTCGCCAAAAAGGGTCGGTACTGCGAACCCTAGCCGGAAGGCAACCGAAGGAAATGATGTTTTTTCTATGCCTTCGCTTAATGACTGCTTCAAATTGAAAGCAATCTAAATATGCAAATTAGACATGCAAATAAGTGCATAGCAAAGGAAAGAACTAAAGGTTATTCGAAAGTAGAGGGAAAATAATTTTGTGTTGAGAGCTTAACGCAATTAGAATATGCATCATGTTGTAAATTGGTCTAGAGCCGACACATGGTTGTCGGTTCTTTTCGCCGGCGACTCTCATCACCTATCTGGCAGGTGGTGAATCAACAGTTGTGAAGTAAACGTGAACAGAAAAGCAAAAGTTAAAGTTTTCAAAAGCGTATTTTTCATGTAGTATGTAACTGTACATGTTCTCTGATTTGATGGTATTGCAAAGCATTGTAGATCTTAAATCACCTTTGAACTGACTAGACAACTTTCATTTTGGTTACTTGTAGTGTTTAATTGACTAAAAAGAGACCTGCTCCATATGGCGTTGAATATGCGTGGGAACGACGCATTGTCTTGTTTGAGTGGAGTGATTACTTTAGGTTTGCGCGTGTTTTAAAGATTCGATATTTATGATTTGCGTTACGTTTCGTTGTGACGATGATTTTAAAGGAATGCACATTGAATTCATCATGTGCTACAAAAAAAAACAAAAATTGAATGAACATTTGTAAGTAACATAGCATAGGTTGCAGGCCCAGTGGAATGTAACACAAAACAATTTTTTACCAGTTTATTGTACCGCTAAAGTCATAATTAATAACAAAAACAAAAATTTGCTGAGACCCTTGGCACCGAAAATTACGTTTTCATATTCAAGCCAATTTTAGATTTTCAGTTCTAGAAAAGAAAAATATACGGGATGCTACATTATGCTGTTTTGTAAGCAATATTGTGCGATTTAGGAACATTGCCATTTTTGTATTTTTTTTAATAAAAACATTATTCTGTGAAAATTCGAAAATCGACTGAAAAATAAAAACGTAGATCATTTTGTGGTGCCAAAAGTTCCTGAAAATGTTTTTTTTTGCTATAAATTAAAATTGTGCAGGTATACAACATGTTTCAAACATTGTTTTGTGTTGCATTGGATGATACCTGCAACCTATGCTAGTTCTTCTGAAAAGTTCAAAATTACTTTAGCACAATATTATCTAGTACGAGTTGTTTAGAAAATGATAAGTTGGATTTCACATTAATCCCATATACAGGTATACCACGATAGTACGTACCCTCGATAGTACGTACTCCTAACAATATTTTTTTTTTTTTCATTTAATTTTGTAAACTTCAACAAAAGGCGACACATTTTATAGAAGTTTCACGAGTTCCATGTTACTTCTGCATACTTTAGAGAAATCATGTCAAGGGTTCTGTGCTACTCAGAGTAGTTCTGCAAACCACAGCAAAGTATTCCAAAGTTTAAGTAAACCATAAATGCACCATGAAATTCTACCTAGTATGAAAAGAATCCTACGAGCTTTAGGGACGTCCTACAAGTATCTTGAAAGTCTTATAAATTTTTGGGAGCTTGTTAACTTACAAGGAAATCCTTAGAACTTCAGACAATTTGTACGATGTTTCTATCATTCATAGTTTTTGTTTGTCAAACATCAGAGAATCTCAGTGAGCTTTAAGGATGACAATTCGTCGGTTGTATAAAATTTAGGAAAATACTTCAAACTTGAGAGAATTTTCATGCACGCAAACATTTTACATAAACAGCAGAGTGTTCACGACATTCACTTATCTTTTACCAAACTCGGGGTATTTCTGCGAACTTCAAAAAATTCTACAATCTCGATCGAAATTTTTCTGGAAAGTTTACGAAATTTCAAGAGTATTTAAACGATTTATGGAAAAAAAATCAAACATCAAGGGGTGTCTTCAAGCTTTACGATATTACATCAAACAAATAAATTACAACGAACCTCAAGTAAATTTCTAAAACTCACAGTTAACTTCACAAAATTAGGAAAGTTTGACCAAAAACCTTTACATGATTTATGTACGGCGCCTCACAAGTATCAGAGAAGTATTACTAACTTCGAAGTAACCGGTAAAATTCAAAGAAATTTTTCTGAAGACCAAGAATGATTTTAGTAACTTTTAAGGTGCACTATCTAGAGCAATGATAACACGATTTTTGATAATTGATTTTCAAATCTTATGCACATAAAATGTGAGTGCTGAATTCATTACATTCTAGGAGATACTAAGTTTTGAATGGAATGGGTAAGATTCGGATCAAGTACGCCTAGCGAATTTGATGGAGACTAATATAATATGACTTACAAATCTGGACAAACACATCTAAACAAGCCTTTTTTCCTCTATACTTCTTTTGTAAAACTTGTGCGAGCAATTAAAGGAAGTATTCAACATATTGGCGTGGTTCAAGGATTGAGGTATGACAGGGAACTATGCTTTATATATCTTTAAGCTCATATGTTGTCATAAAATATATTTTAAATTTAATCGCCATTGCAAATATATTTAAATATCCGTTTTGCGACCAAAAAAATAAAGGAATAGAAAAACAATATGTTGTTAATGGCATCCCTCTCGCGGGAAGCTACCAAATTCAAAGAATTCATCAACAACTCTCGAATATCCTACAATATTCAGAGGCATCTGATTCCTTTCTGTTTATTATTACAAATTCAGAATATTGTATGCGAAATTCAGACAAATCGTACGTAGTCAAGGAACTGAATAAGTCCGAGGAAATGCTTTTACATGCAATTTTTAACCATTCTGGTTGTAACAAACCGTTCTTCTAAAACCAAGTACACAGTGATTGAACAGTTTATCACTAATATGGGGATTAATTCAGTGATAAATCTTATTTTTGTAAGTTTTCATGCAATATTAAACATAAAAAGTAATATTTTGAAATTTATTTTTGTGATTCGATAGTACGTACGTTTCGATAGTACGCACACTAAACAAAGCGAAGGTGTACGTACTATCGAGGTATACCTGTACCAACATACCTGTAAAGCATAATTTATTAGCTATTAGTTTAGTTAGATTTCGAGTACACGGTCACTCAAACCAAAAAAGAGCTTGTTTGCTTTTTTAAGTTTTTTTAACTTTGACCACCAACCTATATTTTCTAAACAAAGACAATTTTATCTCCAATCAGCCAATTTATTTATTTATTTATTTCGTCAATCAAGTGTAGACTACATTATACGAATATTAATTGCTTATATACTATCCTGTAAACTATTTCTATGTACTATGATGCCGCAAAGAGTTGAAAAACTGTTTTAAATTTGTTCGGGGCATGGTAAGGTCAATACTTTCACAATGCTCGTTATACACAGCCATCATTTGGTTTAGTGGTCCGAATTTAGCATAGTCTGTATGGTGATGACTTATCGCGAACAAATTTCTATTGCGTAATTGACGAGTAGGAGCATATAATTGACCCGCGATTTTTTTTTGTTAGAGGAAACTTTGCCACTGCGACCACTATTCAGGTTATCTTTTGTGGCATACCCTGTTTGCTCTACATGTTACAAATTGCCTAAATCCATTTAGTTTGAAGCGAGTTGTTTGTTTGTCCACATGTGTTCTCCCAACCGGGTAGTCCAGTATTATTGTACCTGAGAATCCGTTTGGGACAGGTATGCCATACCACGTGAGACGTCTTAAGATGCCTTCCGAAGAATCACTCCCTTCGAAAAAATAGTACTACACAATGACAGAGAATATGTTCCGAGCTATCAGGCTTCCTTTTCAGATGATACCTAGCAGGACAATGTCACGTAAATGAACCTCTGATTATCAGTATATCTTTTCGTTTTAGATCCATTAGTTTTTAGGCTCTCGCTGTATCTGAATATATGAATTTCTTAGTTTGTCGACTCACTTTTCGACACCTTGGAAACAACAGTGCCACTTGGATGTCCGAGAAAATTGCGATTTTTGCATGCCTGTAGTTTCGTTTCCTACAGCCCTCTGAGCAGGTGTACATTGCATAGCTGTCTAGAAAACTGTAAGCCACTTTCCCATTGATATCGCTAATTTAATTCTTGGTTGTAGACTCCCAAGTCAGTCAGCTCACCCATTTTAGAACCATCCATATAAAATGATATTGTATCTTGAAATAGTATGGGATCCTCTACATTTCATATCTGACGATCCACTATGTGGACCTCATATGAGACGTCGAAGTTCGGTTTAGCCTCCATTTTATCTTGAACTGTAGTCAAGACAGGATTTAGTTTGTGTTCCTTTATTATACTCAGGTGACCATTTAAATCCCCATCAAATAGTGGTTTACCCTTTACACTCTCAGAGAGACAAGTCTCGCCTCCCTCATAACGTGTTTGTGCAATGAAGGTAGATGAAGCATGGCTTCCATAGCTGCAGTGGGTGTTGATTTCATAGCGCCTATGATAGGGAAGCAGGCTAGCCTCTGAACTTTAGTTAGCCCATGAGAATTTGCTCGGGTATGCAACCACTTTGCAAACCGACTTCTTAACCGAAGTCCGAGTCCCTTGTAGCATTCGACTCAGTTCATCGAGATCGGAAAACGCCTACATTTTATTATAGTAAAATTTAAAAACTCTCGACTCACTTTTGTCGTTAAACCATTAAAATACTCCTTACCCTTTTTTCGCCTTTCTTCCCCATTATATTAAGCTATTATTTGATTCGATTTTTGAACCTTCTCTTGCTTTTCATCTCTATCTATTACCATATTGCCATTTACCTCTCGGCTTAGAGAACTGTTCAGCTGCTGGTTTCATGAGCTTCTGTTTCCGTGAATGATTCAGTCCTTAGCCATATTACGATCTACTCTGATAGTTCCCAGCGGTGAACTCACTCTACTCCTACTGAGAGTCCCCCGACGGAGGAATTTCTTCCGACTCCGATACCCACTTTCTTGAACCAAGTTTATCGATCTCTGATTGAATATTATCCGGCGATGAAACTATCGACTGAGACTTCCCTGGTGGCGGAATTTCTCTCGATGCGGATATCTATTTCGTGATCCATTTAGCTCCCAGCCAAATTATAATCCGCCCTACTATGTATTCCTTGGCGGTGGATTTATCTCAATCCCGCTGCTTTGTTTCGTGTGCCATTTAGCTCCCCGCTTTATCCCGATCTACTTGATCTAATCCCCGGTACTCAACGGGCCAGTTAGCGATTCCATGTGCAGCGTAGCTTCCGGTTCACCGGCGCCCTAACGACTCGCTGCTGGCTGTTCGACGCGATCTACTCGATCTAGTCTCCGGCGGCCTACTTACGGGCTACCCGATATGGTGTCTAGGTCGGCCCGGCGATTCCGGTGGAGCCTGGTGCCCCGATGGTCCAAACCCATCGCGTACCACTCAAACTGGTCCCCGGTAGTGGATATAGTCATCTTCCGTTTTCTCCATTATCCTACTCTTGCTGCCACTTATTCAACGAGTCAGCTCTGACTAGTCCACTTGCATGTCGTATATTCCGCTGGAAGAATTCCACGTCCTAAGCCAGAGTGATTCAGATGGGAATCATCCCGGCAATGAGGCATACCGACTTCCTCTTCTTTTTTTTTTACAATGGAGAAGACCTTTACGTCCTAGCCCAGTACACGTGCTATTGGTAGGTGTCCAAGCTACCGCACGGGGTGCACTGGGGGCGTGTCGGGCTCGAATGGTGACGCTGCCATTAATACCGACTAAACTCCATTGGGCTCCGCCATCGTTCCTCCCAGGAACTACCTCTCGGTATTACTTCTGGGGGGATGACTGTACTTAATGTACTCATTCACTCTCACTCACGCGTTCATACGTCCTCTATGAGGCTTACTTGGGTGCTCTCTCTATCGCACCTTGATTCACTCTCAAACACTCCACATGAGGCTGACTTTTGTGTTCACCTTTTTCGTTCCTTGCGAGGCTGACTTGTATGCTCACCTTTTTCATTCCTTGCTAGGCTTACTTTTGTGCTAGCCTCTACCATACCATGTGAGGCTGACTTTTGTGCTCACCATTAACATACCGTGTGAGACTGACTTGGATGCTCACCCTTTCACTCCTCTGCCACGCCACGAGGCATCGATAGCCAAGTCCTAACATACTACGCTACGACCCTCCCATTTTGGCATGCGGCAGTCCACTTATACGCCTATACACTCGCTCTTCAGTCTTGCTTCGGGGTGGCTGGGTTTACCCCTTACGCGGTTGCCAGTCGCTACGCCAAACCTGCCTCGGCATGAACAGACCATTCACTCCCTTTTTTGCGCTCGGCCTTTCTCGCTCCAACTAACCAATCACTAGTTAGCCGTGCCCGTCGTCTGTTGCTCGGTTCGCCAGATTACCTGTAGCCTACAGGCAATCTGGGTGGTAGCAGCCGAGACTGCGTTCCACTTCTCCACCGATTGACACATCCGCTGAATAAGGGTATCAGGGGTTGTGTCCCAGCCACAGACGTCAAACATTGCTCTTCTTTCGACGTCGAACCGAGGACATACGAACAGTATGTGTTCGGCAGTTTCGTCTACACCTGGGCAGTCCGGGCAGGCTGGGACCTCCGCGTGCCCGAACCAGTGGAGGTACTGTCGGAAACAGCCATGGCCTGACCGGAATTGTGTCAAGTGGAAGTGAACTTCCCCATGGGGTCTTCCCACCCAGCTCGATATGCTAGGTATCAGCCGGTGGGTCCACCTACCGTTCGAGGAGTTGTCCCACTCACGCTGCCATCTGGCGACCGAGGTCACCCTGGTGCGCTCGCGGGCTCCTCTATTTCCACGTAGCTCGAAACACTCCTCATCTTCTCGAATGACCAGCCCGACTGGCATCATGCTCGCTATCACGCAGGTTGCATCGTGTGATATCGTGCGGTAGGCAGATATCACTCTGAGGCTCATCACGCGGTAGGTGCTCTCCAGTTTCTGTAGGTAACTGGTTACTCTCAGTGCTCTTGACCATGACCGACTCCCTCTTAGCTGTCACAAATGGCATACCTCTGAGCTGCCCCAAATGATGTGATGGGCATTGGAGACCGGTTTCTGTCACAGTAAAATACAACCCTTTTGAAATTATCAGAAGATAGATAGTTGATTATGCGGAAAGAATTCCGAACAATAGACGTATTTCCTGTTTATGTTATCAACAGATATATTGACTGTGACAACACAAATATCGCTAGTCGGATATAAGATATGCGTCAATAGCACTATTTGCAAATATACAGTCACGAGGCATTTCACGTGGATTTCTCATGCCATTTTTGTTGAAAGTTCTGGATTGGATTTCTAATATAGAAGTTTCCTATTTAAAATTACAGTTCTTGTACCAGAGCCATGGGAGCTTTTCTATCTGCACAAGGCGGGATAGATTCACAGTTGCATTACGTTTATGCTGAAGATTAATTTGTGCTACTCAAACTATACTCGATCAGAGAACTACACATTTCATCGCCAGCAATAAGTGTACAGCAACTAGAAGATATTTAATACGTTTACTTACAATCGCCTATAGCGAACCCCAAAATAATTATGAAGGACATGAATTCCACAATTTGCGAAGAAACGAAAATGTGTCAGAGATTCGCTTAACAGAGCATAGGGGAACATGGGGAGACTTGACCAGGTTTTCAGTTAAGCCTACGTAAATGCCTAAAAATCTTTTCAATCCTTCAAAACTCATTTAAACATAATGCGCAAAAGTATTGCGCATATTCATGATTTCTTGCAGAATTTTTGGTTTACTTTTTCCAAAGCTATAAAAGTTTTTCATAGATGAGTTTTTTTGGTCAAGTCTCCCCACCATGGGGTAACTTGACCAAGGCCTGTGGAGACTTGACCAAGAGAATTTTGTAAAATCAAAACAATAAATTAAGACATAAAACATGCTGTCTTCATATATTTACATTAGGGCATAGCAAAAATTTTTCTATTTGAATTCTCAAAGCCCCCCCCCCCCATCTCATATTGTGACAAATGTCAAAGTCAGCTCAGATGCCAAATTTCACATCATTTTGACAATTCTAGACTCTCGCCCACTTCGCTTTAAACTTTTGAAATTGATATTATGGGAAAACATGGAGCAAAACTATATTAAATGCTATAACTTCTGAAGTAGCAATCAGAAAATTACATTTCATACCTCTTTGAAAGGAAATAATCTTGGCATTGTTTCTGTAAAATACGGCAAAGTGGGGTACTGGGTAAAAATACGGCAAAGTGGGGTACTGGGTCATTTTGGCCCCAAAATCCCCTATTTTTTAATAATTTTTCTGCTCCGTAACGCAAGTCATACATATTTTGCAGTTTTTTTAACGGAACCATTTTTACCCCTGTCCGAATACGAGAAGTTGGGGTTATAAGGTCTTTTGTCAGTCATATTAAATATAATCATTTTCTTGTGCATATATCTCTACGTTGCAAATTCTTAGGAATGCAACAAAAATAAATTCGTTAGCGGTAAAATTCAGAAACATCTTTTTTTTTGACATCAACTATGTAAATCTCATTTTTTCATTAAATGTCTTAATACCCCAACTTCTCCGATTTTTACAGGATGGAAACTTTTCTCATGTGATCCCCAAGCGTATTTTATACTAAAAGTAGTAAATTAAATATGAATTTTGTTGTTAAATGGAGTTAATATGTGCGATTTTATGATAAAAATGTGAAATCGAGGCTATATGTCAGATAATTTGATGTTTCTGCATTTTACAGGTAACGAATGTATTTTTATTTTGATCCTAAGGGTTTTCCACGTTCAACAAGATACAATTTATTAAAATTGAGTAAAGAATAGTAGAGATATATGCACGAGAAAAAAATGACATCATTTAACAAATTTTTTTTTTTTCAATTATAGAGGTTTTAACCTTAAAGTCATTCGCCTCTTCGGGTTTCAAAAATCTCTTATGAAAAATTTCTAACCCTATGTGCGGGGTCGGGACTCGAACCCAGGTGCGCTGCGTACAAGGCAATCGATTTACCAACTACACCACGCCCACCCCCAACAAAAATTTATTAAATGCGGAATATTTTCTATAAGGAAAGTATTTCTCATTCCAAACTTTCAAAATTACTTCAAGGGGTCGAAACAAGTATAAAAATATTTTTGAAAAAAATTAGGAACCTAATAGAACACGTCGTAGCTAATCGTAGAATTTTGCGCTTGGTCAAGTCTCCCCATGTTCCCCTATTTGGGTCCAGCCAGTAATTCAGTCCTCGGCACGGAGAAACTCCTCGAATAGAGGACTGTTGTTTTCAGTCGCCTCCTATAACATGAGTAGCAGAAACTCAGTGGATCAATTCTTGGCTGAGATATTTAAACCAGCCGGATGCCACACGGCCTCTAGGCTGGTTTTGTCCGGAGAATGTAATGTACTGTTATCAAGTTCGTAGTGAACCACAGCCGTGAGCACAGTTTGCTACTGCAGCCCAAAATTGCTTGGAAATCTTTCTGTTTTGCACCTTCTTAGGTAGATGGCTAATATAATACTTGAAAAATTACTAAAATAATAGTGGCATGAAGTGGTATTGCAATATTTGTGAATAGTAGCAGCAAAATATATCACGTATACGGTAGATGGTAAATGTAATAATCACTCAAGACATTATCTAATTTATATTGAAAATAGCAAGCCAGACTCAATTACACTAATAGGTGTATCAAAACTGACTTAAATATTTTTAGTATCCTTTCAGCCGGACTAGTAAATATCAAATAAAAAATTTCCGTCATAAAATTCAATTAGATGAATCTCAACGGCATAGAGGTAATTTCTACCCGTTCTACGGGGTGAATTTAGCACAAGCAGCTATAAGTTAAAATTATATTGTTTATAAAAACAAATAATTTGCCACTTAAAGCTAATTTCACAAGCGAACATATTTGTATTTGGTACAACAATTACACGATGTTTGCAATTAAACGTACTTTCTAATAAAGATTCAATCTAAATCTACCAAACCACCTGTACCTGATCCGAGGTTCATTCAAATTATATTGACTGTATATGTGTGCTGGTCAGGCCTGTTGGTTTCGGATCCGTAGACGATTTAAGAAATTTTCAATAATTTTCCAAAATGTAGCTTCAAGATTGCTATATTATAATATGAACATAAATAACTCATGTATGTGAATACTCTGAATTCATTTTGTCCATTTTCGACTATCCTGAAACCAGTTCTTGGAGACCGAGTAAATCAAAGATTCGCAGACCCTCCCGAACGGAATTGGAATATCATGGAACCGATTGGCGAAAACCTTGTACAGCAAATACATTTTTTTAACAAACCGAAGCTCCCATTCAATTATCCATTAACATTGCAATATTATGTGAAGTCAACCGGCCACACGGTACACTTTTCGAGCGATTGCGGAATCAGATTCTTCGAACCTAATATTTTCAATAAATATTCTTGGTATGCAGCTCATCAAAGTACATTAACATGGTGATATATGAACCATTTTTGGACATCCGCAACGAACCCAAGTAGCAATTCAATATTAATTCGTCAAAAGGGCGAAAGTGTTTTTTGTAAACAAACTTTTTTCGCTCATTAGTCTGTTGCAGAGTGGAATTTCATGAAAAATATGCGTTAATGTAAATTTTTACCCTTCGTAGAAGTAATTTCAATTGTTTTCTGCTGTGAAATTATAGTAAATTAAGAGAAACCATCAAAATAAAAGTTTGTTTACAAATCTTATTCGCCCGTTTGCAAATTTAATATGGAATTGAAATATGCAATATTTAGTTTTTTCGGTTTTTATTTTACATTTATTTTTTTTTTGTTAAATATAAATAAACCCCATCTTCATACAATGAAACTCAAATGTTACGATCCTTTGTTTCCAACTATTTATACATATTCTTCTTCTTCCCATTTTTTCAGATGATCGGTAGCGTTGGCGGTCGGCATATGTCGACCCGGCGGCGCGGCTCCTCGCCGATGGTTCGACTGGGGAATAATCTGAACCTGCAGCTGGAGCCACCAGATGGACTTACACCGCGGATTTCACCACGCCGGCGGCGGGCTGTCACAACCAGTGACCATAAAAGCTGTGCTTTAATACAAACAAGACTGAAACTCGGAGATATAATGTGAGTATGCGCTATTATGGAAACGAAGCTTTCTCGAAGCTTTGCTGTGGAGCTTTATCACAGCGCGCTCTTGGCGTGTGGGTGGAAGCTTTATCCTGCTGGGAGCGCTTTTCCTAGATATCTGGCTGACAGGATTCTCCTCGCTATTTTTTATGGTAATGAATGTGCAGTTGGACTAAAAGTCATTTTACTCTCTAGTCGATCTAATTTATTGGAACCGCTATCATTGGTTCAAGAAGTCTCGAAGTTATGAATGTCAGTCAAAACGATTATGTATGCAACTATTTAAAACGAGGAATTGCTTTTTGATCATTCCTGAGGATAGTATCCAACATCAAATTATGGTCTTGTCGATTACGGTCTTTTCAAACTGTAAATGGCGTGGAAACCAAATATAACGCCAGTTAAAGTATTTTTAACAATTAAAATAATTTAATAATGTTCTGAATATTCATGAAAGCTCCCTTCTTTTCAAGCATACTGAATTTTGATTAATCCACCTAAAAGTGAGATAGAAAAGATATTTCTAGTCAATTTTAAGATAAGATGTCATTGACAAAGCTATAGAAAATTATAAAGGAACGCGGGCCTATTATACCAGTGGAGGTAATTCGGACCCCTCGATTTCTGGACAAAAAATCTTCGTTTTAGACCCCTCCCCCCTCCGTGGACAAGCGTGGACAATTCGTGTAGTCCTACCGCCCCCCTCCCTACGATGACTTCGCTTAAAATTCATAAAAATGGGTTTTAGAATAATTTTTCCAATGTCTGTAGCCTTTTGTGAAATCTCCATAGAAATATTTCATTTCTGAACGACATTATGATTATTTTTTTTTGTTTAAAAGATTCATCATAATAACACAAAATTAATGTATCCTATGGATTCATGAATTGGCTCGTAATTTCAACTACAAGTATTCAAATTCAAAATTAGTGCGATTTGACCAAGTCCCAGAAGATCGAAATAAGTGATTCTTGTCGAAATTTTTTCTCGTATTTTGCTTCGTACGATTTTCTCTGGTTTTTTATGATAGATGCTATCAATGTTTTCAATTTTAACTGATGCATGGCAGTGGTGGATTCAGGGAGAGGGTCCTGGGGGTCCGGACTACTCCCGAAAATTTTCACCTTGTTGAGAAATTTTAAATTAGTTTGAATCCTATATTAGTTTCAAACTTAAAATCTTTCCAAACCAAATTTGATCACCAATTCTGGTTTTCAATAAATGAGGTTTTTACGTATTACGTATTTTTCAATGCTCAGTTTAGAATCGAAATTTCGAACCCCTCCCGCATTTTTTTCTGAATCCGCCCCTGATGCATGCATACTAACATATTATGCTGTTATAAGCACGTTGACTGTTTCAAAACCTTTTAAAAAATGCAGGAACGTGCTCACCATTGACGACACAAATTTGTTTCATTTCATCATAAATGAAACCAATATAGGGTGATGAGCCCATTTTCGCCATGTTTCTATTATCACCCTACCCATTTGAAGCCGTTGGTTACAGCAGTGTCTGCCATCTTTGTTCAACGCATTGAGTCAAATGGTAGCGCCACAATAGGGGCACTCGATTCGAGTTTTCGTTGCGCTCAAACACGAGAATTTCACTGTTTTCAGTGAAGCAAAGCTGTTGATGTCAATGTTTACGCATTCCATTGATTGTAGGTCGAGAAATTAATGAATTAGTTAGGCACCCTGCTTAGTATGGTGAAAATAGGCACTTCACCCTAATGAAAAGTCCACATGGACATTTCCCACACCCCCCTCTACGTGGACAAGCGTGGACTTTTTCGTAACCCCCACCCTCCCCTAAATTGTTCACGTTGTATATGGATGTCCCCTAACAAATAAAAGTGAACAAAATTACAGGTAAGTGGCGGTGGTCAACTATTTTTGTCTGCTTCCCTTATCCTTTCTTTTCATAAGGTGATTCATCAACAGTGCTATATTTGAAAATGTACCGTCTCAGGTATGAAACAGGAAAAGTTTTTTCCTGTCTTATTTAAATGCAAATAATAAGGCAGTCCTCATTTTGTTAGATTGTGAATTGTACATATTTTGTCGCATGTAATTTTAAATGTTCTTTGATTTAATGGCATTGTAAAGGAACGCGTATGCGCTGGTTGATGTCAATCGAGCTGACATTTCTTTTGACTAAGCAAACTAATTTATTTGTTTAATGTTTATTTGACCAACTAAGAGACTGATCCACTGGGTATTTAATGCGCGTGGGGAATACGCATGGTCTTGTCTGAGTGAATAATGTCTTTTGAAATGACAATTCGCAAGAAGGATTCAAAACTAGTTACCAATTTTCGGCAATCATACCAGTACGAAGATCAAATATTTTATTGTCATATTCATTGGTTTAATTTTAGTCAATTAACTCATCAATCAATTTTTTATTTTATTCATTTTTATAGTATTGAGTGCACTGGAAACTCCATTTACGAACCAAACCGGCGGTTCGTAAATTGAATTAGTTCGTAAAAAAGTGTTCGTTTTTTGTGATTTTGTTCGTAAAAAAGTTTGCTTCGCATTCTTATTAAAATTCGTTGGTTCTCGATAACCACATAACTCGAATAAAACCAGTAAATTTACACTCACTTCAATATAACAAATATGCTACATAACCTGTAACTTAACTTTACATGTGATTTGAAATTTACAAGATTTTCTTTTGAAAAAAAAAAACATAATTTGACATGCATTATTAAGTGATATGTCGTTGAAAAACCTGTTTTATTCCACCTAGAAGTGCAATTGTGCCTTTCTCATTTCTCCAAACTATGATTTAATAGCTGGTTCGTGCAATATAACATTATGGAAATGTCTTTCATTCTTATTACACTTGGTAAGTATATATAAGAGTACCTTTTTGCATTCATCGCGGTATCGGCTTGAATCGGAGTTTTCTATGTGACCGCACTCCACAACCCGTAACACCGGAACCGGAAGTCGGATGAAGATGAAATTTAATATCAGTTTTCGGGGACGCGACACCTTTCATTTGAGACTAAGTTGATCAAATCGGTCTATCCATTTTCGAGAAACCAATATAACCGTTATTCTGAATTTGGATGCTTCAGGATCCGTCGATGGTGGCCAGTGTGGCCAAAGAGACTTTGAATGACTGTTGGTGACCTAGATCTACAAATTCAACAGTTGTGTACATTTTGGAAAAAATTTCACCTTTTTACATTCATCGCAGAATTCGTTAGAATCGGGATTTGCTGCGTGATTCTACGTATCACCCTGTAATTCAGGAACCAGAACTCGGATCCACACAAAATTCAACAGCAGCTGATGGACCTTTCTTTTAAAATTAAGTTTGTCAAAATCGGTTCAGAAAATTCCGAGAGACCAATGTGGACAAATCAACAAATTTTGTTTTGTAACCATACTCTTCAACTCGTAATCCGGAACAAGATGTCGGTTGAAAATGAAATTCAATAGCAACCTATGGGAATATTATACCTTTCATTTGAATCTTAGTTTGTAAAAATCGGTTCAGCCATCTCCGAGAAACCGATGTGTACATTTTGTTAACAAATCCGCACATACACACATATACATACATACATACATACATACATACATACATACATATATACATACATACATACATACATACATACATACATACATACATACATACATACATACATACATACATACATACATACATACAAACACACACATACATACACACAGATATTTTGCGATCTCGGCGAACTGAGTCGAATGTTATATGAGACTCGGCCCTCCGGGCCTCGGTTAGAAAGTCGGTTTTTGGAGCAATTGCGTAACCTTTCTATATGAGAAAGGCAAAAGAATAGTATTTAATTAGCTTAATCAGCATGAGTTCAATGTTATCTTCATGTGATTATATTTTGAAATGTTGGTGGAATGGGTTTAAAAGAGGAGGGAATGGGGAGTTAGTAGAGTGGGAGTGGAGGATGCGTCAGAAATCCTTCATCTTATTTTGGTATACGGGGTGGATGAAGGAAATGCGGGCGTGAGGGTGGTCCAAGGGGACGGTAGTGATGAAGGAGGGAGATGTAAGGGCAAGGCGGGGGGGGGAGGTGCTCTGATGCAATACTCAGCTGCATATTTTGCCTTCCATTTGAGACTTGGTTTGAGAAAATTGGTTAATTTATCACCGAAGAACCGATGTGACTTTATTTGTGGAATATGCCCGGAATTCCGGACTTCCGGAATCGTCGATAGTGGACAATATATTCAAAGAATGTTTGATTGGCAATCAGTGATCTAGATCTGCGATTAGAAGTAATTTGGTGACCATTTCAATAGTTTTTAGCCTCTGAGGTATTACGATTGTACCGATTTATATGGGAAATTCCAGTGTATCCTTACTAACACCCCTGTAACTCCGGAAGCAAGAGTCAGAACAAAATGAAATTTAGCAGCAGTCAATGGTATTACTGTATCTTTCATTTGAAATCAAGTTTGTAAAAATCGGTAAAGAATTCGTTGGGGAATGGGCGTGATATTAGCTTAGGAACTTGGCGGGCTCCCCGGGGGCGTCATGAACTGTCATAGGTGGCCAATGTGGTCAAAGCGGCTTTGATTGATCATTAGTGATCCAGACCCGCAAACTAGAGTAATGTTACATCAATTTTAATATGTTTTACATCATTTGAACATCATGGTGGTACCAGTTTATATGAGAATTTGCTGTGTGACCGCACTCTTCAACCCATAACTCCGGAACCGGAAGTCTGATCAACAAAAAGTTCAATAGCAGCTTATGGGAGCGTTATACCTTTCATATGAAACTAAGTTTGCGAAAATCGGTTCAGCCATCTCTGAGAAAAATGTGTGAGTTTAAATGACACACACACACACACATACAAACATACACACACACACACACACATACACACACATACATACACACACAGACATTTGCCGATCTCGACGAACTGAATCGAATGGTGTATGACACTCGGCCCTCCGGGCCTCCGTTAAAGAGTCGATTTTTACAGTGATTGCATAGCCTTTCTTTATATGAGAAAGGCAAAAAGACCTGTACCCAACCATCTCCATTCACTGGATTACCGCCTAGCATTTCTCTAACAGTAGACCACCTAAACGCCGCAGAAAGGATGATTATTAAACTCGCACAGGCGGATTCATTCCACGATGAAATTAGAGAAATGCAACACAACAAAGCAGTCTCAAAACGTTCGCCCATTCGTTTGTTGACTCCGTTCATAGACCCTGAGGGAATCATTCGAGTAGGGGGGAGACTGAGGCTTTCATCACCCATTCCTTGTCAAACATCCTGCATTACTTCCAAATAACCATCCTATATCCTGGCTTATTGCAAAATCCTTCCACCTAATGCTCATTCACGGTGGCGGCCGCGTAACTCTGGCTGCCATGCGAGGAAAATATTGGCCAGTGCACGGTCGACGACTTGTCCAATGTGTCATTCGCAGCGGCTACCGATGTGCCGGAGCCGATCCCGCACCGACAGCCCAGCAGATTGGACAGCTTCCTTTACATCGAATCACGCCCAGTCGACCGTTTGCCATTTCTGGAGTCGATTACGCTGGACCCGTGTATCTGAAGCCGATACATAAACGAGCCGCTGTAATGAAAGCATATATTTGCATCTTCGTCTGCTTCTGCACCAAGGCGGTGCATATCGAGCCGGTGAGTGACTTGTCGACGCAGACCTTCCTTTCCGCACTTCGCCGTTTCGTCGCTCGCCGAGGACATCCTTCCGCAATATACTCGGACAACGGGAAAAATTTTGAAGGCGCCGCCAATGAGCTGAAAGCGGTATACCGAATGCTGCAGGATGAAACTCAGATAAACCAGATCACGTCTGACACCACCTGCCAAAGAATTACATGGCACTTCAGTCCACCGAAAGCACCACACTTCGGAGGGCTTTGGAAGGCGGCAGTGAAGGTGGCCAAGCGACAGCTGTACCGGCAACTCGGAAACTCTAAGTTGTCTTTCGAAGATCTGACCACCGTGCTGATGCAGATAGAGGCGAGCATGAACTCGCGACCCATCGTTCCGTTGAGCTAGGATCCAAACGACTTAGCTCCACTAACTCCGGCCCATTTTTTAATCGGAAGTACTATGCACCCTGCGGAAACCCAAAAGGATCACACTGGAGAAGAACTCTAAATTTATTGTACTTGAAATTATAATATTGTAATATCTATAATTAGGAAAAATTTGAAATCTATATTTTCAAGGTGGCGGCGATGTTGCAACACTGATGCCACAGATCAATGTTGCGCTGTGCTATAAAAATGATCGTTCGACTGAGTGGACGAGCCCAATCACTTACAGACGCGAAACCACTTGCACTACCACAAGCGCGCAATGTAAGTGATAAGGTTCTATCACTTCTGCTGCCCACCATCTCGATCAGTTCTGTTAGTATCATCGAGTCGATCACACGTTTGTTGTACTGAACAGGTTTAGTTAGAGGGTAGGGAAATATATATATATATATATATATATATATATATATATATATATATATATATATATATATATATATATATATATATATATATATATATATATATATATATATATATATATATATATATATATATATATATATATATATATATATATATATATATATATATATATATATATATATCTAAACCATCAATTAAAGTTTTTGGCGAGCAAGTAAATTGCCTTGTTATTAGGAGATAGTGAGGTTTGATGTGATATCTGGACATCCGAAACCCTGCTTGCTGTTCGTCAATCGAAATACTCGGCTTGAACTATTTTTTACTCACCGATGAATAACCGCATGTGCTACTGCTGGTTGATCAATTTAGTTGCATGATTGCCCGTACCGTCGTTCTATCAACCATCCCTGGTATTTCCCAGCCTATTTCGATCCGGTCACAACAGACATCCATACATATAAATAAAGTACAAACCTTCGGCATAACTTTCCATTATTCAAAATTCGAAACTGGCACTTTTATAAAAATCCAGCTACACTTGAAAGATACTGATATGGCGAGCACTCGATCAAAAATATGAGCAAAACGCGATGGTTTCAACAGTTTGGATGTGTCAACACCTCAAATATGTAAATGTTGGAGCGTTTCACTTAAAAAAGCATGCAGCAGCATCATCTGAAGGACAATATATGTACTAGAACCCAAAGTACTATCATGCCATTTTCGACTTTTGGCCAGGTTTTCAGATAAATCCGCCACTGTTCGATGCTTTTCATAACCCAAGTTAAATCTGGCTCTAACTTTAGTGTTTCTTATGTAAATAAGTGCAGAGAATTTATTGATGATAGCTCGAATTGCCGCACGAAACGTGTATAACCGTTTTACTCTAATTCTTCCAATAACTCAATTTTGAAGTTTAATCTAGCTCTACATTTCGGAAAGAGTTGAATGCGACTGATCAAAAAGTAGCATTTTTTATGCAATAAAGTTCAAGGAATCGATTGAAGATAATCTGAATGACCGCATGAAACCTGTATACCCGTTTTACCCCAGTTCTTCCTATAACTCAAATGTGAAGCTAATCTTGGATCTACTTTTTAAAAAAGAGATGCGGCTCACTGAAAGTAGTAAATATTTTATAAAATGTCCAGAGAATCTATTAATGATAATTAGAAAAAAAAAACGCATTTGACGTGTATAGTGTGTACCCGTTTTACCCCATTTTTTCCACAACTCAAGATTGAAGGTAAACCATTTCAGAAAAGGCTGAATGCGACTGATCAAAACTAGCATTGCTTATGCAAATCGATAGCGGATAATTTAAATAACCACAGAAAATTTTCAGAAAATCGATTAAAAAAAGTAAAAATGTCGTACGCAGATTTTAAATATCTGCACTCCCTGGAAATTTTTGCATACGATAATATGCAGTATTAGCCTCCTTCGAAGAAGTACAGTCAGGTTCAACAGTAAACTTGACCTCTGTGAAGAATTAGCGTAAAGCGGATTAAAACGTTTCATGCGGTCAATTTTACTACCCTTTACAGAATCATTAGACTTTTGAGTGAAGTCGCGTTTTTGATACATTTTTCCTACTGTTCATTGTTGAACTCGTGCTGTTTGTTGTCTAAATTCGCCTCTAGTACACTGCTAGTCTATTTTTCAGCAGTTAGTGACACCGGCCGATATTTCGTCAAACGTCTGTCTATCTTTACACAAACTTGCTACACATTTGACAAATGTTTGAGCTTTTTTTTCTTATCAAATATTTGATATAGTGTGTTAGCGGCTTTAATTACTGATTTTCTGGAAATTTCGACTCTAGCCCTATAGCTAATCACCATGATGTATAAGATGAAATATTCCTTATTTCACCTTAAATTGCAACTTTCGTCCGAGTTAACTGTAGAAAAGTTCTAACGATGAATTACTAACTGACTGCGTTATCATTTGTGGGCAAGAGATCTAAAAATCAGCAGCCCCCAAGGAAGTAATATGGAAACCTTACTGTTCACGCTGTTCTTCAAAGTAGGGTAGGGGTATTTACCGCAACACTTTTTCCCGCAGATGCGGTGCGGGAAAGAGCTTTTACCGCGCGGTTTTACCGCAACCGCACCGCAAAAAAAAATTGATAAAGTGATAATTTTGATTATTCTAAATTGATAAACAGATTGCTATAATGAAAGAAAATCTAGCTGTGTCCGAAATATTTTGACGCTATTATTTTTACGACATATTTTGGACTAGTTATTTGATACTTCTAAGTAAAAATTCACAAGCTAACCATTTCAAATACATAAAATGCAAAATCCAAGTAGAGACAAAAATATTAGATTGTTTAAAAACAATAAATTTGTGCTCTTAAATCCAATTTAAAAGTTCATCACTTCTCCCGATTTCTGTTGGTAATTGAGGAATTATGAATCGTTTTCGATATCAATTTTTCAATTGCGAATTTTGACTAATTTAAAGGAATTAGAGATGAACTAATTATGCTGGGACTTAAACACAACCCAAAGAATATAATTATCTTCATCAAACCATATATAGTATAGGATACAAATGTATGAAAGCGTCCAAAATAAGGAGGGGTCCAAATTAGGATGATTATTCTATCATTCGTTCATCAACATCGTATTTCTATCTTCGTTGATTGCTGTGTAAATTCAATGTGAACTTTTCTACAGTCAATTTTAATGGACTCTTTCTCAAAAAGTATGCTACATAACATTTTGTCGCGTACTTCCATTCAAATTTACTACAATTTTCTACCAAATTAAGTCCTAATATTTTCAGTTAAGACTATTTTGAAGCTTTTTCGAAGCTTTTTTTTGCCAAATACCACATAGTTTGACTCCCGTTCACTGCAATTGAAGTTTTTGCCATTGGCTTATTGGCAAAATATTAGAGGAAAATACATTAAATGCTAGAACTTTCGAACTAGCCTTAGGAAAATTACATTTTTAAAGGGCGCAATCTTAGTTTTTGAATGAGAATACATCTGTTTCTTGAAAAATGCGGAAGTTAGAGTTTTGAGATATATTGTCCGTAAAACCTCCTATTTTAAAAAAATCATTTCTGCTGTATGCTACAAATCATACATTTTTTGCAGTTTTTCTAATGTTCAATAATTCTGTACCGGTTGAGACCGGACACCTGATTAGATGTAATGTATAGAGCAATTTTTTCGTCAAATATGGCGTCGTTCTTATTGATGAAATACAATATGTTTTTATTTCACTGTATTGGAATATATGCGCTACTATATAGAAGTACTGGTATTTCAACTTTAAAAATTGTTGGTGACATTTTTTTAAGAATGAAAGGTACTACGGAAATGCGAAAATCATCCATTTCATTTTCATATGTCAAAAACATTGAAAATATGAAAATTTAAAGAAATAAAATATGCAACTTCATTTCTTATTACATTTCTATTCCCCTTTTTTCAATTAACTGAAGGGTAGCTAAAATAAAAGTTTTCCTATTACTGCAGTAGAACGTTTTCGAATGTGTAATGTTTGCCTTAAAATGAACGGAATGTTATTAATAGAAAATGCAAAAGTTGATTTTTTCATAAACATTACATTCTGAGGAGTCTCTTAAAGTTAAATTTCGTGTGAATTAAAATAACATTTTATTATATACTGTTACACAAATGAACAATTTTCCAACACTATTTTTTTTTAAATATAAAAATTTTACCGCATTACCGCGCGGTGCGGTGCGGTAAATAAAGTGCGGTTGCGGTAAGCGGTGCGGTTTTATTATTTTTTTGCGGTTGCGGTGCGGACAATCCATTTACAGCCCACATCCGCACCGCGACGAACCCTACTTCAAGGTGTGGATGGCTTGTAATTCTGATTTCTGGGTATTTTCATGGACTGGTGTAGCCTTAAGAAATGTCAAGTTATTGCATGGTTTTGCTTTTAGTACGATATATACAATATAATTTCTAAAGCGACTTGCTGGAACGAGATGAAAGCTTCTACGACACAGTATTTGTGCCATTAAAAAACCAATGACGAAATCGTTTGCCTGAAGATTAAATCTAGAAGTCTAAATAACAGAAATTTTTAAAATTATTCGTAACTCTCTGCACCGTGCTGGGCAAAAAGATATAAGAAATACGAATTATAATTATAATTCCAATCTCGTCAAGCATAGTATTTAACAGATTTTTTAACATTACCAGAAAATTTAATATCGCTTCCCTACAGTCTATCTCAACGTATACAATCTGTGATTATAGCTTTTATCCTTCCAATAGTAGTGTTTACTTCTTTTACCACCTACAAACAACGCGACGTGTAATGTCAACTGTGTTACTACTGCCGCTACACAATTGACACCTGTTCATTTTCCCGCATTCCCGTTCAATGTGCACCCGTTCGGCGGCCTACTCTATTGGCACAATTTACTGTCGTGGTTCCACGAAAACTCCACGCTTCCAAACACTGTGCAACACACTCACACACCTATCACAAGCTTACCTTTCCATCGTCTTCACCACCCACCCAAAACGCCAAACAGAAAAGTGTCACCTCGTCCAAGAACCGGAATGTTTACAATCGCTCCACATGGGGCGCCGATGTTTATGCACGTGCAAGCTGCCACCCACAGACGCGTTTTGCTTTCGGGACGACGGTTCACTTTCCCCTCATTTCCCCAGGTGGTAGCGTGTACGAATAGGCCTTTCCTATCCGTACACGGACCAAGTCGACCACCTCCACTTGACAAAGAGCGAGCGGGGACCATGTTGGATGAAAATTTCCATTCAGGCCCCATTCGCTGTCGAACTTTGCTCTGGTTCATACTTGCACTAGGAGCCGCTCAGGACGTGTCCATTTTCGGGGTGTGTGAAGGAAAAACTGTGTCAGCAGGAAGGCACATTTTCAGCTGCTGTTTTTCGTCGAAAATATCTAGTTTAAAAGTGCGATTTGGTTGAAAAGTTGAATTTTCCGATGCGTTTGGATGCTGTTCTGTGTTTGCTGATAGAAAACGGCCAGGAATTGGCTGAAAAATCGACGCCTAGTGGAATTAATTAAATTAATTTCAGTTTGTCCTGATTAGCATATTTTAAAGTGATTGAAAAGTTCGGGCGTGAAAATTCCATTTTACAGCAACCAAGAAGTTTTCCATCGACGAAATCCGATCACAAATCCTCTGTTGGGCCAGTTTTGCACAAAAAAGTTTGAAAATCCATGTGCAGAGATTAAATTTTATGCAAGGATGGAAAATCTTCAAGCTTCAAGATCAATGAGAAAATAAGGAAAAAATACCGTTGTGTTAGTGGGTGTTTTGTAGAAATAGCAGCAGTCTCTGCGAGTGTACAAAGCAATCGAAGCAAGCCTAAAGAAATAAGCCGTTCGACTTCGTGGGGGTGGAAAGCTGTCAGTGAAAAAGCATTTGCGAGTGTGTGTTCGTGACAAAGGAAAACGTTCGGAGCGCCTCTGGTAGCAATTTGCCTGCATTAAACGTGATTTGCTTGTGGTGTTAAAAGTGGTGCTTACGCTGTTTCGTGTTGAAAAATAGCGGCTCGTGGGCGCTCAAACAGCTTCGTGCCGATTCCAGTTGATTTCCGCGGTTATCGCTTACGTGATACTAGTGGAATTGTTATTTGGGACAACGCGTAACAACGGTGCCGGACAGATGAGTGTAATCCGCTCGGTGTAACCAATATGGCCGAGTGGTCGTCATACAATAGTACACAATTGGATAATCTGACGGTAGGTGATTTATGCTTTCGTTACTGTGTGCATTTCCTTCGCTATCCCATTATCGAAGCAGAGCGAGAACATACATAGCTGATCTGAGAAACACGGTAGTAATTCCCTTTGGGTTGCAAACAAAAGCTCACATGATTACATAAAATCATTAATAAAACATCATGACCCAAAAGCAAGCTCCATACCTCGATTTTTCACAAAAAAACAAAGAGGAAAATAGTCAATGTATAGGTTATATTTATTGTCCTCATTTCGGTGGTCTAGGCCGAGCCAGTCACAGAATCAGTATGCCCCGTTATTCAGCAGCTCGGTGTTCATATGCCTATAGAAAAGCCAATTCGGAACAGAATACGTCCATCTAATGTGTTTGTCTGGTGGTGCTGTAGGTGGCAGAGGCACGAAAATGTTGGCCACTTTCCATTGCTGTCAAAACGACAAAAACTGAGGGAAAACGTTTCGATCGCTTTATGCGTTTATAATCAGACCCACACCATCGAATTGATTTGGTGCGCCCTGCAGGGTGCGGTGGTGCTGATAAGGATGTCTTTAGACTATCGGTTGGAGAAGTTGATTGCATAATGTGTCACAGTGTCAGTGCCAGGACGAATTGCGCGATTCGCTTGGAGTAGAAATTGCTGTTGTAAGAAATCTGTTTATATTACAATGCTACACAATTTTGATTGATTTTATTTAGTATGGTTATCGAACACTCGATAGCTGCCAGAAACGTATAAGAGAATTGTTTGGTTCGGATAGCGCTAGTTGTAGGGACTGAATGTAACTTTCAAATTATATACTTCTTTAACAATAGCTCTGGAATCGCATTGTGCTATCATACCGAATCAGTAATAGTTGTAAGATTTTTTTTTACTAGAAACCTGAACAAAATAATTACATGGTGTTACAAGAAAACAAACATTGAAGGAACTTTTCAAAAGATCTAGCATGAATAGTGGGTTTAGTCAAATTCAGCACAAAACCACGCTTGAACAGACAATTTTTTCGTGACATTAGGAACAATTCAAAAGTTCCAGAAAGTAAAAAATAGACCTTTTTAATGGTATGCTACATTATGCTGTTTTATAAGAATTGTTTCATTGTTCACAACAACAAGATGAAAATTGCCAGTTATTTACGATTTTTTCATGCAAATCGTTCAATATTTTCCAAAGACACGTTCTTGTTCTACTGATAATAAAAAACTACAAGGGGCAGCCCTATGGGGTTGCACGAACTGTAGACGTAGGACTATACTACTTAATGTAAAATATTTATTTTCTTAGTACTTAGTGTGTGGGAAAAACACCCGGACCGGTGAAGAAAAATCAAATTTTAGACAATATAATCACATCTCATGTATAGACCAAGCTTTCTAGTTGCTCTCAAACAGATCCTAAAAGTTCAAACACCCTTGGATAACCCTAAGTTTGTAGATGTGTTTCGATGCCACAGGATTGTAAAATGGTTAATATTACGACATGAAAATTCAATTCTTCCGTGACATTTTTGTTTGCCTGCAAAATGCCCTGTGTGTATGCAAAGCTCATGATTTGTTGGGATATTAGCACTGATCGGAAAAATGCTTTCCAACGCTGCGCATTGCATACATACAGGACATTTTGCAAGTCACCAGAAGCTGTTCATTTTACCACCGCCACATGTTCAATTTACTCACTCGCTATAAACATGTCTTATTTTTGGACATGGTTAGAAATCAAGAATCATGTTTGAAAAAATGTGTTTATGACGAAGTATTTTTACCAGATATGTACAAAACACGTCTAACAAGAAACATATAAGGTGATTGTAATATCTCATTCACTTATTAGTTAGATATTAATGACTTTGCTTAACGTGTTCATTTTACCGCCAGTTCCCCTACCTACCTTCACATTCGCCCAAAACATTGAACCCAAGCGCACAATGCAAAATGAGTCAACGCTGATGATGATGGGTAGAGCGAAAGAGACAACTAGTACCACCACGACACTATTAGCGCATTTCACCAAAATTCAACGCGGCCATTCCCGATTGAAAGGAACGGCCGCGCTTAGCCCATCTGTCATAATATCGTGATTTTGCATAGCGAAGGGCTGAATGATAACACATTTTGTTCCAAAAACAGCCCTGCGTTATGCAACACTTTGTGCAGGTTGATTATACCAGTTGCAAGTGGGGCCAAATTCACCAAATTCCGTAAAATTCCTTTTAAATTACAGAATTGATAAAATTGCTGGGATGAGCTAAACTAATTAATCAAATCCTGTTTTAAAAACTGTCCTTGCGTTTAAACCAAAATAAGAAGCCTTTTACTACCACTACATTATTTAATTTCAAGCGCAAATAGCAAATACATGTGCTAGTTAAACCAAAAAATTACTGGCAACATTACAGCGGCATTTAGGAAGCAGTTGGAGCGGTCACCTGTTGGACGACACAGTGTAGCGTCCCTCCACTGCCAGTGTAACGGACTTCTAACTCAGCTACACTGGCTGTAAAAAACACAGCGCAGTGATCTGCTTCGCCAGCCGTTCAACAGGGAACTGAGCGTGTCTGGCCAAGTCCGTTCTTTAAATAGTCGATGATGACGTCATTCATAGAAGCGTAGCGCACTAGGTACACCAATCTGTCGTACAGGGCTTGGGAAGCGCTATCTTCTGTGTGTTAATGCGCGATATTTTGACAAGGTTGTATATTATTTAATTTTTTAATGCTATGATATCAAAAATCTTGAGGTTTATCTGTTGGAATCTATTCTTAGAAGTATTTCGGGGCGATTTGTGCAAAAAAATCGAAAATTTATCGTGAGATGGCTGAATTATATGCGTTTAAAATTGGACCACTTTTCGTTACATACCATTTTTGTAGAATTTGCAGAGTGCACCCCCATATCGAAAACAAAGACGTAGTCCTACGTCAAAAAAATCGCCGTCCAATGACATTTTGGCCAAAAAAATGCTGAAGTTACTGATTTCTTCCAAATTAGCAATTCTTTTTCATGGCTCTTCATGGGTTTATGTGGTGGCATTACTACTATATGGTCAGCATTGCATCACAGCGGTTAGTGCATTTTTTTAGTAAAAATTTAAAGTTATATAAACTAAGGGTACTCCTAATCCGCACTCTTCATTTCTTTGTGAATTATTCATATTGGGTGCGCCAGCTGGATGTATTTTCAACATTGAGCAACTCCGCCATTTTTCAGCCGATTTTCGCAAGTAAACAAGTTTTTTTAGGATATTTTATGTTATTTATAATAAACCAGGTTTAGAATGGAACGTCGATTAAATGATTATCCCCATTTGATAAAAAAGCAGGCTTTTGCGGGCATTTTACATAACATTGGACAGCATTTCGGGCTTAATCGCAGTAATTCCAGCTCGTATATTAGCTTTGAGTTGGTCAAGATTCTTAGGTTCGCTAGAATAAATTTTACTTTTCAAGTAATCCCACAGAAAAAAAAGTCTGGTACCGTCAAACGAGGTTACTTGCAACACTTTTCAACTTCAAAGCGGTATAACTAAAAATGCTGAAACTCCAGAATAATATTCAACATGTACAAGCCCTAATGGGAGTATGAAGAATACTAAATGGTACTTATCATATCAAAGTATCATTCCCGGTTTTAGGATGGCCAAAAATTATGCCTATTGCAAGTAACCCCGCATATGGGGTAACTTGCAACACATGAACTTCATTGAAGTCTAATGCAGCATTATTTTTGTTTACCTCTAGTAAACCAACCAAATGTACTATAATTTGAGCTTGAGCTTGTGCGACCACCCATGGCTGCTGCTACGTTATCGATCTGGACTAGCTGAAGTTGCACAGGGAATATGTAGATAATTGTGCTTGGGAGTAGCAAAACATCTTTCAATGTGCAATTCCTGACAATCCTAAAGTGTTTATTGATCAATACCGGCACCAGCCAGGCCCGAACGTAACTCGTGGAAGGAAAGGGAAGGAATATTAATCCGATACTTGCTTTTGCTAGAGGCCGTATAGACTACTACGCACTTCTCAAATATTATGGGAGGAGGATGTTTGTTAGTAAGTACAGGGGTTAAGTAAAAGATTTTCTTACAAGCGCGCGCGATTTAAGATGTTTAAGGTCTCTGGGCGCCCGGCCTCCAGGAGACTTAGTGACAATCCGAATTGACCAAATTTGGACGTTTAATTAATTTTAATTGGATTTGTTTTATTTTATTTCATTTTATTTTATTTTATTTAAAATTCATGCCCATGTTGTTTACAAACAACAGCAATTTCGAACAGCTGTAACATTCGATTTGTTCCAGATTTCCTCACAAAAGTAGGGAAGGCTAAATATTGGGGCTTTAACCCTTCATTTCAGAACTAATAGTTGCAAGTATTATCCATAGAACTGAGGTTATCGCAATGAACATGATTAGATTCCATTGGAACACTGCAGCCAGGGATAGTTTCAGTGAACGTCTAAAACTAAATTATACTATATTTTTGTTGTCTTAAATTATTATTGAAAGCAGATAAAACCTATTAATTTACACTGTCAACGATTATCTTTTCCAAGCAATCGGACTATTATGCTAGAAAAATCCAGTTGAGTATAGGAAGATAGAATTTGAACATTTTCTAGTACTGCTAGAGAAGCAAGTTCGCATAAAGACGACTTCCTGGTACTGTTCTGTATTTACGGAGCATTTTTATATTCTAGTTGTGTGTTAAACCTTTAAAGTGTGATTTGAAATGCTATACAGACTGTTATTTTGAACGCTCAATCAGCCAGCTGGCTCAAGGCAATAATACAAAATACTTTTGCATGTTACCCCACATGGGTGGTTAATATAGTTAAGTCGTTATCTTGTGTTTATTTGAGATGGTAAACAAACATGTATCAAACAGTAACGTTTGCTATTGTGTACTCGATCTGTATGTAAGAGATACAAATGATATGCTCTTTCCATTGAAGTTTAGCAAAGCACGACATTCCAGCATCTTTTCTATTGAAAAATCTCGAAATAAAGAAGATTACTCTGTCGCACTAAAGAAACCGAAAATAATGACTTGTAGTACATGATTATCTTTTAACATATGCTAACATTTGACAGCTATAGTGCTAAATTGTAAAAAATATTATTAGCGTTGTTAAATTCATCTTAATCGAAACATGTTGAAGTGTTGCAAGTTACCCCGCTGTTGCAAGTTACCCCGTTTGACGGTACCGTTAAATCCGGAGAACGAGGAGGCCATTCCAAATCACCACGTTTTGAGACAACGTGTCATGGGAATTTGCTCTGCAAGAACTTGATTGTAGCGGCTGTAGTACCCCGTCTTGTTGAAAATAGCAGTGTTCCAGACCGTGTGGGTTCTGTGGCACCCATATTCGACAATCTTCTATTCTATTCTATTATAACCCTTACACAGCCAGTATAGAAAAGCATTCTGGAAAACACTGCAGTTATTCTTTAGTGTTTTTCTTATCAACAATAATATTTGAAGCATATTATTACATGTCGCAAATATTAAAACGGCCAGGCCTACTGTGCAGAGTTGGGTTTGAAGATGTTTCAATATTATACGGTACTTAAATTATTCATTTAATGAACAATTTAACCAACGAATCGTTTCGAAACTTAAATGAGGAAGAAACGAGGACAACCGTATCGACCGTTTCATCTTGTAGTGGATTGTATACAGCATTAGGAGTGACTTGGCTATGAAGGTTAATGTCACTCCTTTGGTCTTTAGGGATAGGACAAAGGTATTTACTTCTTGCTCTGGCTAATGAGCATAGGTTAAAGCGCCTTTACTCGCTCTCCCCCAAATCCGACAATTTTCTCTATTTACTTCACCCGAAAGGCTCTGCATCCATCATTCTTGCCACAACATTTCCATATTCCAAGAGATGTGGCGCGTTGTTTTTTGGGTAAATCGACTCATAGCTAAAATGGCACTGAATGACGTTTCAGAGTTGTGTTTATCTGTCAAAATCGGCTGGAAAATGGTGGAGTAGTTCAATGTTGAAATAGGATACATTCAGATGGCGCACCCTGTAGTAACCTAGATGACTGTTTAAAGAAAAAACCTGCATTATTCCACCTAGTGGTGCGATTGTGCCTTTCTCATTTATCCAAACTACGATTCATTAGCTAGTTATGTTCAATATAATTGTGTAAATGTCTATTACATTCTTATTACACTTAGCAAGTATCCCACGACTACCACTAAAGTTGACGCACAGGGGCGGATCCAAAAAAAAAATCGGGAATTACCAAAATTTCGATTTGAAATTGAACATTGTATAATTCGGAATAAGTAAATAACATTATTTAATGAATATCAGTTGTGTTGGACAAATTTAGTTTTGAATGATTTTGAGTTTGAAACTAATATGAAATTGAAACTAATTTGAAATTTCTCATCTAAGGGTAATTTTGGTGCGCTGAACTCGATTAGGAAGCTAAAATGAAAATTAGACAACCTAGGGTGGATCTAAAAGTTTTTTTTTAATTTCGGAAAAGTTAATTTTATTAATTTTTCAAAACAGATACTTAGTAAGTGAACAGAAACATTTTGATTTCATATGATATTCCTTAGTTACGTTGAGCTAGGGTGGTTCCAATTTATCTAAGTCTGGTGAATAAAAAATGATGTAATTTTATACATTTGTTTGTAGATCTTCAGTCCTATCTGAAAACCACCGTAAAAAAATCATCTTTTCATAGCTCTTTAAGAGATAATCCTCATGTACCAATTTATGAACGTATGCGTTTAGAATACAGTGACGATCCGTTCTTATCAGTCCCTTGGTGAATTTTAGGCTGTTAAAACGGGGACATTGACAAAATCGGGACATATATCTTTCTTTCTTTTTAAGAAACCGAAGCTCTTAAAATATTCTTCTTTAGTCCCTAGATATATCCTCATAACCTTTCCTGATCATCTAGCTTAAATTTTCATTAAGGGGGTTTGACAGCGAAAATTTTATTTTATTTTTGAATATTTCGGATCTCGAAGATCAGAAAAATATGCTCAAGAAAGGATAGAGCTCATCAAACTACCAACTATCAATTTTCATATGAGGCTGATAAAATCGGGGGCTGATTAAAGCGGGTCTTCACTGTAGTTATAAAAGATAGCATATGTTAAGGTGTTTTATAGAATGCCTTAAATTTTTGTTTTATTAGTTTATTTATTTATAGTTATCGCCAAAGCTATTAAAAGATGATAGGTTTATTTGAAACTCTCGTCAATTTGGATGTCAATTATTGAGGGAGGTTTTGAATTTGGTTGTTGATTGTGATAGATTCAATAGGGAGTTTACACTTGAAAATAAATGTTGCATCACTGGCCAATAACACAAAATCGGGTAGAAAAAAAACACTTCACACACTCACGTGTTTACCTTACATCGGTCACCAGTAAAGCTATCGATCAATACCTACCAAAGAGATAGGGTTCATAGAAATATATAATAATAGTTGCAGTCAGGGCCGCCGAGAGGGGGGGAGGACCGGGGTGTTTACCCCCGTCCCCGGAGTTTTGAAGGGGGCCCGGATTTTTAACAGAAACTAAAATTTTGACAAATGCTTTTTCGACAAAAATTTATTTGAGAATACAAATTCAATATCTTGTGTATGAGGTAACTAGAATGGCGAAAATTCTAAACTACTGCATATTTGATATCAACTATGTTTATATCAACGTAAATCTCGCATCGAAACAAGATCAGACTCGAGTGGGCATAGCGGAATTTGTACATTGAATGTCATGTACGCAGCTCACCTGAGTTCGAATCCCAACCCCGCACACAGGAATAGAGATTTGTTATAGGAAAATTCCTAACCTGAATGAAGAAGCGAATGACCTTAAGGTTGAAATGTCTATAATCGAAACAAAAATATGATTAGACTTGTAAGGGTTAAACAATTAAATGGTTTGATTAGAAGTCATGAGGTTGTCTTCAAATTTCGCCAATTTGAAATCGATTTTTTTGATTTATTGAATTTCCAATCTTCGAAAGCGCTGGATTAGTATCGAAAGAACAAACCCTGCTTAGGGCTGCCACACTGGTTTTTGAGGCGAATTCCGTGTCTTTGTTCAGATAAATCTGAATTCGCCCGGAAGAATCCATTGGATTATTTTGCAATTTTGCGTTGCCCTTTTCTTTACCATGAATTGCCTAGCACCCAGCCCTCATAAACATCATCCTCGTGTTGCAGGCCATATGTTCCTCACAAAGATTCTCGAAAGAAACTGAATCGTGATTTCACACCCCGTGTTTGTTTACTGAGGAGCAGAGCAAAGCTCGCTCGGGTTATCCTTCACAGCGAGAGTGGTTGGTGCTTTTGGATTCTTTGTAAATATCCGAGAAAGCGATAGACAACTAAATCAACAAAACTGTTAACAAATGCAAAAACATACAACTTAATGTGAACGCCACAGAAAGTACACTCTACGGTGAATGTGAAGAAAATAAGATATTTTTCCTCGTAGTGCTACGAGAAATAAAACAGTGCATATTTATTTGTTTTTAAGCGTTTTATACAATAAAAAGCAATGGACGCGCTCCAAAATTCTGTCGAGTGATCACTTTAATTCGAAATTCGAATTGATTTCAACGCATACCCATGTGTCTCTTGAAGTCTCCCCTGCTCAGTAAAATTCTGCTGGTCAAAGTACCACTAGAGGCAGTAACCCTACCTCTATTTGAGAGCTCAGTTGGTCAAATGAGTCATCAAAAACTCTTGATATACCAAAAGAATTCGAAATGAATCCAAAAATTTAAATTTGAAATTTAATATATTTGGTTTTCCGTTCATTGATACAAAACCTTATTTAAAATTTGATCCATGTTTCTTTTATTTTTTTTTTCATTTTTTTATTCCTACGTGGATTTTTTTATTTTGTTAAAATTTCATTGATCTATTTTTTCAAGTTGTGGATTGTCTGTATATTTCTACATTTGTAAGATTCTGCCCTTCTTATCTGTTTGCATACTTTTATTTTATCCATCTTTTTACGTTCCTTACTTTTGCTTTTTTTTCTATTGCTTTCTTATCACTTACTTTAATTTATAGTTTTTTTCTCTGTTATTTAATTTTATTCGCAATTTTTTGAGAAAATTCTGCTTTCTTTATTCTTTTTCTTATTGTTTTATATTTTAATACCCTGCTTTTTTATTTGTTCCTTTTGTCATTCCATCTAATTTTTAGAATTTGTTTATTTACTACATTTATAATTGTCATAGCCTTTTTCTATTTCCTTTTTTTCATATGTTTTTGCATTTCTAAAAGCAATTTTACTTATTCAAATTCATTCCAATTTGTCTTATTGTTTAATTTTTTACCTTTTTCCTATTTTCTTCTTCATTTTCTAGTTTTTAGTTTTCCGTTTATCGTAGTTTTATTTTTTCCAATTGTTCATTTAATATAATTTTTTTATACCTTTTTCTTAAGATTTAATTCGTTATTGTTATTTCTTCATGTTTTCCATTTAACCTGTTTTGAAAATACTTTTTCAGTTGACCATTTTCCTATACGTTAACATTATTTTTTTTATTTTCCTAAAAGCATTTGATTTATCTTTTCTTTACACTATGCGCATTTTTTCTTAATTTTATATTTAGTCGTTGTTTGAATTTATTTCAAATTTAATTTCTAGTGCTTTTTCTATTCTTTAAATAATATGCATTTTATTATTTTTTTTCGTGTTAATATCTTCATTTTTGTGTTTCTATAGTATGCCTTTTTTCTACTATTTTTTCTATTTTGTCTGTTTGCTCGGTTTTTGTTCAATACTTCTAATTTTCTTTACTTTTTCGTCGTTTTCATCATTTAAACTTTTCCAGTTTTTCAAAATTTTCTGATTCGTCCATTTTTTTAAATTTCTATGGTTATTTTATTCTTGTCTTTTATATATACTTCTCTAGTTTTATGCATTCTTAATGTTTTTTTTTTCTATTGCTTGAAATATTTCTTGTTTTTAATGTTAAATAAATTTTATTTTTCTTGATTTATGGAGTTTTTCAGTGATATGCATCTTTTATATTAATGTTTGAATTCTTTTTAGTAGCTTTTTTTTCATTTTCATTGATTCTAATTTTTTTCCTAATTTCCAATCGATTTTTCATTATTTTCACCATCTATTCAATAATGTTCGACTTTTTTAATCTTCGAAATATGTTTTTCTAGTTTCCTGTTTTCCTTTACCAATTTTTATAGGTTTTGTTTTGGTTTTTTCTCGATTAAACATTTTTTGATAATTGACATTTGTTTATGTGGTTGATTCTGTTGTTTTTAGCTTTATTGTACATTCTTTTAATATTTAGTTTTCCTATTGTTTTTTTATCTTTTTTTAATCTTGTCATTTCCCTCCTTTTATTAATACTATTTAAAAATAACGCTTTTCAAAGTCACCAAAACTGTCGAAGAAGTAATAAAAACTCCCAAAGTATAAAAAAACTCTACGTTTTTTTTCCTTCATTGGCACTACAAACAACTAGAGCAATAAAATGGTACAAAAATATAAAATTTCAGTATACTATACATAATATCAGTGAACTCCAGTGGATTTCAAACATTCACTTTTGTGTACTCAGGCAATACACAGTGGTGGGGGCCCGTACGTTGGACCCCCCGGGCCCGTATTTTTTCTCTGCGGCCCTGGTTGCAGTTTGTTTGCAGCGTTGGCTTCTATTTATTTGAATTTTTCTATACTGCTGATAACTGTGAAAATGCAGAAACACGAGCCATAGTTGCAAGATGGATAAGGCATACTTATATTTGTATCAAGAAAATCGCTCCAAACCCTTAATTTACAAGCAGCGTTCAGAAAAAAGAAATCCACTGGTGAATAATAATGCAAAACTTCAGTCTATTTTCTACTTCTGCCGCAGTCAGACGTACAATCGAGCCAAGTGAACAACAGGCCTCTCGATCTAGTGTGCATTGTCTCGAGAACAAAGAAAATATCGGATTATTCTTGTCATCATGAGTAAAGTTGACGAAAAAGCTCTACTCCGACCCAACGCTGCGGTCGTTGACTTTAAATTTTGTTTAAAACGACCGAGTTTTAGTGAAGTGGAATACCTTCTGAAGGTAAAAATGCAACTTAGGCTTGCGGAAGTCTTGTACCTTCAGTACCATCATCTTCGCAATGTAGTGTTAATATCATTCAACACGTTAGCACAAGCCGAGCGTTTCGTTTTGAAGAACAATTTAAAACACGTGGTTGAAAGTGACAACGTTGGAATTAAGATTCCCGTATACATTGAGAATGATTATATAGATGTAAGGTTATATGACCTATCACCTCGTACCCCTCCTGAGCCAATTGCAAAATGCATGTCGCAATACGGAGAAGTAGAATCCGTTACACCTGATACTTGGAGAAACTTCTTCCCGGGTACACCTAACGGCGTTTTTGTAGTGAGGATGCGGGTTGAAAGGCCTATACCCTCCTACTTGGAAATAAAACTCAATACTCACGGAACTACAATTATGCAAACTACACTATGCACCCATGAGGGGCAAACTCCTACGTGCAAGTATTGTAATCAGACAGCTCATCATGGACAACCTTGCGCGGAAGATGCATCTCAACCGATTGCCAACTCATCTACGGCAAACCAACCTAAAACAGAATTTTCAATACCAATGCCTGAACCACAAACGGTGGCCAAATTTGTGGCAGCTGTTCAGAGCATAATGACAACCGCAAAAGAATCATCCAGCACCCCAAAAGCAACTGTAAGCAACATCAGCAACGAATGCAGTAACAATGACGACGGATTTACACTGATCAACAATAAGTGCAAGAAGCAAGGGAGAACATCTGATCCCGGACACCAAGCCAGCTTCGACCGGGACGTGAAAAACAAGAGAGAATTAAATGACCCCCCTGACGCTGTTTGTCAACAGACCTCGCGAAAGAAGGTCTCCGCTCGCAATAAAAAGTTGCCCGCACGAGATCCAATTAATTAATTCTTGTTCGTATTTTTTATTTTTACATGTATTGTAAACGTATAAAAGATCCACGGCTCCGTTAAGCTACCGCTATGAGCCGTGTCAAATAAACGAATTAAAAAAAAAAAAAATAATGCAAAACTTCATGAAATCAAAAAATACATATTCAAAATGTTTTTTTTTTCTATTAAGGTTTTTTTTGACAAAAGATAAAAAATTAAAAAATGTTTTTTTTGCAATAAATAATAATGATATAAATTTTTGTTTTCGTGAAAAATTACACAATATTTTTTTCAGTGTATATTTTTTTCGTGAAGAAGTATTCATTCCCTGTAACTCGTTATCAGACAGTTCTGCTGTATACAATAAAGTAATCAAACATTTTTTTGGAAATTAATGCACGTAGAAACGAATATGCCCTTATGAAAAGTTACTCTTGTATCAAAATTCATAACCAAACACAAAGTTTCGCTCGAATCAATGATGGTCATATTTTACGGTCGGTCGGTTTCGCAATAATCTCTACAACAAACAGCGTTACGGAAGGAAAATTGAACACAATTATTAAACAAAAGATTTTTGTTCAAGGTCCAGTTTTTGTTACGTAAAAATCAATCAATTCATACCACTTGGTTCACAAATCTGAAAACGATTCTTTTCCGTGCGGTTTCTTCAACATAAACACAACATAAGAAAAGCGAGTAAACGGAATCTGAGTGACCCAATATCATAATAGTTTGTCTTGTTTAATTAAAAGCAAGTATATTGGGAATTTACGAAAAATTTAGTAAATAATCCATGTGGGCAAAAGTTTCGGACGTTTGATGTCAGCATAGGTTGAAAATTACCGGCGACGACGGCATGGCGCCATAACCTTTCTATATGAGAAAGGCAAAACAACATTCATAAAGCAAAATGCTATGCCACCTAAATACATTGGAGGATACAGAGCCGTATATCTAATGGAAACGTAGAAAAAAGGCCTCTGCCAAAGTACCCCAACCGACAAATAGCCCTAGGCCATCATAATGTTAACCTGTTCATGCCTATGTTGTTTGTGGACAACAACCTTTGTAAACAGCTATATTTTCCCCACAAAAAAGTAAGGTGAATAAATGTGACTATTGCCTTTCATTTGAGTATTAACAGTTACAAGAATCAGTTCTAGAACTGAAGTTATTGCAATTAGTCTAATTGGATTCCGATGGAGCAGTGCTGCCAGGAACAGTTTTGTATGAAAATATCATTGTCGGTCATCAAGGAAAATGATATTTTTTTTTTTTTTTATTTATACCCTCCACTATCCCCCACACCAAAGAGCTCACACAGAGAGCCCCCTGGTAATGGACACAACAAGTAAACAAAAAGAAACGCGGAGATCAAAACAACAAACAAAATAATATGAAATCCCAGTGGAACTTAGTTCCTTTGAAGGGATTCACAAAAAATGAGCTTAATTTAAATCAAAAATTTAATTATTAACTTAATGATAACTTAATGATAACGTGGTTTAAAACAAAAAGGAAATTAAAGTAAATTTAAACTTATGAAGTAAGGAAAAACTAGCAGAAGCCAGAAAAAACCTACAGATTTGAATGGTTGATACGCTTAAAATATATATTCGTTTACGTTCCTCAGTATATGCTGCTTAAGCTTGCTTTTGAAAAGAATATTGTTTGTTATAGCTTTTAATTCTATGGGAAGTACGTTGAATTTCGATGGTCCGTGATATGTAATGCGCGCAAGACCAAGGTTGGTACATGCACTGCTTCTCAATAGTTCGTTTGCGCTTCTAGTGTTCTGAATGTTTACCCGAGCCGCGAATACAAGATTGTGATGGAATTTCTGGTTGTGTAACGTATTGTGTACAAATATGATTGACTGAGAGTCGCGTATACCTACAATGGGGATAATTCTGTGGCGTAAGCTAGTGAAAAGTGAAACTGTAGAAAACAAGGTCGGCAGATTGTAGATTACTTTAATGCATCTATTCTGCAATGTTTGGATTCTTTTCAATTTCGATTTAGCAGCATGACCCCAGACTATAATCAAATATTGAATTATTGACTGAATGCATGCATAATAGAATCGCAACAATGCGTCATTAGGCACAAAAGAACGCACCCTTCTCATTAGGCCGCATAATGATGAGACTTTGGTAGCTACATGATGTATATGACTGTCCCATGAAAGACATGGGTCTAAATAAAGTCCTAAGTATTGGAATGATGAAACTTTTTCAATGTGCAATGTTCCGACACATGGATCCGCATGTTGTGAAATTTTTTTCCGTGGTGAGTGAAAAACCATGTACTTTGTTTTTGTCAGGTTCATGGAGAGGTGATTCCCGTTAAAATATTCTAGGAGGATAGCAAGATCAGATTCAATGTCATTAATAATAGACTGAACACTACAATGGGGATAGAACAGTGCTGTGTCATCAGCGAAAAGTCTTGGTGTCCCATGCAGTTTCAAATTTTCTATATCGTTGATGAAAATCAAGAATAGCAAAGGCCCTATGTTGCTCCCTTGCGGGACTCCAATGTCTATCGGTCGTAAGGTACTGCGAGCGCCATTTATCACCACAAATTGTTTTCGTTCTGATAAATAACTTCTAATCAATTCGTTGGCAACACCTCTTATTCCATATCTATCGAGTTTGGCTAGTAAAATTCTGTGGTTTATAGTATCAAAAGCTTTCTTAAGATCGATGAATAAGCCTCCAACGATCTTTTTTTGGTCAATGTTACAGAGCAATTCATCAATGAGCTCGGTAATACCAGTCACAGTTCCACACCCTTCCCGAAAGCCATACTGAAGTTTATAAAGAACATTATTGGTACACAAAAAGTTAACAAGTCGGTTGGTTAAGAGCTTTTCCAAAATTTTATTCAGTACCGACAGGGTTGAAATAGGTCGATAATTCGTAGGGTAAATCTGTTAAAATCATATATCTGTTGCAATATTGATGAGAACTGATTAACTTTTTATAAGGCCCAGTGTTTGGGGCTATTAATAAATGTTATATTAATAGAAACACGGTTCTCTCACTTAGTTTAGAATATATTTACATTTATTTCGTAATACAAACTGTTTTGAAAATATACTACTACTGCCCGTTCGAAAACGTCAGTCTTTGTAATGTTTGATGTATTTCCAACGAGATTGGTGCAAATCTAAAGACATATCGAGCTGGATTAGAAATTCAAAATGAAATTAAGGTGGGTTACTGGTTTTTACCTGATTTACAGTAAATAATTCCTGGATTCCGAGGATAAATTGAAGAATGAGACCGCAGATTACAGACGTTCATTTATTCGTTTTATTTTTTTCTTTGCAATTTTTACCACACGTGAACCAAATTTTTGGATTGAAAATAGTTGTTTTTACAAATTTGCATCACCAACTTATAGGGTCTGGAGTATTTTTTTTTCAAAAACGAGCTAATTATATTGTCCAAAAGGAAATCGCCGTATTTTTTTCAAAAAACTCTTCCTCAATTTGTCACTTTTCTCTGTATCTCAATAAAAAGTAATAAGAAGAGTTGCCAGACTCCTAACAAGTAGATTTCATAAGATTGGAACACTTCTCACTTCATATTCCTGCATTATGAACGAAACGAAAAGGTTGCAATATAGTTGCCACTGCCTTATAAAGGGTTAAACTTATCAATTTAGACTGTCAATGGCTTCATTTTCCACGCAGTTGGACTATTGTAAATATTGTAGGAGAATTGTATTAACCATTGGAAAGTAAAAATTGCGCAGCTTATAGTCCGACACTAGCACATTTATCATTATGAAAAAAGGTTTTTCGTGTTTCATAACCCCGCAATTTTTCTAGTCGTTTTTCGCAATATCTCAGTAACCAAGCAGAGTTTCGAAATCACCACTTTGTAGAGATTGTCCAATGAAGTAACGTGCTCTTTGTAACTCAAAATGGTGTTTATCATAACATAGCATGATAGCTACGACATGTTGTTGAATTACAAACACTCGTGATATCGTGCAATTCTAAATACACCCACTATTTAGAGAGCACACGTCAGCTCAGGAAATTGATCAAAGTCCCTTCGCATGGCCCTTTCGCAACCGAGCTGTCGTTATAATGTTGTTATAATTTCATAACCCTACACCGCGCCACCTGCTGTCAGTTTCGCACTACATACGTTGTAAAAATGTGTGAGCCGTGAAAACAGATGACGGAGGTGTGTTGTCCCTGAAGGTGCAAACGAAATGGGTGTGCTTGCTATATTATTATGAATTCATCCTTAATTGTTCGGAGAAACGGAACGGCGATCAAAGCCACGTGTTCACTATAATGCACGAAAAGTAAGTTTACGCCTTTAAACCTTACTACACTTATATATTATTCATCATTCTCTGTCAAGTCTGTACTTTATTTTCCCAACAAAATTTTATCTCGGAGTCACTCAGTACCGGCCAACTTGGCCGTATACAGAACACAGTCATTTCGTTCGTAGTCGCCAGTTTGGGTTTCTGTTAATTGCTGTCTGGCTATTTTCAGTTGTAACTTGAACATTGAACAATCACATTGAAAAAATATTTATTGCACCATAATGATAATGTTCTCACAATATGTAATCGATATTGTCTGAGTCCTCTATTCCGCTGCTATATAAGACAAACCTTCTTTTAGTCGATGCCATCGCCAGTTCAAACGTAATGTTTTCTGAGCTTGTTTTAGCTACCGTTCCAAGTACTTCCTTCGATAAAAACGCTACATCAGGGAAAAATATCGACCAAATTAGAGAAGACACTGATCTGTAAAATATACAAGATTCGATGTCCCTAATTGACGTTAGAAAATGCTCCCGAACAAAAGCTTCTGGGGAACGAAGCCATACCACACCGTCCGTCCGCCCGAACGCTGTTCTGCGCCTTGACTGCTGTGTGCCAAACAGATTGGGATGCTCGACCTTCGCTTGGGTGCTTGGGCGGGTACCCTCTTGTCGAACAATGAGGTGAAGTTGAGATTATCGATTTTTAATTAGCTTCTGCTTTACTGAGCAGCTTTACTTGCCCATATCCTACCACCCATGATCCCTCGCGCACAGACAGCCGGAGTGCGGAATCAGTGCACTGCACAGCTCCCTTCCTCGACCCGTTTAGTTTTGAGCAACGAAAGTTCGTGTGCGGCAACCACAGTGGAATTGTGCAGTCGTACTGCTCGATGCGATAATGATATTAGATGGAGAACATTGCCAGGAGAAAATCGGAAAATCGTGTTCTAGGCGTTTGGTAGTGTAGGCATGTTAATTTGCTCCAAAAGTGCATATTTCTACTTTTTCTTTGTATTTTGTATAAATCAATTCAGTTTAATAATTGTTTTTGGAATTTTGTGTTTTTAAAATCGTTCCTCATACTCAGTTCACCTATTTTTCTTGCTTTTAACACGATTTCAGGCTCAGAATGAAAGGCGCTGGTGTGTATAGTTTCCCGTCTTTGAATTGTGCAGCTCTTACTAGTGCTTGTTAGGCTTCGAGCTTCACTGCAATTATGAAGTAAAGAACAAAGCTGATGTTCACCCATTAGCAGTGTGCTAGATAACTTTTCATTTAATTCTTATGAAGAAGAAGCAACAAAGCAGAGAATGAAAGTAAAATGCATACAAGGCACAGTCACTCTACCAAGCCTTTATCTGCTTTTCGTGTACATACTGTAGGGTGGCACATGGAATTATCATTACTGTTCATAGGCGGATGCACTTTGAAACTAGTGCTTTTAGGGTAAGGGACCATTCATAAATTACGTAACGCAAAAATTGCCCAAAATTGACCCCCCCCTCCCCCTATGTAACAAATTGTCACAAATTTTTCCATCCCCCCCTCCCCTGTTACGTAACAAATTCCAAGAAAAAAAAATTTTTTCTTCGATGAAAACATGTTACGTAACGATCTAGTTAACACCCCCTCCCCCCTATGTCACAACTTGTCACAACTTGTCGTACCCCCTCCCCCCCCTAAAAGCGTTACGTAATTTATGAATGGTCCCTAACATGCCATCGCAAGCAATGTATTTTCGCAAAAAAAACATCCAAGCGGGATTTCGTTAGGGAAATGCAAGGAGCTTTTCATTCGTCTGTTCAGGATACAAAGTGTAGTTCAACGTAAATAAGTTTTATGGCATTTGAACGGTGTATCATTAAAATAATGATGATTTATTCTTCGGTGATATCTTCGGAACTGGTAGAATATGGCGAAACGATGTATTATGCGCAAAATTGCAAAAATATGCAAGAGAAGATTGATTTTATATTCATTTCAACCGTCAGTAAGTTACAGCCTTGATCTTGTTCTCCTTAAAGATTATTTCAAAAGAAACTAGAATTCGAATGTAGTATTACAGTGTTCTACAAAAATAACATCTTGACTAGACTTGAGGCTAGTCTAGTCTAGTCAACACATACACAGCCAATACGTGTAGGGATCCTGGAACATTGCAGACATATGGTATGTGACATGGTATGTGACACAATTATTAAAGCAGCCAGGCCAACTGTGCAGCGTACAAAATGAAGATGATTCAAAATTATACGGAAATCAAATTGTTCTTTTATTGAATATTGATTGAATCAATGAGTTATTTTGAACCTTGAATAGGGAAGAAACGTGGACAACCGTACCAACCGTTTCAATTTGATGGGGGCTTGATAAATCGTTGGGAGTGACTTGGCTAAGAGGGTTAATGAGCCAAGGTTATAGCGGCTTTGCTCGCTCTTTAAAATAATGATAGAGAAAATCGGCAAAATCGATGAATTAGTACTAAACATAAAAACAAAATTTAAACTCCAAACAGCTCCGAGAACAAAAAAAATGGGTAGGTAATGTCAGAGACATAACCGAAGTGAAATAGAATACACTTAGGCTGTTAATTCAAATGCTGCAATTTTTGCTATCTTCTACATTAAAATCAGCTATTTCGATATTTGTTATGATGTATTGATGTATTGGTACATTTTACCCCCGCACAGGTGCGTTTTGCCCTACCCATTTTTCAAAGAGTAATTTATAGTGATTTTGAAAAATTGAATATTTTTCATGTTCCTGAATATTTTGCAAAGCGATTGTGATTTCAGAGTAAAATGTTGGCTAAATGATATCATTAATTAAATTCTTCCAATTGATGGTCTATAACTCAGTTATGATTATATTTTTTAGGGGTGTATTTTTCCCCATCTACCCCTACATTACGCTTGCATTACATTCACATAAATCACTTGCGACGCGTTTGTGCAAATGGAATCTTGGTCATATTTCGAAAATTTCAAACGTGCACCCGAGACACATACGTGGCAAAATTCATATGTTAGGTTTGTTCCACAGTTTCAAGTGGGTGATTACCAACTCGATTATTTTCAAGTGGATAGTACTACCTTTATTACTCACATTACGAACTGGCCCCGATTGTTGAATATTTCATTACACATATGTATAGTGGAATCTAAATGTTGAATATTTTTAGAAATAGGCCACTTTAAAATATGTCATGTTCAAATAAAGTAAATTAAGGGCCAAATCGGATAACAAATAGTTTTTGGACTTACTGTAAATTGAACTCACTCTATACAGTTAAGAGCCAGCAGAAGGGCATTTGCTCGTGGAATGTCAGCGTTAGAGAGTTAAGGCGAATGCCCTATTTCGCAATAACCCTGCAATTACCACATATGATAATAACCAACAACAAATGTAGTATCAGGACATTACTTCTAATGGAACATTTCACTAGTTGAACTGCGATATAAGTAAAACCTGAACATAAAATAAACCGATCTTCAGGGCCGGCGGAAAGCGTGAGTAGTATGGGTAGTACTACCCACTCGAAAATAACCGAGTGGGTAATTACCCACTCGAAATTTTGAACCATTTCAAAAAATTTAGATGTGCAACGCATGTATCTCGCACTACACATTTGAAAACATTGATGTACCTTAATTCCATTTGCATAAACGAACGTGATTTAATGTGAATGTAATGTAAGCGTGTGCATTGCGAAAAGGGGAAAAATCCTTACTAATGTACCCGTCACGCTATGCTTTCTACCCACTCGGGCGTAAAGTGTTTCGCCGCCCCTGCCGGTCTTAATGTGGATGTACAAATCCCATCCTACATGCAGCAGTTATACAATGAAACTGTGTTTATAGCAGCATAAACATAGATGATATGAAAAAAGTTGTCCCAGTTTTCCTCGAGTATCAAATCAACGGCAGACACATATTATATCAGTATCCAATAAGCCAACATCATATCCTTCACACAACACAACAACCAATGTTAATCAAATCGTCATCGTCAATCGCACTACTGCTTGCAAAAAGGAAAATTTACGAAATGATGAATTTATCTGATCCCGCCACGCATAATTTAAAGAGCAAGAGAGCGGGGTCTCTCGCACCCAACCACTCCTTCGCATGCGCACACTTGCAATTCGTTTATTGAACTCCGAAAAAAGAACGTTCTGTTTTTTCTGCGATATGTGCTGATTAGAGTGACAAGAAAAAAATGACCCTTTTCGGCCCACCCCTAAGTCGATTCCTAGTCTCACCAGGAGTACTTGCTCTAAATTTGAAGCAAATCGGATAAGTCTAGCTACCGGACCAACGTGTTTGTATGGGATTTTTTGACAATTTACATGGAGAAAACCCACTATCTCGCATTTTCGCCGCTAGGTGGCACTGAATGCATCGTATTATCACTGTAAGTGAAGCTTAGAAAGATAATTTAATTGTCTACAACTTAAACTGCTAGTCAATCCGGCTTTGTTAAAAGACGTTATTAAACTTCTAATGAAGTGATGTCTGAGTCAGTTTTGCATGGGGCTTAGCAGCGCATGGTTGTTTATCAGTACTCGATTCGTATGAACTTGAACGCATTTTTGTGAATTAATGGTTAGGTTTAGTTTAATAGTATGTTGATATGAATTGTAGTAAATAATACGAGTCAAGTTCTGGTTAGAATAATTTAGTTCCTATTGTCATCGCATAGAGGGCGCCAACACTAACTTTTCAACGGAGAGAGATATAAATTAGGTGTCTTCCACAAAGTTGTAGAATAGGCATTTTGCAATAATTCTTCAGAATATTTCGATACTCTATCTCTCTTCTATAAAAAGTTAGTGTTGGCGCCCTCTATGCGGCCACAGATGGAACTAAAATTTTCTAACCAAAACATAACTCGTATTATGTACCAAAATTCTTCTGAGCATACCATTGAGCAAAATCTAACCATTATTTCACAAAAAAGTGTGGTTCGCGGGAATCGAGTCCCGATACACAACCATACACTGCTAGGCCCCATGCAAAACTGACTCAGACATCACTTCGCAAAAAGTTTAATAACTTCTTTTAGCAAAGCCGGATTGACTAGCAGTCTTTGACATAGTTGTTGACAACTAAATTATCTTTCTTATTTTCACTTACAGTGATAATACGATGCATTCAGCGCCACCTAGCGGCGACAATGCGAGCTAGTGGGGTTTTTCCATGTAAATTGTCAAAAAATCCCATACAAACTACAGGCACGTTGGTCCGGTAGCTAGACTTATCCGATTTGCTTCTAATTTGGTGCTAGTACTCCTGGTTGGACTAGGAATCGACTCAGGGGTGGGCCGATAGCGTTTTCAAAAATTCATTATTTTCTGGGCAGTCTAGTGCTGATCATTGTATGCATGAAACTGGCACTCCTGTGCATCATTGGATGGAATGATGCCTTGCGGCATTCATTGAATATATTCCAACCGAAGAGTTTGAGCTGACACAAAACGTAACAGCTACTACGAGGTCAGAAAGCAAACTGACGAATTTTCTCTTTTGTACCTGGCGAACATCATTGGATAACAAAGAGGCAGTCCTAGCAACGCTCGCTGCTTGGTTGAATTGTACGGACCAATCGGCGCAGATAATTACCACCTTTACAAAATACATTATTTTCGTTATCTATAATAGACGTACATTTTACGGAATCAAATGTTATATACGTGTTATATACGTGCACATATTTCCAATCAGATGTGTAAAAATATAGCGATTTCGATCAGCATAACGGAAGTTATTCACATTTGAAAACTGGGAAAATATCTCAGCAAAAAAAATTGAAAAGGGACCCCCATATTGAAACGTTAGAAGTATTCTACCTCAAAAGATACCATACGTGCCAAAAGAAAGGAACCCGACTTAGCCCAGAGCCAACCCATTGAGGATTTTTTCGGCTCCCTCAGTGTCCTAGTGTACAAAAATAATTGGCGGGCCAAGGATACGAAGCAGTTGACCACCAGGATCCGGAATTATATCCGGAAGATGGACGTCAGTGCTCTCCAGCGCTCTTGTGAGAGCATCGCGACTATGTTTTGTCATACGGCTGACCCCTTCTCCATTATTTATTGACGTTTTTTTTGAAGAATTAACATTATGTTTTTAATAATACTGAATTCGTTGATTTTTTTTAGTTTTTTAACTACATGACTGAAAACGTTTTCATTTTTTTGAACACCCGTTAGAAAGGTATAAGGTCTAGGACTCGCTCCAAGCAAGCGATACGACTATTTACTGCAACAGTATTTTACTTTTCTTCTTTAAGATGTATTTATTGGGTTTAAAACTACCGAGTGATACCACATTATACAAACAAAGTTATGATAGTGCGAGATGCTATAAATCAAGGAAAGTATTCCCTATTTTCATATCGTATTGTTTATGAAATGCACGTATTCGAGCGATAATTACAAACATTAAAGGACAATACAGTCATCGCCGGTCTAAGTACCTAATGTTATCAATAGCCATAGATTCGCGTGGAGGCATGAGATAAGAGACTTGGGAGAACTATATTATCTCACCGTTTCAATCGACTCATCGGCAGGAAAAGTGTACAAAAACCGGTAACTCAGAGAACGGGTTTTGGGCAGCCATCCAATCTACTCAAACAACTACTCATGAATGGAGCATGATTCCTCCTCAGCACTACCTTAAAGCATTATTGCGGGGAGGAGTTTTTTATGTACGTAGTACACACCCGAATCCAATTTTTTAGTAGTTAGTTCCTTCAGTAGGGTTACAGCACCCCTTAGCACACTACCAGTTTTCGACCATCCGTACAACGTGGAAATTTTTGTATGGCAGTAGAAAAACCAGCTTCTTCGTCAACCTCCCGACTTGTTCGCGAACTACGCGGTCTAGTCCCCGACGATGGACCTAACTTACTCCAATGGAGAGTTCCCCGACGAGAAAAGTTCTACCAAATCCGAGCCAACCAGCCAGTGCTGTGCAATCTCACGATGGTCTTTGAATTGTAACGGTAAATATGAAGTGACCGTATCACCACAAAAATGACCGTTTTTTCATTTACATTATCCTCGGATCGTGTTTCAGTTAACTATCTCTCACAGAAGCCGTGCGAAAGAGAACGCATTGAAATGATAGACAGATTGAGTACCATTTATTTTGTATTGGTATAATAAACAAAATATTATCAGTGTATTGTATTCAGGCAGCATGCGGTGCTTTGCTGCTTTTTTCTCCACCTTTCTGTTTCTTTTATGCATAGCTTTTTGTGAAACCGCCTGTTTGTTAATTCTAGCTCGTTGTTTGTAATAAGATGACCGTCATAACCGTATTTATATTGCTAATAAAATGACGGTCAGTTTCCCTTCCTCTCAACAATAATTCCAATGAGTGAGAGATTCAGAAGAGAACCGTCTGACTGTTGTCAATTCATTGGAATGATAACCGTAACTCAATAAGTATCGCTTACTGTTTTAACTGCTAACCGTTTCATTCTCTTTTGTTAAGCAGGTTTGCCATCAGTACCGTGATGGAGCTCGGCACTGCAACCAGCCAGGTACCGAGCTCAGTTCGGCGATTCCGGTGGCGTCCAGTTCGCTGATACCCCGACGACTCGCGAGTGATAGCGTCTTGTCGCGGTCTACTCAGTCCAGTCCGCGGTGGTGAATCTAACTTACGCCGACGGAGAGTTCCCCGGCGAAAAAAGTTCTCCGATACCGATTCTTCTTTGGTTTTCAATAGATTTCTCTCGGGTCAACCGGTTCGATACCGTGGTCGGTTCGGCAATTCCCAGTTGACCTTGGAGTCCGGTTCGCAGGAACCTTGACGACCTATACCCGATGCTCTGTCGCAGTCTACTTAACTAATCCCGATGGTGGATCTAGTCTACTCCGGCGGTGATTGCTCTCCTGAATCCGTTACTGGGTGTTCATCACGCCATTTCCACGTAAGACGATCAAGACCTGCGTCACTACTCTGTTGACCGCGTTGAACATGTTACGTCGTTTCTGATTTTGTAGACGACATTATCCGGGTTGACGTCCGGTCCTCCCGTTTAAAGCATCTCCCTGCGTGTTAATTTGAACTAGGACACTCGACGGCTCACATACTCTCCAGTTCAAGTTCTCCGTCAGTGACATCAATAATAGACTCCTTCCTGTCCCTCCGAAAAATGCTAACCTCCATTGCACAGTCATACGTCTCACTTCGCTTGAGCTTCCTGCAGGAGACACTCTCTTGTATTGGTTTACTACACCGCCCAGACATTAAAGTCACCATCAATGACTATCGATTTTCGGCCGATCAACTGCCCGGTTAACTGCTCCAGTATTAGACTGAACTGCTCCACTGTTCACGTTAGAGGTGTGTTAAAGTTGTACACAAAGACTACGTTGATTTTGGCAATCACGAAGTCATCGTATGAGCGTTCTACCACTTCTTGAAGGGGGAATCTGCCCATAACTCGTATTTCAGCTGTTATATCTGCCACCCAATTATCGTTAAAGAGGGACTTGATACGGCTCTGCAATCAAAGCGACGTCACACATAGTTTCTGTCGTAGACTGCCTCAACAGTTGCTGTACTGTACCTTCCTTGTATGCTAAAGTAACGTAAACGCCATCGATTATATTTTTCAGGAAATCAATTTTTATCGTGCATGGTACGGGTAAAAGCATGCTTTTGTCACTTCGTTTTCCGCTTTTCAACAGGTCATTTTTTATTTTAATTTGAAGTGCTTGCACTGAAAGATGCGGATTTTCGTAGCAAACTTAAAAACACGGAAAAGTGAAATTTGACCCAAGTGACGTTTACGTCACTTTTGCATACAAGGGCAGTGTATCACAGTGATTCATATTTGTCTGGGTAGTCATTACCGTTGGACTGCAGTCGCCCTCTGGTGGGCAGGGCATTTGAAGCCACCTGTATGATGGTCGTTTCTCTCTTCTGGAGCGCAAAGCACGCACTTCGGTCTCTGCCTGCAGTCTCTCACAAGATGTCCCGTTTTCCCTCATTTCCTGCACATCCCGGATCTATTCGGGCCTCTGCAAGCCATTGCCAAATGTCCAAAGCCTAAACACTTGTTTATTCACTCGAGGGGTGGATTTCAATGGGCATCTCGACCATCCAACCGTAACTTTGCATACCTCTAGCGCTTTGTCGGCAGCGGTTACCTGTAGACGAATCATCACTATCTGAATTCCTCAATATCGCTTCTTTAACCGAATCGTCACGTGTACCTCGCCCAGCTTGCACTGTGGCTTCAGTGCACCTCTCAGTTCGTCTACCATCGTGATCTCATCCAGGTCCATGCATACAATCACCGTCTTCGCGTTTATGGTTTTAACTTCTGCCTCTTCAACTAGTTTTTTTTTGTTTCTATTATAGACCTTAAGGTCATTCGCCTCTTCGGGTTAGAAACATCTCTTATGAAAAAATTTTAACCCTATGTGCGGGGTCGGGATTCGAACCCAGGTGCGCTGCGTACAAAGCAATCGCTTTACCAACTACGCTACGGCTACCCCTCTTCACCTAGTGATTTGGCCAGAATCACCTGCATAACCGAGCTGTTTATCGTGGGATCCTTCTTCATGTAGAAGAAGAACATCTCGCTTTTTGGGGTACACTTCGAGATTCTTGAGGAGCGCTGCATATATTGCGTCATCAGCTCTGTGTAGCACGGCTTTTCCCTTTGGCTCCTGCTGGCGAACCGGAGGGTTTTCATTCCCATTTTGCTCCACTTTTCTCTCTCCTTCCACTTTTGTTGTATCCATTGCTTCACCTTCTGAACTACAACGCTACTCCAGCTTTCTCCCTGTTGAGTGGCGACCTTACCCTGGACAGTGGTGATGTCCTTGAGCGTCTGCCTCTTGGGTCCACCTGGTCTTCAATCTCTTAGCAAAGATCTTGCCCTCTTTGAAGTAGAAACTGGCGTGTTCTCCATTCCAACCAACTTATCTTTCCTCTGCTTCGAAGGAGCTAAGAAAACGGTAACCTTAACTAACGCCAATGAACGTTCAGCTATCTGAGTCCTCAGTGTTGCAGTTTCGTACTCCTTCACAGCAGACACTAGCGCCTTTCTGATTCTGAGGACCGTCTCCTTAATGTCATTGTGGACAATGTTTCTCATGCTAGAGTTGACACTATCTTTCATGAGGAGTAGTGCTCAGAGCCGTAAGATCGGGAATGATCCATTCGAACCTAGTACCACCAACCAATTGATGACGAGTTTTGAACGTACCCGTAGACCTGCCAAGACGGAGGCAGTCGTACTGTTAGCCCACTCACCATTTCAGGTTGGTGTCATCCTACCTTACTCAGGGCACAGCACGCCTGTCAACCCAAAGTCGGTACATTTATGCCAAGATCTGTGGTCTTTGATGGGATCTTAGCAGAAGCGGTACAGACTCACTTCATCGTTACATTGTTATCGGAATTATGGCGTTCAGAGGTTTAACAAAGTGCCCTAGCTCGGGAAGTAACGGTAAGCTTCTGAATTCTAGTCTATGCTGCCCCTTGTGTGTATTTGTAGGGTTCGTCGCGGTTGCGGTAACTACCGCAACCGCGCGGAATTTACCACACCCGCACCGCAAAAGTTTTTTTTGTTAAATATCACATAGGTTGAATCCCGTTCACTATAATTGAAGTTTTTACCATTGGCTCTTTGGGAAAATATTAGAGGAAAATACATTAAATACTAGAACTTTCGAACTAGCCTTTAGAAAATTACACATCATACATTTTTAAAGGGAGCAATCTTAGTTTTTGAATGAGAATACATCTGTTTCTTGAAGAATGCGGAAGTTAGAGTTTTGGGATATTTTGTCCGTAAAACCCCCTATTTTAAAAAATCATTTCTGCGGTATGATACAAATCATACATTTTTTGCAGTTTTTCTAATGTTCAATAATTCTGTACCGGTTGAGACCGGACTCCTGATTAGATATAATGCATAGAGCAATTTTTTGTCAAATATGGCGTCGTTCTTATTGATGAAATACAATATGTTTTTATTTCACTGTATTGGAATATATGCGCTCGAAATACGAATGTACGGAATTTTATTAATATAAAATGCAAAAGTTGATTTTTTTCATAAACATTACATTCTGAGGAGTCTCTTAAAGTTAAATTTCGTGTGAATAAGAATGACATTTTATTATATAAGGTTACAGAAATATACAATTTTTCAACACTATTTTTAAAAATATAAAAATTTTACCGCATTTACCGCATTACCGCGCGGTGCGGTGCGGTAAATAAAGTGCGGTTGCGGTGCGGTTTTATTATTTTTTTGCGGTTGCGGTGCGGACAATCCATTTACCGCCCACATCCGCACCGCGACGAACCCTATGTATTTGTATGTATATAATTGTGTGTCAAATAATGTTACTTAATTTTCTCAGAGATTTCGATAATTTAAATGCAAGGTACAACGCTCCAATATCCTGCTATTGATTGTTGATCGGTCTTCCGGTTCCGGAGATACAAGTTAAAGAGCGCGGCACGCAGCAAATTTCTTTGTAAACTGGTGACACCATGGTATTCGAGTGACGTAATACATATTAAAAAGGGGGCAACATTACTTGAATTTGCGCTGCCGCTATACACATACATGTCCTATGTGCTATGGGATTCCCTATACACATGGGACATATGCGTAGAGCGGCAGTGCGGGTCCAGATCACTAATGACCAATCATAGTAGCTTTGACCACATTGGCCACTTATGACGATTCTTGATGCTCCCGGGGAACTCGTCAAGCTTCTAAGCTAATGTCTCACCTATTACCAGCGAATTCTTGATCAATTTTTACAAACTTGATGAAAAATACAATACTCCAATTGACGGAATCCGAATATCATTTAGTTCTGATTTTTGGTTATAGGTTAGCTATTGCGGTCACGTAGAAATTTCTCAAATAAACCGGAAAAGTCGTAATATTGCATAGGTTAAAAATCTAATGAAATGGACATGTGCTTCGATTTAGATCTGTTTTAATTGACCTGGATCGAAAAAAAAACTTTTTAAGATATAGCTAAATTTTACTCGAGATACTTTACCGAGAGCAGTGGCGTAGCCAGAAATTTGGTTTGGAGGGGATTTTGATGAAAATCGCAAATTTTTTGAAAAAATGCTAAAATTTAATATGAGTTTGATAAATTATTGAAAACTCAAAAACATAAGTAGTCTAACAGATGTCATTCCAGTCGACAAACAAGAAGGATCAACATGGAACAGTTTTCAAACCTCTATAGATTATTTTCTTGTATAATATGTCAATGAAGTCAAAAATTGCGATCTTTTAAAGTGGGATAAATGATCTAAAAAATTTTCAACGTTCAAGATCACCTAATATAATAATCCTTGACTTTGAAGGTTTGACAACTTCGGGAAGTTATCAACATAAAACAGCGCCTGCTTTGATATAGATATTTTAGTGATTAACTCTCATAGAGGTAATTATGGTGAATTAATTTTTCAAAAATATTAAGAGACATGGTGCCTTCAGCAAAGTTTTTGATAATGTCATTTCAAACAATTTTGTTGAAAATATGAAGGCTACATGAATTCAACATATAGGGATTTAAATGGACTGGGCCTGCTATATTTCTTCTTAGTGAAGAAAAATTTAGGTGAAAACTATTTTTTTCTGCGCTACGGATAAAATTGTTTGAAGCAATCATTGCGAGTTGAGAACACAAAACCTATAACTAAATTATGGATGGATGGAACTGAAACTTGCGTTTCGACTTCATCTCATCAGAATCCGACACTAACTTAGTGGGCGGACTAAGCTTGCGCCGAATTGATGCTAGCTCCTGAAAATGGAATCACTCTTTGTGTTTTTGAGTCCTTTTAATATCTGGGAATTATTTGTTTTATATCCAATTCCCTTGTCTTTTTGTAAGCTTCAAAGGCACCTTGAACGCAATGTGAATTTATTATTTAATTACCGCAGAAGAGATTTATCAAATACAGTAATTTCAGAATAGCTTGTTGTAAAGGTTTTCTACTACTATATTTCGATACTCTGAATATGTGGGATATTTATGTCTTTGACCAAGTTGTTTGAAATAGCACTTTCGAAAACTTTGCTGGAGACATTAAGTCTCGACCCAAATTTGGTTGAAGAGTAATTCTTGTCTATAATTACTTCTAGGAGGATTAACCGTCAAAATTATTCTATCAGCAGATGAACAGTTTTACGTTTTGAAATTCTTCAATGTTATTTAACATCGAAATTTGACAGTTTCGAATGAATGTGATCGTGACCGTTAAAAATTTATCGAGCATTAATTTTACTTTTCTTTATTAGTCAACCTCACAACTTGCAGTACTAGTAAGTAGCACACAAAATTTTAGTACGCCATTCATTGCATCCTGCTAAGAGGCTATTCATATAGTTGATAATACAACAAAAATCCAATGCTCATAAAACCGATTCTGACCTGCTAGAGACAAAATAACATCAGCTTTCAACTAGTTTCTGAAATGTTATTCTTGTTGTTAACCATATTGAATTGTTGTCTAAACTCTACACAATCTAAAAAAATACATTTTCAGCAAATGTTGAAATGTATGTAAGTTTTCGGTAAACAAGCTTATGTTTTATATGCAATCAACCTATTCAAATTTAGATTCCCATTCGAAAAATTGTCTCTAATCCATATCTTGAAGCATCTTTCCAAAAATGAGCTCATAATAATTCAGACAGTTATTTTATTTTACATTGAAGTAATTTGACAACTATGGGATTTTGGCTAAGAGATAAGTTACAAGATCCCCTTCCCATAATTTTCCAAAAGTTCTCATGACGCTTTAAACACAGTTCTCAATGTAGTGATCAGAGAATATTTTTCCAAACATATTTTGTGGAATATTAAATTAAATTCGTCAGCATCAATTTTTTTTTCAATCCAATTAATTTTGGTTTGGGGGGGGGGGCGTTAACCGCCAAACCCCCCCCCCCCTCCCCTGGCTACGCCACTGACCGAGAGTGGTAAACAGTCATATCCAGAGCACTACTAGTTATGCTCGTCAGAAGTAGCTTTCCAATTTTGCTATGTAAGGGGGCTAATTATGCAGATCATTTAGATATGCGATCCTAAACGTGGGTAAAATCACAACATTTGATTAGTTTCACATTAGTAAGTTTTTCCCAATGCAAATAATTTGGAATATTTTAACTTAAATAATAAATAATAATTCAATAAATTTAGTCAAATTGTACGATGCTACGAATTGTTTATCACTAAATTCTCAGAACAGAAAATGTGATCTTCATTTTTGAGACAAACTCTCTGGGTGAGGTAAGCGAACAAAACTTTCAACCGGCCTATCTAACTGCGAATTTTCACCACCCTAATGAACACACCCCATTTATGTAGGGCGTATTCTTTCACCCATTGTAGTGAAGCGGAAGTTCGAAGACAAAAAAAAGTCTAGTTGCCACACTGTTTGACCCAGTTTCATTTCCCGTCTAGAATGCAATCTTTTTTTTTTTTGGTTCGAAACTCCGAGCTTTGTAGGGATGGGCTTCGCGCGCTACCTGTTTGTATCAATGTTGAAATATTAATGAAGCTTCCAGGCAGCCAGGCACAATTTAGATATAATTTTCTTGCGCTTCATTAACGCTCTCGTCGAGCTTGCAAATGAGTGTGCGTGTAAATGTGTCCGTGTGTTGTGCCCGCGAGTGCCGTAACGATCGCTTGGTGGATTGTTGCTAAGGCTGCTGACATGCAACCTACCTAGCTAGGCAGCAGTCGGTAGCGGTTTCGGCCTTCGCGCCTGTTTCATTTAAGCATCAATGCATATAAGCTTTCACCAACGAGAAACCGGCGTGGAAAAGAAATCTCAAGGGATTTGTTTTCCTCGCTGACAATATGCCCACTAGCTATAGGATAACTCATTTACACCGAATGGTTTTTACAGCCATAACGATGATGTTGCCGGGGACGACATTCTGGTTGTGAGTTGAATTATGATGAGCATTGGAAATGGAAATTTTTGTTTGCTGTTATTCTCGCTACTGTGTCAGAAAAGGCGTAAACTATTCTTTCAGTAAACATTTTGTCGGGAAAATGATTAATATTTTATGGCGCGCCAATGATACCTTCAGGACCAGAAGTGTGGATAATTATTTGTAGTCTTCGACAAATGTGTTAGGCAAACATGATACAACCATTTTTAATTCATCAGAAGGTGATGATGGCATATTCTGAGCAAATATTCTCAATAATAGAAATGTTTCTTGTTTATGCGAATTGTGAGTTTGGATGTACGACATGCATCAATAGCAATATTCGAAATCAGGCATGCACGAGACATTTTACGTGGATTTGTCGTGTGATTTGTACTGAAAGCTGCAACTGTCCAAAATAGAGCTTTGCTTTATAAAAAGTCGGCTCTAGAACTAAAGCTGTGAACTTTTTCCTGCAGAAGGTGGTGTAGATTTAAAGTTGTTGTACGTTTATGTTGTCAATTAATTTGTACGTTGGAACCTCCATTTACGAACGAAACCGGGGGCTCGTAAAAAAGTATTCGTTATTTGGGATTTAGTTCGTAAAAAAAGTTCTCTTCACATTCTTATAGAATTTCCTTTAGTAAAAGTAGTTTACAAAATTGAATGATTATATAACTTAAAAACTATTCTGTATCAAATACGCAACCAATAATTTCCTGAAGGGAAGGTCTAACGATCTACAAGCTTATTTAGTTATCTTTTCAGTACATATTCATAGAGGGGCATAATAGAAAGTTCAATGAGGTATTGTGTCCAATTGATGATTATGGTCACCCAAAAACTTTTGACATTAAAAATGTCTTACTCCACTATCTGGGGCTAGGTGTCATTCTAAAATCTAAAGCATCTCCCATGTAACGAAACTATGTAAGGTTTGCACGCTTATAACTCCGATATTACTAGATGGATTTTAATCATTCATACACCAACCGATTCAGAAACACCTAACTTAAATATTGGTAATAATTTAATATCTCCCCAATAAAAGTAGACTTTTGGAAATTGGTAAAATTAAAAAGTTCACGAAAAACGGGAAAATTACCATTCGCGAGGCAGATTTCTCAGACACAGCCGTCATTAGAGGGTAGGTTAGTGGCTCAATCACACACGAAAAGTCATAAATAAAAGCAACGCATGTCCGTTTAAATCAGTTGTTGTTCTTATCCCATACGAGCAACATCTTCTCCGGGCGATGCAACAAGCGCTATCGATTTTCGGCAACGTTGGCATTCGCACACACTCGCACCTAAGTGACTAAACCATATACGGTTAGTTTATAAATAGAGGTGACGCGTATCCGTTTGAATTAGTTTTTGTTCTTATGTCGAACGGGTAAGATCATGGCTGCAGCGTCTAGGCACTACACTAAGCGGTAGACGCTATGCATTTTCGGCAGCGGTGGCCGTGTGCGGATTTTTCGGGTACCAGCACGGTGTCACAGAATGATTTGCAAAGTGGGTGGGTGGGGTGGTTTGGATTTAATTCAATACGGTATGTGATGCTTAAGAGTGTTGCGTTTGAAAAAAATATATTTATTTTTATGCATGCGTGTGCGTTGTAACTTGTTAATCCATGTTTACGGTGCTTTGTAGCTGCGTAGGGTAAAGAGCCTATTGGTTTTCATGTTTCATATTTCGGTTATATGTTTTTTATGAGTAAGGCATCTGACAACGTGCTTCTGTAGTTATTGCACTGTTCAGCAGCGTAGTATTTTATATAGGAGAGTACACTGAGGTTTTTTACGCGGATTTTGAAATTTACGCGTTTTTCATTAACGCGTTTTTTTAAATTTACGCGGTTTTCATTTACACAACCTGTATCCCCTGCGTGAAAAATCTGAGTGTAATTGCATCGGAAACAATCACATTCCCAGCAGAACTTTTTGTTTTCTAATTTCAAACACTTTTGTTTCGTACTGCACACAACGGAAAATTTTAAAACAGAACTTACCGTCCCAGCAGCAGTTGAAGCGGGTGTTCTTTTTCGATTCAAATTCAAGCCATGTCTTAAGCGTTACTGGACTTAAAATTGTTTTCCCAGTTTATCCAGTCAGAATATCTGTCCTACCCTATGTATTTAAAACACAGTTCTAATTGCGTTTTAAAGTATACAACAAATAGAACGGTTGGGGATACTAATTTAAATTTTAAAATAAATCTGTTTTAAATTATGAAACAAACCGCTGTACTGAAGATATAATTATGTCAGTCCTATTACCACATAAAACACCTATATAACATAAAACGCTGCAGAATTGGTTTAATAATACAATGTTTACACTACAGAGTTATAACACGTTTTATTAATTAGCAACAAGAAAAATGTCGCCAAGATAGCATAAAAACCCGTTTTAACTGGTAGTGCGAACGTTGCATAACAATGTAATTTATCAAATAATTTCATTTTTTCCACCACTAATCGATCAAGAAATACTTAAACTTAAGATTGTTTACTTAAGTTCATTAGTACATTATTGAAAATTTAAATGGAAAATGAAATTTCATATTTCATGTAAAATCTGTATATTTCCGTTGGCGGGCGTGGGCTTCCTCATCACAGCTCTCAATATGGAACTTTTCTTTTGAATATATTTTCTGGACAGACCAGCTCATTTTTACTAGATGGATCAGCCAAATAATGCCAATCACCTAGTGAGATACTTGATTAATTAATAGATTACCGTTAAAAGACCTTCAATAAATTATGTTTTGATGGGGAGGGTATATAGCAAATTGTAACATATGAGAACAGGGGAGTGAACAAGAACGTGAGTCGATATGTGTGATAGATAAAATTCATTTGCACGCTCTTGAAAAAAGCTACATTTTTAATGTCACCGTGGTCGTGTCCTGTACACAACCCTTTAATTTTTTGAAATACATAACTTAAGATCTACAAGCGTAATAAGCAATGTGGTCGGTTCTAAGTCAGATCGGGACTAAGTGATATTATATTGATTTCGAGAAAATGAGCATCCTTTGCTTTAAAATTCGAAATTAATTTTTGCCATAATTCATGATAATTGTTAGATATTACAATTCTAGCAAAAGTGATATATAGTCGAAGAAATTCTTTATCCAGTGATATCATTATCTCACTTTTTCATATTTTGCGACTTAGTCCAGTCTGACTTTTCATATGTTGATGATTTTTTCCCTGTGAGTTCATGACATTCATGACATAATGCTCTATATAGTAGGAAGTTCAATGGATATCGCAGGTCAATTAAGGTCGTCTTTGACCACATGTCTACATTCGTAACCACTATAAAGAATAATATATAAGATGAATCGATCAAAATGCAAGTGAAGGGGATCAAGGTATTCTCACAACTGGCATGAAGGATATTGGATATTTTTGGAACGGGTATGGCAAGTAGATTACAGAAATCGATGATGGACGTCATTTTGAAATTCAAGATGGCAACTACCAATTTGGCAAAAAAATTTAACATTTCCACAATTAGGGTATTTTTGGAACTGGCGATTGCTAAAATCGACGAGTGACGTCATTTTGAATTTGAAAATGGCGACTTCTGGTTGAACAAATTTGTACAAAACCCTAACAATATGGGTATCTTTGGAACGGACAAGACAAGTAGATGACGGAAATCGACGAGTGACGTCATTTTGAAATCGGAGATGGCGACTTCCGGTCGCGCTAAATTTGCTAAAATCCGTACAATACGCGTATTTTTGGAATGGGTTTGTCGAGTAGATAGCAAATTAAATTTTCAAGTTGTGTCATATATTGACTTGCGCATTCCGGAATCTACTCAGCTATATTAAAAATATTATTAGCGCCATAGAATATTTCACTTTACCAGGTGGCTCCATTTAAGACTGTAAGATGGCATCGAAATTCGCTTTCTGACATTAATTCTTGCACCCCATTCCGATAATACTAACGGGGCCGTTCATACATTACGTGGCCCAAAAAACCCCTGCTTCTCCTTAGACAAGCGTGGACAATTCCTGTACCCCTACCCACCTTCCCACAATGTCCACGTGAACTTTTCCAATGTTTTTTTTTAGAGTAATCTTATAAAAAGGGCTTCTAATATAAAACAAAATACGGATATTTCTAATGTCTTGGACAGCTATGATACTGGCTGTAACCTAAAGAACGGATTGAAAATCGTACACGAATCTATAAGTTTTCTTAGATTTTTGTGATAATATTTAATTTTGGGACAAAGTTTCAAAATTTTAAAAATTATATCAAATCCAAAAAATTGGATGAAATTGACAACGAGACATAAGATTGAATGTGTTTCTGGGAGCAAAAAATTGCTCAGTGTAGACTTTTATTAATTTTGTAATGGAAGTTCGTCGATGTTGTGCTATCTTATGACAAACACCATTCTGGGGTAAACAGAGTTAGCCATGCCACATTATTTGTCTGAAGAATCTCAACAAAATGGCGTTCTCAGGATTTTGAAATTCTGCTTGGTTACTGAGATATAACAAGAAACGTGATGAGAAATTGTGAGTTTTTTTTGTTTCAAATCGATGTATCTTGAGATTGGCTCAAGTTATATTGAAGTTTCAGATGATTTTATGTCTAAAAATGTAAGAAACACGCTGCCATAATGATTTTCAAAATTAAAATTCATTTATTGCGAGAAAAATGTAATATTACTTTTAAATTGGAAAAATTGCACGTTTGGCAACACCGTAAACAAAATTTTTTTTCTAGATTCCTTCACCAAT